>NC_133122.1:121587855-121915709 GCF_033568475.1 Henckelia pumila | reverse complement strand
AGAATATACAGTGATTAATAAGATAGTGTCTTCATGATAGTCATCCATATTCACTATCACATCTTACATGCACTCTAGTATATTCAAGGTCTTTATCTAAACAATCATATAAATACGTCACAATCATAATTATATGACAAAAGATAAAGTAAATTCCAATAAAGAGTGTAAATTATATTTAAACAAAGATTGTTTCCAAATAGAGTCAAAAAAGGGCCCTCAGGCCACAAGTATGTCTTAAAAAAAAGCAAAGGGCACCTACTCTTTTCAGTAAGCACAACTACGGGAAAACTTCATGTTCAAAAATCATGAATTAGAAACAAGAAGAAAGATGACAGTTAGATCGAGGAGAGCAGAAGATGTCGAACTGACAGACACTGATGCAAGAGTCATAGCTGGTTAGCAAGCTCGAGTTATTTCTCCAAAAGTCGTGGTAAGGAACAAGAATGCCGAGAGATATTGGGCAGGATTACGCTTGCATTGATGCGTGTGTCAATTAGAAGCTTCATGTCTCAAAGGAACGAAGACTAGTGCGTTTGATTTTAAATACTGTATTGATGTAGGTTGTAAACCAATATTTCCAGTTTTGTAATAAAACATCAGATTTTGGTTTGTATCATTTTAAGTTAATGGTTGTACATTTTCATTGTATTTTTGAATACTGTAAGTATTTACAGTAGGATTTGTAATAAAGAAATTATACGTAACTTGAAGTAATGATACATGTATTATTTATTCGGAAAATTTGTGGATGATTGCATGATTCTGCTAAGTTTTGGCATGAAGTTAGTTGATTAGTGTTCAAGCCATGTGGTTAACTCATGGGATTTGAGTTGGGCTGATCTTATCAGTATGAACTTATGGTTAGTGCTAGGCGTTTTCCTAGGATTGATCCTAGTTAGTCAGTGGGGACTAAGTTACTCTGGCCCGACAATTGAGTGGACTCATCTAGAGGCATGGGAATATTGTTTCAGGGTTAGAACATTGGGATTGTTCTAGGTTGTTTCTTTATAATAGTAGTATGTTTGGACTGTAGTGACCCTTACCGTACCCGGATCACCTACTAAACAGAACTTTATGGCATGCAATTAAAATTAATTAAACAGATATCAGAATAAAACTGCCGGAAGCCATAAACAATATACAATCCCAAGTAAAGGAATCTGTACTTTAGTCTAAATAATAATACAACCAAATCGAATAGCTGTATAAAATCCCAAACAACAGTAATAAAAAACCTAAGCGAAGCTCCAGCTGGCCAACCACTTGACTAGCCCCTCGTTGGATCCACGCCACCTCTCCCTACCTCGTCTAATCGCAAACGCTGCCCCATGGAATAGGTGTCCAGAAAATACAGAGTACGAGACGTGAGCATAAAACGCTCAGTACTAGAGAGTAATGAGTATACATGCATACAAAGTGAACTCCCTAAATGACTCAGAGAAGTCTTCTAGGATCAGATAACGTGTTTAATTGATATGCGGTGTGGGGGTGTTAAGAGACAGACCTGGGCCCTGGTATGTAGCACAGTTGTTGCCGTCGCTTCAAGGAGGTTGCTCCCCAAACCGACATAACCATGGATACCGCCGGAACTCATCTGAATCGATGAAAGTCCAAAGCCACTAACAGGATAGGGTACCAACCCCTACTAACCAGACAGACATCTCGAAAAGAAATGACAGCAAAGAATGCAAATTGAATGCAGGCATAAGTATCATGGCATATAAATCAATGGCAGTTCACATAATACATGCATACTCAGTCAGGATATACTCGAACAGTTACTTTCGTACCTCAAAACAGTGCAAGCTCTACCAACTCTAGGTCCACGCCTATAAGATTCCCCTGGCTCTACACTACCAAATGATACTACTATCATTAAAGTGCTCTAAAATCCTTAACTAAGGCTATTGCATACTCCTGAAATATTTATAGAAACAACTCTAAGTTGCGCACAAAGCTATACCTTTCGTCCGTCCGGTTAGCCCTTTGATGTCGATGCCTCCAGAACTTGGAGCACAGTCACTCCCCCGCTACGACTACCGAACGCCTCGCCGACCTCTCGGACCAAGCCTAAGAAGACTAGAACAAGCTCCAAAAGGACTAGAAAGGAAAGGAGAACTCGGAATTGGCAAATGAAAAGTGAAAGCCTCGCGGCCTTCATATTAATAGACAACGATCGGAACTTCCGATCCGTGATACGGAAGCGATCCGAACCCCTACCGAATCGGAACGTCCCGATCCATGCCATGCGGAGCTTCCGAAATCCTGATCTGCCACGTGTCAAAAATATCCACTTGTTGTACTCCCGGATAGGGGTGATCCGGAGCCTCCGGTCCTGATCGGAGCTTCCAATCCAACAACACGTCATGGCCTGACGTAATAACATCGGTGCCCTGCCGATCGCCTCATCGGAGCTTCCGATCCTGTTCGGGGATCGCTTCCGATCGTGCCTTCTGAGCTTCCGAACCGTCCGATTCCCAATTCAATTAATTAGCATTAATCCTTTAATTACTCAATTAGGGTACGGGCTACTACATGGACCTTTCTAAGTTGCGACATTTTGATGATGGGTTTTCATCAGGAACCAGGTCCAGTATAAGCCGAGAGTTGTGGAATATGACCATGACTAGACCAGATGGGACGCGACCCTATGACAGTGTTACTCCTGGGAGTCTTTGTACTTCAGAGGTTGCCTGGGAGCCTTCGTGCTTTAGGATTGGCGGCGGGTAGGCTACTAAGTCTAGGGATTTGGTAGCAGTCACAACAGGCATGACCGTGGTTTGGATATCGAGCTTGATATCATTAGGTTAGATATCGTCTGGCTTTTTTTCAGGGATATTGGTTTAGGTTTCTGCCGTGAGGGCAAGTCTTGAAGGGATTTCCTGGACAAGTATGTACTTGGAGCAGATAGGTTTTGACCTATGAGATACTGCTAGACTAGTGGATCTAGTAGGTAATCAAGTTTCTACCAGCAATGACTAGGGATTTTCATCAGGGTTATGATTAGGGTTTCCTTGTGACGGGAGTTATCCAAGGTACTAGATGAGATGTTGTTTCGAGACTTCGGCTCGAATAGGAGAATTGCTTTATGATGATTGACTTCATCAGTAATGGATTATATCAGATGCGAAGGATTGCACAAACTATTTGAGATGTGAGGGAAGCATGGCTTATGCCAGTGTACACTTGATGGTGATTCCAAGTGGACATCGTGGTAGGCTACCTCAGTCTTAAGTTGTTGCAAAGTCTTAGCAAGAGATATAATCAGGAGCGTGTTCGGAGATTGTGGAAATCTTTGGGATTCATTAGTTGTAATCTTGGACTTGACGAGCTGTGGAGTTCATCCTGAATGAACGAGGCAAGGATAGTGAGTCCAGTGATTGCGCTAAGAACTTTTTGGTGTTTTCAGAGGTTAAGCTAAGATTTTCCATGGGATCAAAAATGGTCTAGGTTGATAGATCGCAAGAGATTCTTTGGCTTAGTTAGTCTTAAAGTTTTCCTTGGGTGAACAAGTCAGCGATTAGTAATGCTAAGGTGGCACATGAATTGTGCTAATGACTACTAGAGGCTATTGGCTAACTCTGTTGGAGTTAGGGATATTTAGTCCAGCGTATGAGATAGTTGTCAGTAGTAAGACGCGAGATTGTGTCAATAAACTACTAATAACTATTGTCTGGCAATTAAGTATAGGTGTGTTGAAACCGGCGTGTTTCGGTATTCCAGTGTTGGGAATAGTAGTCTTGTGGCAGCCAAGTCAAGAGTATTGATCGAGCCACATAGGTTTTGATAATCAGTGGTAATATGATTTGAGTTTCACTGTGGACTAAGTGTGGGCCATAGTAGAATCGACGAGATCGATTAGTTAAACTCAATCAGTGATGATCAGGGTGTAGAAATTAAGAAATACTTGAGATAGTATTTTGTCGCGTAATGCTTAAGTAGATTAGTACTTGGTACAATCTCAGAGCAGTCGACTATTTGAGTAATTTAGAGTCTCTTGGGTTGCCGAGATAGATATTTTGGGATTGCTGTAATAGGGAACGATTTCAATTTGCCTTGTATGGTCAAGTTAGGTGTTGACTTCATAGTAGAGACGAGCAAGGAAATTGGTAATTTCCAATAAAGTGCTTTCTCGCCAGGAAAAGTTGATACTGATTCAGAAATTGCTTAGTGATAGTAATCGCATACTCGGGTTGAGTAACGGGAGGGATCCAGATTTCTGCTTCATGTGCAATTTGTCCATTAACAATGATATCAAGGGTGTCAATTGAACATTTTGACGTAGTGTTCTTGTGTCGAACCGTTATGTTGGATCCAATGAGTTTTGGAAAAGCTAATGGACATTAGCAAGGGAACATCAGCTTTCTGATCGTGATAGGTGACATTAACTAGGATCTAGTTCTCATGATCTAGCAGGTTTTGCACAAGTTTTCAGCAAGTCATATCCGTGCAGTCTGTTGTCAAGAATATTGCGTTTTAGAAATGGACAATGGTCAGATGCATGATAGGTAGCTAGTGATGATGGTTTCATCAGAAACTTCGAGGTGAGTTATACCAGGTGCAATGACTGTTGAGTTTCGAGATGGAATAGGAAGCGTTTCCATATGTCTGTGCACTGTGGAATGTCCCAGTCAAGCATATTAGTTGAAGTTTTCCTTAGTCTTTATGTATGTAAAGTTATTGCGAGTATTTATAACTATCAGGAGGATGGCCATCGATTGAATTCATGGGTGAATAACCTATGGTCGAGATGATATAGATCATCAGAGACGTGATGACGTCCATTGCAGTGTATGCATGTCTTCGCAAACCAATGGTTAAGATATGACTTAACGCCATTATTTGAGAGAAATGATAGTTTTATTCAGGGCACAGTTTTGAGTTGTACTAAGAAACGTGAACTGTGATTCACACTAGACATGGTTGGCTGAATTCCCAGTATTTCTTGGGAAACTGGTTTGCTTTGGTGGAGCATGGGAAGGATGACCAGTCTGGAAATCGTGTTAAGCAGTTACGTTGGGTGCTACAACTTAAATTGTAATTCACCCAAGTGTAGGTTGTCTGCAAGTAATATACTCGTGAGTACGAGATCGATCCACGGAGAGGATGTTGTAAGTTTAATTTTAGCAATAATATATTATAGATGAAAATATTATTATAAAACTTCAAATACACAAATTATAAAATTTTCAAGGCTTCAAAGGTTCATTGTTGGTTTATTTAAGATTGCTTAATAAAAATAAATAAAAAAAACTAAAATAAGAATAAACATAAAAGAACAATGAAATATTTAAACAAGTATATCATATAATATAGTTCCCAGTATATTAATATCAACCGATATTTAATACATGGTACCCATAATATATATATAAATGCATAAATATAAATTGACATAAAAGTAAATGTTAGATCAAATCACAATATTTCATTTAGAACAACCGGCAGAGCCACGCTATCGTCTAAATAAAATATATGACTTTATGTTAGATGCGATAAAGTAAATGTTAGTTGCGGAAAAATAAATGTTATATGCGAGAAAGTAAATGTTA
The DNA here is from genome assembly GCF_033568475.1 of Henckelia pumila. Classification (NCBI taxonomy): domain Eukaryota; kingdom Viridiplantae; phylum Streptophyta; class Magnoliopsida; order Lamiales; family Gesneriaceae; genus Henckelia; species Henckelia pumila. The sequence goes on along the minus strand of NC_133122.1, from coordinate 121,910,154 downwards.
GTTGCGGAAAAGTAAATGTTAGTTGCGATAAAGTAAAAGTTAGATGCGAGAAAGTAAATGTTAGTTCAAATCACAATATATTATTTAGAAAAACCGATAGTGTCCACGCTATCGTCTAATAATATATATGATTTTATTATAAATAGATACTTATATTTATAGTATATAATTATTGTAGTATTTATTGTATCATATTTGACAACAAATCAAGGTAACCACATTCAAGGTACCAAACATTTGATGTAAATAGATAACAACAAATCTTCAAAAATTATACCTACAAATAAGGATCAATTAGAAAAACAAAATAGAAATAGAAAAAGAGAAGAATATACAAAATATAAAGAATCTTACCTAACCAACAATGAAACCTTTTCACCTTGATATAAAAAGATTTAGCTTGCCATGAACATGAAACTCAAGAGTAAGGATAAAATAAATTTCATACTTGAACTTGAGAAATATGAACACTCAAACTTTTATTCTCACACACACAAAATTTATTTTACAAATGAGGACTTCTCTACACTCTTGCACACCACAAAGCTTATACAACACATCTATTTATAGGCCAAATGAGAGCAAGAGTCCAAAACTCATTAAATATGGAATAGTAAAGTTGGTGGGTGCTTGTCTCCTTGAATGTTAATACATTGACCCAACATTAGTTGGCATGTTTGATGCCTTAGACATCCGATTTTGCTTTTGCACAAAACATATAACACGTAGCCCTTTGTCTGTAAATGTGTTTTGACAACTCATTCACCCCTTTTGGATAAAATATGAAATACTTATGATATTTTTACTCCAAGCTGGTCATAGTAAAAGTAAATCTGTCTCCATTTTGATGTTTGATTATTTTGATCATCTAAAACAAGTTTTTGGAATTTCTTGTCTTCTACAAAGTTGAAGATGCCTCTTTTGTGATTCTGCAGGTTTCGAGATTACTCCATTATGACCTCTGTAGCTTGAGTAATTTTATTTTTACCAAACCTGCGCAAACCGTAAAATACAACATTTTAGTAAAACATTTAAATATAAACACATAACACTAAAATAATAAAACTTCATAATTTTAATTAAACTTAAATTTTAAAACACACTTTTTAACAATATAATAATTACAAATTTTAAGTTTCATCACACCCCCAAAACCGCTAATTACTAGTCCCTTAGTAATAAAATTTCATAAAATCACAAGTTAGATTTTTATTCCTTAATATATATATTCAAATTTGCAAACTTTGAAATTTTAAAACATACTTGTAAGAATATCATATGTTTATTTATAAATCTTGATATCAACTAATATATTAATATATAATTGGATGGGGTATACATATATATTTCACACAATATCAAAATATTAAATATAAATAATTTTTTATATAAATATTTTCTAAAAACTTTGAGAATAATATAATCAAAATGATAATAGAAATCCTTTTCATAACATGTATATCTTCAAAAAATTTAATGTAAAAGTCTCAACTCCATATTCTCTCGGGTTATGATTTTTTATATATATATATATATATAACTAGTTTTCACTCATGGAGTTGGAATAAAATTATACACTCATTAAAAATGGTTAATATGTAAAGCAGACAATCAAATAACCTAATATTTAAAATAAGATAGGATAATTTACAAAGAATAAACCCATTTTGTTTTTATTTTGTTTTTTTTTCTTTTTTCTATTTTTCTCTTTTTTTGCTTGGCTGCAAAATTGTTTTTACATAACCAAATACCTCCAATAAACTTTGAAAATGTAACATATTTTTTTTTCAAAGTTTATTTATTTGTTTATTTTTTATGAGGTAAATCTATTACATTGATAATTATAGTAGAGATATTAATACTCTACATTTTTACAATCAAACTTCAAACAATCTTTGCAGCCAATTTTCATATGCACAATAATTTATTTTTTTAAAATGGGTTTAATCTAGTAATCAACCATTTCTTAATAATCAATAAAAGCTTATAAGTTGTTTTCTCAATTCTCACCTCTCACTCACAAAATTTATGTGAGTAAATATTGCACTTTTACAAATTAATTCCCTCAATTATACATGTTATTATTCATTCAATCAATATCTCTTTAATTATATACTCATAAAAGTTTTAGAAAATATGTTATTTGAAAACACACAATTATATATTATTTATAACTTAATATCCCATCAATTACATATTTTCTATTAAATTGATAAAAAGAAGAATAAATAAAAATCTATACAAAAAGACTTCATTTTCTTAGTAGTTTGTAATTTAAATATATACGGAATATTAAAATCTAATCTATTGTGATAATATGATAAATAAAAACTAATGCGTGTCAGGAGTTTTTGACTCCTTACTCTGCCATTGAAAAAGGAAAAATATATATTATTATAGAAATATATATATGTTTTTAAATTTTAAATTTTTTTTTTTTAATTAAACCCTCCCCCAAACCTGAATATGACATTTTTTTAAAGAAAAATAAAGAGTACATGATGAAAGAGATATCAACTGGAATTTATTGAAGATGAAGAACAAACACAAACCATTTCGTGACATGTTGAATCAATGATCCAGTTTTCTTTTCTTACTGGTTGGTTGAGACCAATTGATCTTTGTTATAGCCGAATCAGCTTGATGAACAAAAGCTTGGAGATCATCAATTAATTGGTCTTCATTCGAAGCAGAGATGAGCATCCTTCGTGAATTTTCTGAAATAAAATTTTGTTCCACGACTACATCAAGAAAAGTCAACAAACCATCATAATAGTTATTGATATTCAACAAACCAACAGGTTTATTATGGATATTAAGTTCTGCCCAAGAAACAACATGAAAAATTTCTTTTAAAGTACCAAAACCACCAGGTAAGGCAATAAAAGCATCAGAATTTTCTATCATTTTAGTTATTCTCTAGTACATTGATGAAACTTTCAACTCTTCCCCAACCGTAACACCTGTAATATTTCCTTCAGCTAAAGCTGTAGGAATAATACCCAAAACCTAACTACTTCCAAGATGAGCTGCTGTTGAAATAGATCCCATTAACCCAATATTGCCACCTCCGTAAACCAAGTGAATTTTTCTCTCTGCTAACTTTTTTCCAAGATTAATTGCTGCATCAACAAATATTTCATTCTTTCCAGTATTAGAACCACAAAAGACACAAATATTTTTCAATTTTTGTGAAGAAGATCCTGCCATGTTTTTTTTTTTTCTTTTCAAAAATATAGAGAGAGTTGAGTGATTTTATAAGGAAAACAAGGAATAAGACAGAAATAGGAATACAGATGTGAACAAAATGATGAAAATAGTAAAAAAACAATAATATATAATAATAACATGCATGCGTATAAACAGTGATGTGATTGTGGCTCACAGTGTTCCTTCAATATTTATGAGTCGAGGGTTGGCTTACCATCCAATTTTCTTATAAATTGGCAAATAGGATCTTTTTTTAGTCAGATTCCCAAGACCATTACCATGACGCTGCGCTTGGAATAGTTTCCATAAACGGAGAAGTTGACCTTGAACATCTCCACTAGAATGCGTCTCAAGAGTCAATGAGATATCATCTAATGACTCTTTACTCAGCCCATTCTTAATGAAATCAATTTTATCTTCTCTATTTGTGGAAACATATCCCAAAGATCTGCATTTTCTATTACAAGTCCATCTGGCACAATTATGACAAACATCTAACCTTTTAGCCCTTCTTTTCTTCGCATAGGTACTTTTACCTAGTCCAGACATATTTCGAACAAGTAAGAATTTTGGAACTTCACCACCTAATCGAACCTTGGCTTCAATTATAAGACGAATATCCTCCGGGATTCCTTTTTGCATAAGCATTCTCAATCTTTCACATCTGCCTTCATAAATTCATTCTCAGAACTTTTTTAGAAACAGATGGAAAATATTTACCAAGTTTTTTGATAGCTTCATCCATAATATATATTTTTATATATATATATATTCAATTATTTTGGAAATTGAAATAAAACCAACTGAAAGTAGTCACGGAGTACCGTTATCCGCCACTTAACCGGAAAGTGAACTCAATCTGCAAAAATAAAATAAAAATATAAGTAACAATTAAGTTGGATCATATAAAGGCATAAATTCTTCATTAAGAACTTCATTTTCTATAAACAGTTTAAGTCTTTGCCCATTAACTTTAAATACATTATTATTTTTAGGATTTTCAACATCAACAACATCATGAGGATAAACATTTTTAACAATAAATGGTCCACACCATTGTGATCTAAGTTTTTTTGGAAACAATGCAAGCGAGAATTATAAAGTAAAACTTTTTGCCTGTTTTCAAAAGATTTTTTCATAATATTTTTATCATAAAAGGCTTTTGTTTTATCTTTATAAATTTTTGCATTTTTAGCTGTTTTCTTTGACAACAATTGATCTCCACATACCTCAGAATGAAGAAATTTAATGACACTACTTGCCTCATTGTCGGGTATGCATCGTCGAAAAATTTGATCAGGACAATACTTAAAAAAATAAGGATCATCCCAATAAAAATTTTTACCTTTTTGAATAATTTATTTTTATCTTGTGAACTCCAATGAGAAGACATTTTCTTTGTTACAAGAAAATTTATAATATTAGCAGACCAAGGCATAGTAGTAGCATAAAATAGTTGATCATCCGGAAAATTTTCATTTATTGGTATTTCATTTTGAGATGATTCAGAAATTATTCTTGATAACTGATCGGCTACTACATTATCTTCTTCAAGTTGATTGTCTTTTTCAAATAATTTTGATTCAAAAATATTTTCCGAATCAAAATTTTCCACTAAACAAACATCAGATTGTTGATTTAAGTTATCTTGTTGACATTCTTCCACGATAGTTTCTATTGTATTTTCATCTTCATCTTCATTAATACTTGGTTGTTTACTCAAATTGAACACATTAAGTTCCAAAGTCATGTTTCCAAAAGATAATTTCATTATTCCATTTCGACAATTTATTAAAGCATTTGAAGTTGCGAGAAATGGACGTCCCAATATTATTGGAATTTCATTATGCACTTCTATTGGTTGTGTATCCAAAACAATAAAATCCACAGGATATATGAATTTATCGACTTGAACTAACACATCTTCTACGATACCTCTAGGTATTTTGATTGACCTATCGGCTAGTAAAATAGTGACAGATGTAGGCTTTAAATCTCCCAACTTAAATTTTTCATAAACTGAATAAGGAAGTAAATTCACACTTGCTCCCAAATCTAACAAAGCTTTCTTAATTTTATTTTTTCCAATAATACATGAAATTGTTGGACAACCGGGATCTTTATATTTCAAGGTAGAATTATTTTGAATAATAGAGCTTACTTGCTCCGTTAAGAATGCTTTCTTCTTTACATGCAATTGTCTTTTCACAGTACATAAATCTTTTAAAAACTTTGCATAAGAAGGCACTTGTTTAATAGCATCTAATAATGGAATATTTATTTTTACTTGTTTAAAAACTTCATAAATATCAGAATCATTTTTTTGTTTTTTATTATTAACTAATGCATGAGGGAAAGGAACATGTTTATTTGACTCACATATTATTTCAGATAATTTATCATCAACTTTCTTAATCTTAGAACGCAAAGTATCATCTTTCTCGAAAGTATCAAGATTTTCATCCTTACTCTTTGAGTTTGACTGATCTTTGTTTTCATCACTATATGGATCATTAACTATTTTACCACTTCTAAGAGTAATAACAGATTTTACTTGATCAAATTTTTCTTGATTTTCATTTTTAGGATTAGGTTGTGGTTGAGATGAAAATTTTCCTTTTTCATGAATATTAAGTGCAGATGCAAATTTTGAAAGAGTTTCTTTCAAATCATTCATAGATTGAATGTTTTGAATATTGATAGACTCTTGCTTTTGAATGTATGCATGAATTTCATCTTCAAAATGTTTTCTTGAAGGTGGGATATAAGGAGCATAACCTTGATTACTTTGGTTATTGTGAAAATGTTGTTGTGAAGGTTGTGCATTATTATCGTTCCTCCAACTAAAATTAGGATGATTTCTCCAACCAGGATTATATGTTTTTGAAAAAGGATCTAATGTTGGTTTTTTAAAATTGTTAACATAATTGGATTGTTTTCATGGAGACATTCTTTAAATGAGACAAAGTAGGACAATTTTTTGTAAGGTGATCATGTGTGTCACATATATGACAAAACAATTTCTTGAACACTTTTTTAATTGATCACTCTTTTTCATTTCTAATGACTCGATTTTTCTTGCTAAAGATGCAAGTTTAGCTTGAAAATCTACATCATCTTTAAGATGATAAATACCACCCCCATTTGTTGAATTATTGGTTTTACTTGGTGGTTCAATTGAGCCTATATTATCCCAATTTTGAGCATTTTCTGCTAATGACTACAAATATTCTATAGCTTCATTTGGGTTTTTATCTTCAAAATTTCCATTACACATGTATCATTTGCCTATCTTTAGGTATTAAACCTTCATAAAAGTGAGAAACTATCCTCCATATTTCAAAACCATGATGTGGGCATGTATTAAGTAACTCTTTATATCTATCCCAACATTGATAAAATGTTTCCCCTTGTTTTTGAGAAAAAGTTGTAATTTGTCTTTTAAAAGAGTTTGTTTTATGGGAAGGAAAAAACTTTTTTAGAAATTATTGTTGCATTTCTTCCCATGATCTTATTGAACTTGATCTCAAATTTTGTAACCATGTTTTAGCTTTATCTTTTAAGGAAAAAGGGAAAAGCTTTAATCGAACAATATCCATGCTACAATTTTGATCATTATAAGTGTTGCAAACCTCCTCAAATTCTCTTAAATGCAAATATGGATTTTCAAAATCTAAGCCATGAAAATTTGGTAAAAGTTGAATGACTTGTGGCTTAAAATTGAAATTAGATGCATCAGGAGAAAAAACTAAACAAGATGGTGTACTAGTTCTTATTGGATTCATTTGGTGCCTAAGTGTTCTTGTTTGTTCATGTTTTTGATGATGATGATGATTATTATTATTATTATTATCTTGATTATTAGAATTATCGTCCATGTTTAAAATATTTTCAGTTACTCGAACAAGTCTACCACTTTGTTTACGACTCCAAACAATCATACAATTAAAAAAAACATACTATTTACATAATAACAAAATTAAACTTAATTTATACCTCCCCGGCAACGGCGCCAAAAACTTGCTACAACTTAAATTGTAATTCACCCAAGTGTGGGTTGTCTGCAAGTAATATACTCGTGAGTACGAGATCGATCCACGGAGAGGATGTTGTAAGTTTAATTTTAGCAATAATATATTATAGATGAAAATATTATTATAAAACTTCAAATACACAAATTATAAAATTGTCAAGGCTTCAAAGGTTCATTGTTGGTTTATTTAAGATTTCTTAATAAAAATAAATAAAAGAAACTAAAATAAGAATAAACATAAAAGAACAATGAAATATTTAAACAAATATATCATATAATATAGTTCCCGCTATATTAATATCAGATTAACCGATATTTAATACATGGTACCCATAATATATATATAGATGAATAAATATAAACATAAAAAGAACAATTAAATATTTAAACAAGTATATCATATAATATAGTTCGCACTATATTAATATCAGCCGATATTTAATACATGGTACCCATAATATATATATAAATGCATAAATATAAATTGACATAAAATTAAATGTTAGATCAAATCACAATATTTCATTTAGAACAACCGACAGAGCCACGCTATCGTCTAAATAAAATATATGACTTTATGTTAGATGCGATAAAGTAAATGTTAGTTGCGGAAAAATAAATGTTATTTGCGAGAAAGTAAATGTTAGTTGCGGAAAAGTAAATGTTAGTTGCGATAAAGTAAAAGTTAGATGCGAGAAAGTAAATGTTAGTTCAAATCACAATATATTATTTAGAACAACCGACAGTGTCACGCTATCGTCTAAATAATATATATGATTTTATTATAAATAGATACTTATATTTATAGTATATAATTATTGTAGTATTTATTGTATCATATTTGACAACAAATCAAGGTAACCACATTCAAGGTACCAAGCATTTGATGTAAATAGATAACAACAAATCTTCCAAAATTATACCTACAAATAAGGATCAATTAGAAAAACAAAATATAAATAGAAAAAGAGAAGAATATACAAAATATAAACAATCTTACTTGACCAACAATGAAACCTTTTCACCTTGACATAAAAAGATTTAGCTTGCCATGAACATGAAACTCAAGAGTAAGGATAAAATAAATTTCATACTTGAACTTGAGAAATATGCACACTCAAACTTTTATTCTCATACACACAATATTTATTTTACAAATGAGGACTTCTCTAAACTCTTGCACACCACAAAGCTTATACAACACATCTATTTATAGGCCAAATGAGAGCAAGGGTCCAAAACTAATTAAATATGGAATAGTAAAGTTGGTGGGTGCTTGTCTCCTTGAATGTCAATACATTGACCCAACATTAATTGGCATGTTTGATGCCTTAGACTTCCGATTTGGCTTTTTCACAAAACATATAACACGTAGCCCTTTGTCTGTAGATGTGTTTTGACAACCCATTCACCCCTTTTGGATAAAATATGAAATACTTATGATATTTTTAATCCAAGCTGGTCATAGTAAAAGTAAATCTGTCTCCATTTTGATGTTTGATTATTTTGATCATCTTAATGAAGTTTTTGGAATTTCTTGTCTTCTACAAAGTTGAAGATGCCTCTTTTGTGATTCTACAAGTTTTGAGATTTCGGAAGTGGCATAGCAATCTAGGCGTCGTAGCGGAGATGTGACCTAATTTTGAGGCAATTGTCATCAGCGGGCTGAAGACGGACGCAGATATATCTATGGTCTCCTTAAATTATTTAGGAGTATGCAATAACTTAGTTAAGGCTTTTAGAGCTTATTATTGCTGCATGGGTAATTGAATTGTAGTAGCCGTAAACTGGACTAGTAGGCTTGTAGTCTAGACCAGTGGTGCTAGGAACTGCCTGTAGTAAGTTACGTAAGTACTGACTGAGATGGCCAGCATGATATATATTTTATGTGTTGCATGAGTATGTGCTATATGTTTTACCATATTTTACGGCTTTAGCACATGCATTTTTTTACGGTAGACTGCATATGGTATGATGTGAGTCATGACAGTTTCCATCAATGAGGCGTTACTTCCTGTGGATTTTCATGTCTGGGGACACTCAGCCCCTGGTTTTTGCTATACCCAGGAGAGACCACGACGGTGGGGCAGAAACTATAGTTGATAGGTGAATATAGGAGTGGGACCGCGGACTTGGTATCCTATATTGTCCTGTATATTCATGGCGCCTCTGAGTACTGTTTTTACCCTAGTTTTAAATACACTTATGTGCTGCATATATTATATATATCATTTCTTCCGTATTGAGCGTAGTCGCTCACGTCTAGTATTTGCTGTATGTCTGGACACCCCATTCGATGGGGCAGGCGTAGGTGCAGGATTGAGCACTAGGAGCTTGGAGTAGCTAGTTACCAGTGAAGACAACATGATTAGCTATAGGTATTTACCCTTAGGATTATTTGTAATTCGATTGGGTTGTATATTGGCTTATTTAACCGGTTTTATTCTGCCGGTCTTCTTTTATTTAAAGTCTTCCGCAGCGATTTATTTTAAATGCATGCTGAATTATGCTCTAAACTCTGATTAGGTAGTGTATCGGCGTTGGGTCGCTACAGCTGAAGCTTTTATTTTTCTGGTGCAGCAGGGCACGAACCCCGTGCCACGTCCGTGCAAGGGTCCGTGTCTCCTCACAAGCTTTGGAGTATGCCTTTCTTTTTAGTGCACGGACCCCGTGACACCTCCGGGTGAGGGTTCTTGTGGTTGGGCAGAAACTTATGTTTTTAGTGCATTGATTCTGCACGGACCCGGACACGGAGGGGTGCGGGGTCCGTGTTCTCTTCAGTGAAATGCACGAACCCATGCACGGATGTGTGCACAGGGTCCGGGCATGTTCTTTAAAAAAAAAATTTTTTATTGCTTTTAATCTTGGATCTTGTATGCTTAATTATTGTTTAATCCGAGATTAGATGTTTAGAACCGAGGTCTCACAATATCTCTCAGCCCCACACGAACACATGCTAAGGTAAGGAAACCCATAATGATTAGGTAAGGGAGACCAAGATATTTCACAGCCCCACACGAACACGTGCTAAGGTAAGAAAACCCATAATGATTTGTTAAGGGAGGCCAAGATATTTCTCAGCCCCACACAAACACGTGCTAAGGTAGGAAACCCATAATGATTTGGTAAGGGAGGCCAAAACGTCTTCCAGCCCCACACATACACGTAAATTTTTATAGTCACAATCATCTCACTTTGTTCGTAAAAAGTAATTTTTCCTTTCATTCTTGAACATAAGACTTAGCAATGCATATGTAAATATGATGTACATGTAAATATTTGATCGATAATCATGCAAATGACTCACACATGGATTACCGGGATGGTGATTTAGGAGACAAAACAAAGGATGGGAAAATAAACCATAATTTAGCGCTTAAGACAATTCGAGCGTTTCGACCGTAAAATTTGTAACTTGCTCGATTCTTTTTCAAAAAGGATTCCGCTTGAAACCACGACTCCATGGAACTTAGAACCAAGTATGAAAATCATCCTCGGAATATTATTCCTATCCAATCATTTATATAAAAAATCAAATTCCGGACAGCAGACCTTTTTGGCTTCAAAATTCTGCACCTATTCATTCAAAAATCTAGAACTCGACCAAAACTTATCCAACCCGAGCCCATAACAAAATTCCTCTTTCAACCCTACCTTATTTATACATTTCTGGACAGCCCCAACATCACCTAAAATTCTGCTCATGTCCTAGTTTTATATTCAATCACAACCTTAGCTATTTGACTCATATCTCCCAAACCAATAAGCTAGGACCATGACCAAATGTTTAGACTCACTCACACCACTAAACCAGCCCCTCCTCGAGCCTAAAACAGCTCGACAACAGCCCCCAAACAACCATCAAAACCGAGCCCTATTCTCTTCAAATTTTAGTGTCCCTCAACCCAATCCTACAAGCCAACTTCAAAACCATTCTAGACACTACCATGTGAACTACATTTCAGCCATGGTAGGTCCCTAATTCACCATCCAAATCAACACAATAAAACACCACAATTTCGAACCACAAGCCATATTTAAATTTATGAAATTTCAATTCCAACAAGGCAAGCTCATTTCTAAAAATTTCGAATGCAACAATGGATGCTCTTTTTTTTTTCTTTTTTCTTTTTTTTTTCTGAAAATCTCGAATGCAACATGGATGCTCATCTCTGAAAATTTTGAGAACCACAAGCATCAACATCCCAAGTCCAATACTCATTTAAAACCTCATCAAGCACATATAATAACTCAATCATGAAAAAAAAAACAGAAAGAACTTCTCGGCCAACCATGTACCGAAACAGGGCACCCTTATATATATATATATATATATATATATATATATATATATACATTTTCGAAAAATTCCAAGGAATTAAAGGCACAAAATATACAAATCTACATGGGAAAGAGAAAGAACCATATCCTTGCCTAGCTTAGAAAAAAAATCAAAATAAAACCAAAGTTTGTGTGGGCTATGGACAAAATGCCTTAGCTGGAAATGAAGCTGGAATCGAGCTTAAAAGAAAGAGGAACAACTCGCTCAATCTGTCCGAGAAGATGCTTCGCCGGAGAGGAGGATGGCTGGCGGCGACGGAAAGCTTGAAGAAGAAGGGGAATGGGATAGCCGATGGAATTGCTTGAAGGAGAAGAAGGGGAAAAATTATGTCGTGAGGTGTGGGTGTGTGTGTTTGGCGTGTGGTGTATGTGTGTGTTTTGTGGCTAGGATTAAATACTTGAGCTCAAGTGCATAAGTATAGGTAAATCCTAGAAAAATGGGAGTGTTATGATATATAGGAAAAAGTGCTACACACTTTAAAAAAGTGCTAAACCAATAAAACAATTAAGAATACAAATTAAATCGCACTAAATAAAAATACAAGCTTAAAAATCCTAATTTAAAACATTAAATTGATTTTACTAGTCCGGGAATAAAAATGTTAATTTTCGCAAAAGTTAAAAATAATAAATTCTAATGCGCGGGAAAAAATGTAATATTTAGGCAATTAACACAGAAAATTAAAATAATTAAAATCATAAATATTTAAAACTGATTTAGGCATGAAACATAAATTAAGAAATTCTAGGCGTCACAATTCCTCCCCCCCCTAATAAGGAATTTTGTCCTCGAAATTAAGACTTACCAAAATGCTCAGGATAACGAGTCCTGATATCCGCCTCTGCTTCCCAAGTGGCCTCTTATCTGAATGATTCTGCCATCTCACTTTATCATCCGGATCGACTTGTTACAGAGTCTCCTATCCTGTCTATCCAGAATCCGGATGGACCTCTCCTCATACGTCATGTGAGAGATAACTGAAGAGGTTCCAAGCTAAGCACATGGGACGGATTCGAAACGTACTTCCTCAGCATCGATACGTGGAAGACATTATGGACTCCATCAAAGTTAGGTGGCAAGGCCACCTTATAAGCCAATGCCCCTACTCTGTCCAATATCTCGAAGTGTCCTATGAACCTCGGTGCTAATTTTCCTTTCTTCCCGAATCTCATTACACCCTTCATAGGTGCTACTCGGACAAACAAATGATCTCCTACCAAGAACTCCAAGTCTCTCCTCCTATGATCAGCATAACTATGCTCTGTGCAGTCCTCATCTTGTCACGGATCTTGGCTACAACCTCGACAGTCTGCTGAACAATCTCAGGTCCCAACTCATTCCTCTCACCAATCTCGGTCCACAATACCGGCGATCTACACGGTCTCCCATAGAGTTCCTCGTAAGGCGCCATGTCAATGGTGACTTGATAGTTGTTGTTATATTCAAATTCCACCAATGGTAATCTCGACTCCCAACCATCATGGAAGTCAATAACACAGGCTCTCAGAATATCCTCTAGAATCTGAATCACCCTATAGGATTGTCCATCCGTCTGTGGGTGAAAGGCAGTGCTAAGCAAAAGTTTCGTCCCCAAAGATGAATGAAGACTCTTCCAAAAAGACGAAGTAAACCGCGGATCTCTATTGTGAGACCTCGGTTCTAAACAACAATTAAAGGAGTAATTCAATAAGTAAGCAATTAAAAGCCAAGAGCATTTTTTTTTAAAAGGGGACGCGCGGGCGCGGGCGCGCCTGAAGCTCTGACCAAAACTTTCGAAACGAAGTACGGGACGCGCGGGGGCGCCACTCGAGGCGCGGGCGCGCATGGCCTGCTGAATTGGCTCAAAACAAGCCTCCAAAAGTGCAATATCATAACCAAAAGAACTCTAACATGATCCAACTAATATATATCCAACAACATAGCAGTTAAATACATAAAAGTGAAGAACACGCATCGATGCTGGCTATTACAAGCCGAATACAGAATACAAGAGTTCTAACCACAAGCAAGACCACTTCCAATCCAAGTTCCAGTTCTTAACATGATTCAAAACATAAACTAGATTGTCATGCTAACAAGACTTCTAAACCGAGTCTCACTTCTACATCATTCCCTCAAAGCTAACCATGCTTCTTCTGACTTGATCCTGCCCCACCTGTTGCCAAGTACACATACAAAACAAAGCAATAGCCGGATAACCGGTGAGAATGATAATCCCAGTAAAAGCAACATACAAGTAATACAACAACAAACATGCTTTCAAAACAACAACGAAATCAATAACAACGTAATGAAATGCATGTCTTTAAACCGAGATATCAAATCTGATAAACGAGGGATTTCTGCTGTGCTTTTGGGATCCCGAGGGTGAGATTACGTAACGACTCACCGAGTCACCCAATCGAGGTGGTGCCACGCATCCCACTCCTCTAGACTTTGAGCAACTATAATGAGTATGCTAGCACTAGGCAAAACGACTACGACCTAGGCCACTCAATCATAGTTCCCAAATGTCTAAACAAAAAGGGCGGTTCTGCCCGCTGAAAACAAGATTGGCTCAAGATGAATGCATAACAGAAACATAAAACATAGCCATATAACAAAAGCTCAATCAAAACAAAAAAACACAAGTTCCTCATGCTAGAACGAGTGTAGATGCAAGTATGTGCTTTTAAGGGAAACTCGAGAACCAACTGTCCCGAGTTTGCTATCCCGCTATCGATGTCTGCTTTTACCTTTCAATGTCGTAGATCCAACTCCGGAAAAGCTACAACAAAAGATTGTATCAACAACTATACAACCTAAAAAACAAACAACGGTTCAAGGAAATCTCTTTACCGATCTTCGTCCAACTCTTGACGAACAATGCTGCTAACACGGGCTTGACAAACTCCAAACGAATCTGTTCAGATACAAATCAAAGATCAATTACCATGATCGACTTACAAGCCAAGTTCAACAACTCAATAACGGTTCGAAATCCCCAAAACTCAAACCGACGACATAACGGCTATAAACTGAACAAACCGACAATGCAGACAGCAGTTCAATAGCGATATCAACTCAATTCAATGCTAATACAACAACAACAAGACAAACCTAACAAATCTCAAAATCAGGATTTTTGAAAATAGTTTCCAAAAAACATAACAATTCCGAACGTCGCTCTAATTCAAAATCGACAGATAATAAACGATCGGAACTCCGCCAAGAACAACATACTAGAATCTAGATCGATTATAACAACCTCCAAAAAACAAAACATATCTGATCGGAGAAATACTTACGGTATAACAGAGCTCTCACTGCAGTGATCACTAATCTGCCTTCAGAAATAATTTCTAACGGCCGGATCGAGCTCGGGAGGAAATCTAGAAGCTTGGAAAAGCTTGAAGGCGTCTTCAATGGAGGAGCTCGATTGTGTGGAGGAGGAGGAAGACTTTAGAAATCAATTTCAAGTGTAGATAATATATAAAAATCAATATTTGCATTTTAGTCCCTGAAATTTCCAAAATTTGCAAAAAAGACCCTGATCAAAATCAAACCGGCTCGAGAACTCTGCAAACTTTGATTAACTCAAATAAACTCATTTAAGATAAAAATAGGGCGTTACAATTCTCCCCCACTAAGAAAAGATTTCGTCCTCGAAATCAACGAGAACCACAACTCATAAGATAGAAAGAAGAACTAAAGACAGTAAGAAGAACTCACGTCATCCGAATAACTCCGGAAATCGCTGTCTCATGTCAGACTCTGTCTCCCAAGTTGCTTCCTCGACGCCGTGATGGCTCCACTGCACTTTCACCAACGGAATCAACTTGGTCCTGAGTTGTTTCTCCTTCCGATCAAGGATCTGAATCGGTCGCTCAAAGTAGCTCAGAGTCTCGTCTAACTCGGCTTCGTCAGGCTGAAGGATATGTGAAGGATCTGGATGATACTTTCGCAGCATAGAGACGTGAAAACGTCGTGAATACCAGATAAAGACGGAGGAAGTGCAAGTCTGTAGGCAAGATCGCCTATCTTCTCGAGAATCTCGTACGGACCGATGAATCTCGGAGATAACTTCCCTCTCTTACCGAATCTGACAGTGCCTCTGAACGGAGAAATCTTAAGGAAAACGCGGTCTCCTTGCTCAAAACTCAGAGGTCTACGTCTGACGTTCGCATACTTCGCCTGTCTATCTTGAGCTGATTTCATTCTGGTCTGAATGATCTTAACCTGCTCTGCCATATCTCTAAGCATATCCGGTCCCAAATCTGGTGACTCAGAAAAGTCATCCCAAAACAACGGAGATCGGCATTTCTTACCGTACAATGCCTCAAAAGGCGCCATACCGATACTCGCTTGGAAGCTGTTGTTGTAAGAAAACTCGACAAGAGGCAAAGAATCCTGCCAACTAGTGCCAAAATCTAGCACCACCGCAGCATATCCTCTAACATCTGGATAGTCCGCTCTGACTGTCCATCGGTCTGAGGATGATAAGCTGTACTCAGATGCAATCGAGTACCAAGTGCCCCCTGAAGACTGTGCCAGAAGTGAGAAGTGAATCTAGGATCTCTGTCTGAAACGATCGACTTCGGCACACCATGCAATCTCACAACATTGCTAACATACAACCCAGCCATCTGATCATGACGATACGTCATCCTGTACGGAATAAAACACGTAGACTTCGTCAATCGGTCGATCACTACCCAAATGGCATCGCATCCTCGAACGGATCGTGGTAGCTTCGTGATGAAATCCATGGAAATGTGATCCCACTTCCATTCAGGAACAGATAGACTGTGCAACAGACCTCCTGGTCGCTTCGGTTCTGCTTTCACCTGTTGACAATTCAAACACCTAGATACAAACCTCGCTACGTCGCTCTTCATTCTCTTCCACCAGAACTGGTTCTTCAGATCGTTGTACATCTTACGACCTCCAAGATGAATACTAAACCGACTGCAATGAGCCTCTCGGAGAATACGCTATCTCAATTCCGAAATATCAGGCACAACAATACGGTTATTCACATACAGTACATCATCTCTAATCTGGAATTCAGACTGATGACCCGATCTGACTTTCTCTACTGAAATCTGGATGCTCGGCTCAGACTTCTGTGCTTCTCTTATTGCAACAAACAGCTCTGGCTCGGCTTGAATAGAAAACACTCTGATAGTATCCCTATCTGTTTCAAACTCTAAACCAGAAGTGCAACAATCATCGATCAACTGAGAAACACCGATAGTAGAAAGAGATAAAGAACAAAGCTTTCGGCTCAAGGCATCTGCAACTGCATTAGACTTCCCCGGATAGTACTTGATTTCACAATCGAAATCCTTCAACAGATCTAACCATCTTCTCTATCTCATATTTAGCTCTGCCTATGAAAACAAGTACTTATGGCTCTTATGGTTAGAAAAGATCTCGAAAGACTCACCATAAAGATAGTGACGCCAGATCTTCAGAGCAAAGATGATCGCAGCTAGTTCAAGATCATGGACCGGATAACGAGTCTCATGCGGTTTCAGCTGCCTCGATGCATACGCTATCACATGCTTATGCTGCATAAGAACACAACCCAAGCCTCGGTTAGAAGCATCACAATAGACTGTGAAACCTCCAGTACCCTTCGAAATAGAAAGAATTGGAGCACTGGTCAGTCTCCTCTTCAGATCAACAAAGCTAGCCTCACAATCTGGAGTCCAAACAAAAGGCGCATTCTTCTGAGTCAGCTAGGTAATTGGCTTGGCAATAGACGAGAAACCCTCGATGAATCTGCGATAATAACCTGCTAAACCCATGAAGCTTCGGATCTCAGGTACTGATGTCGGTCTAGGACAATTCATAACCGCTTCAACTTTGCTGGGATCGACAGAAATCCCATCTTCAAAAATAATATGGCCGAGAAAGACAACTCGATCTAACCAAAATTCGCATTTCGACAGCTTGGCAAACAACTGCTCAACTCGCAAAATCTGCAATACGGTCCTCAAGTGCTCTGCATGGTCAGTACGGTACTTCGAGTAGATAAGAATATCATCGATAAAGATAATGACAAACTCATCTAAATAACGCTGAAAGATACGGTTCATCAAACCCATAAAAACCGCTGGGGCGTTAGTCAAACCGAACGGCATGACTGTAAACTCAAAGTGACCATACCTCGTCCTGAATGCGGTCTTAGGAACGTCTTCCTCTCGCACTCTCAACTGGTGATAACCTGACCTCAGATCAATCTTAAAGTAGACAGAAGAACCCTGCAGCTGATCAAACAAGTCATCTATTTGGGGTAAAGGATACCTGTTCTTAACTGTAGCCTGATTCAATTGACGGTAGTCGATACAGAGCCGCATAGAACCATCCTTCTTCCGAACGAATAGAACAGGAGCACCCAAAGGCGATACACTAGGTCTGATGTATCCCTTGGCAATCAAATCCTCAAGCTGCTCCTTCAACTCTCTCAATTCAACAAGTGCCATACGATAAGGAGCTTTTGAAATAGGTTGAGTACCTGGCACTAAGTCAATGCTGAATTCGATTTCTCGAATAGGTGGCAAACCAGGAACATCTTCCGGGAACACATCAGCAAATTCTCTAACCACCGGTAAATCTACCAAAGCTGGGCTAGATTTCAGTACATCAACCGCATAAACCAAAAATCCTTCTGCACCTCTCTGTAGCAAACGAGTCATAGATAACACTGAAATCAAAGGAATTCTAGATCGAGAACCCTTACCAAAGAATTTCCACTCGTCTGCCATTTCAGGTCTGAACCTGAAAACTTTCTAGAAACAATCGACTGTCGCCCTGTACTTGGTTAAAACATCTATCCCGACAATACAATCAAAATCTGATAGTCCAAGTATAATACAGTCGAATTCTAACAAATTTCCTTCAAACACAGTTCACAGTTCCTGACTAATCTGACAGAAACAATTCCTCCACCCAAAGGTGAAGTAACAGCTACTACTGTAGGCAACAATTCAGTTGGCAAAGCATGCACTAATACGAATTTCTCAGAGATAAAAGAATGGGAAGCACCTGTATCTATCAAGACATGAGCAGAATAACCGAAAATCGAACAGTTACCTGCTATAACATCGTCAGGTGCTGCTTGAGCCTGATCCTCTGTCAGAGCAAAGACTCGTGCTTGCTATCTCGGAGGCTGATTTGCACTGGTACTACCTCCCTGTCTGTTCTGCTGCTGAGGCTGGAAAGAGTGCACTGCAGAAAACTGCCTCTCAGGCTGAGCTGCAAGTCTAGACGAACTCCCACTCTTAGCTCTATCTCTGTTACGCTGTGGGCACACTTTAGAGAAGTGTCCCGGTTGCTGACAGGTGTTACAATTGCCGAAGACTCCCATACACTGATCCGGTGAGTGTCTTCCTCCACACTTGCAGCAGTACAAGGATGATGACCCAGAACTCGGTCCTGAACCGAATTGCTTCGAACCACTGGAACTGGACGAACTGTTCCCCTGCCTCTTGAACTGTTTACCTCTTGCCTTGTACTGATCCTTTCTGTTTCCCCCACTGTTACCACCTTCATACCTCTGCTGCTGGTTCTGATGCTGAGGTGGCTGATTATGATACTGAGAGGGTTGGTTCTGATACTGCCTCTGCTGCTGAGGTGCTACCTGATTACATTTTTGCCTCCACAAGCCTGCTTCTGCTCCCTTTGCGTGATTCATGGCATCCGCAAAGTTGTCTGGCCTAGCAGTGTTCACCAAAGTGAAGATGTCAGGATTCAAGCCATTTATGAAGTGATCTGCCTTAGCTTCTTCATCTCCGGCAATTAGTGGTGCAAAACGCAACAGACTATCAAACTTGGCAACGTACTCTTCGATGTTCAGATTCCCTTGTCTCAAATTGGCAAATTCTGCTCCCTTGTCCTTACGGTACGAGATAGGAAAAAACCGCTTATAGAATTCAGATTTAAAAAGAGTCCAAGTAACTTTCGTACCTCTATTCTCTATTGCTTTCTTTGTCATGATCCACCAGCTCTTAGCAACCCCACGTAACTGATGAATGACTAACCTGATTCTGCAGTCATCTGTGTAATCAATGGAATCGAATAGCTGATCAATATCATCCAACCAACTCTTGCAGTCAACTGGATTTTCTGAACCCATCAATAATGGCGGATTGAACGACTGAAACCTCTTCAACAAGGTTTCCATAGGCGTTGCTGAAGCATCCAACTGATCAACTTCAGTGCTAGCTTGCTCAGTTGCAGGGATAACTGGCGGTTTGTTTCTGTTTATCACTCGACGAGGACCCATCTGATAATCAAAGGTTAGGACACGAGATATCTCAATCGCTACAATCAGTGCCCTTACAACCGCTTGGAATACCGGATACCAGTCGATAACAGAAACAGTTATATTTCAAGTAGATCATGCTTTATAAATTAAATCACATAACCATGTAATTAAATAATTCTCAATAATAAAGCATGCTCGCATGGAATTAAGTACACAGTTAAAATAATTCAAACACATGCGAGGAGCCAATACACGCAGACTCGATCTACCTGCTCACTCTAGTTCGACCAAGAATCTTAACTCTCTGATACCACTTAATGTGAGACCTCGGTTCTAAACAACAATTAAAGGAGTAATTCAATAAGAAAGCAATTAAAAGCCAAGAGCAATTTTTTTTTAAAAAAGGGGACGCGCGGGCGCGCAGCTTGAGGCGCGAGCGCGCATGGCGTCCTGCCCAAGCCCTCGCGCGGGCGCGCCTGAAGCTCTGACCAAAACTTTCAAAACGAAGTGCGGGATGCGCGGGCGCGCCACCCGAGGTGCGGGCGCGCATGGCCTGCTGAATTGGCTCAAAACAAGCCTCCAAAAGTGCAATATCATAACCAAAAGAACTCTAACATGATCCAACTAATATATATCCAACAACATAGCAGTTAAATACATAAAAGTGAAGAACACGCATCGATGCTGGCTATTACAAGCCGAATACAGAATACAAGAGTTCTAACCACAAGCAAGACCACTTCCAATCCAAGTTCCAGTTCTTAACATGCTTCAAAACATAAACTAGATTGTCATGCGCGCTAACAAGACTTCTAAACCGAGTCTCACTTCTACATCATTCCCTCAAAGCTAACCATGCCTCTTCTGACTTGATCCTTCCCCACCTGTTGCCAAGTACACATACAAAACAAAGCAACAACCAGATAACCGATGAGAATGATAATCACAGTAAAAGCAACATACAAGTAATACAACAACAAACATGCTTTCAAAACAACAACGAAATCAATAACAACGTAATGAAATGCATGTCTTTAAACCGGGATATCAAATCTGATAAATGAGGGATTTCTACTGTGCTTTTGGGATCCCGAGGGTGAGATTACGTAACGACTCACCGACTCACCCAATCGAGGTGGTGCCACGTATCCCACTCCTCTAGACTTTGAGCAACTATAATGAGTATGCTAGCACTAGGCGAAACAACTACGACCTAGGCCACTCAATCATAGTTCCGCCCGCTGAAAACAAGATTGGCTCAAGATTAATGCATAACAGAAACATAAAACATAGCCATATAACAAAAGCTCAATCAAAACAACAAAACAAAAGTTACTCATGCTAGAACGAGTGTAGATGCAAGTATGTGCTTTTAAGGGAAACTCGAGAACCAACTGTCCCGAGTATGCTATCCCGCTATCGATGTCTGCTTTTACCTTTCAATGTCGTAGATCCAACTCCGGACAAGCTACAACAAAAGATTGTATCAACAACTATACAACCTAAACAACAAACAACGGTTCAAGGAAATCTCTTTACCGATCTTCGTCCAACTCTTGACGAACAATGCTGCTAACACGGGATTGACAAACTCCAAACGAATCTGTTCAGATACAAATCAAAGATCAATTACCATGATCAACTTACAAGCCAAGTTCAACAACTCAATAACGGTTCGAAATCCCCAAAACTCAAACCGGGCATAACGGCTATAAACTGAACAAACCGACAATGCAGACAGCAGTTCAATAGCGATATCAACTCAATTCAATGCTAATACAACAACAACAAGACAAACCCAACAAATCTCAAAATCAGGATTTTCGAAAATAGCTTTCAAAAATCATAACAATTCCGAACGTCGCTCTAATTCAAAACCGACAGATAATAAACGATCGAAACTCCGCCAAGAACAACATACTAGAATCTAGATCGATTCTAACAACCTCCGAAAAACAAAACATATCTGATCGGAGAAATACTTACGGTATAACGGAGCTCTCACTGCAGTGATCACTAATATGCCTTCAGAAATAATTTCTAACGGCCGGATCGAGCTCGGGAGGAAATCTGGAAGCTTAGAAAAGCTTGAAGGCGTCTTCAATGGAGGAGCTCGATTGTGTGGAGGAGGAGGAAGACTTTAGAAATCAATTTCAAGTGTAGATAATATATAAAAATCAATATTTGTATTTTAGTCCCTGAAATTTCCAAAATTTTCAAAAAGGACCCTGATCAAAATTAAACCGGCTCGAGAACTCTGCAAACTCTGATTAACTCAAATAAACTCATTTAAGATAAAAACAGGGCGTTACATCTATCAAACACTATGGAAACAGGGATATCATGTAGTCTGACTATCTCCCGGTTATACAACTCCGCATACTGAGTCATAGAGAAAGTCGTCCTCACTGGTAAAAATTGTGCCGATTTAGTAAGACGGTCTACGATAACCCAAATAGCATTCGAACCCCTCACTGTCCTCGGCAAGACAACCACAAAATCCATGGTGATATTCTCCCATTTCCACTCGGGAATAGGGAGTGGCTTAAGTAACCCTACAGGTATATGATGTTCTGCTTTGACCTGCTGGCATGTCAGACACTCTGACACAAACCGGCCGATATCACGCTTCATACCCGTACACCAATATAACTGATGAAGGTCCCGATACATCTTCGTACTGCCTGGATGGATAGTCTACGGTGATGTATGTGCCTCTACCATGATAGTAAATCGCAGCGAATCACCTGCGCGCACCCAAAGTCGACCTCTGAACCTCACAATCCCATCTACTATAGAATACAAATCACTGCCCTCTCGTTAGCTCTCTGTCTCCACTTACTCAACTGCTCATCAACTGCTTGAGCAACTATGATACGGTCAAACAACGTAATCTGCACTGTCAAGGCTAACAATCTAGGAGCTCTACCCTTGGCATAGATCTCTAGTACGAATCTTTGAATCTCATGCAATGGTCTAGACACCGTCAAAGAGGCAGTCACTCTGTCTTTCTACTCAATGCATCTGCGACGACGTTAGCCTTACCCGAATGGTAAATAATGTCGCAGTCATAGTCTTTCACCAACTCTAACCATCTTTGTTGCCTCATGTTCAACTCCTTCTGGGTGAAGAAGTATTTGAGGCTTTTATGGTCGGTGAATATCTTACACTTCTCTCTATAGAGATAGCGTCTCCAAATCTTGAGAGCGAACACCACTGCTGCTAACTCCAAATCATGAGTAGGATAGTTCTTCTCGTGCTCCTTAAACTTCCTAGAAGCATAAGAAATAACCCTATCTCGCTGCATAAGAACTGCCCCAAGTCCCAACTTGGAAGCATCAGTATAAACCACAAAATCTCCCTCTCCTGATGGCATAGCTAACACTGGTGCCGTTGTAAGATCGTCCTTCAACACATCGAAGCTCTCTTGACACTCTGGCCCCCAAAAAAACTTGGCATTCTTCTTGGTCAATGTTGTCAAGGGCACAACAATTGATGAAAAGCCCTTGATAAACTTCCTGTAGTAACCGGACAATCCGAGAAAATTGCAAATCTCCGATGTGTTTCTAGTACAGACCACTCCTTCAGTGCTTGAACCTTTGAAAGATCCACTTCCAATCCACTCTTGGAAATAGTATGGCCCAAGAATGCTACTCTCTCTAACCAAAACTCACATTTGTCAAACTTGGCAAACAACTTTCTCTCTCGGAGTACCTCAAGAACTGTCTTCAAATGCTGCAAATGTTTTTCTCTATCCTTCGAGTAAATGAGGATATCATCAATGAAGACAATGACAAACTGGTCCAATTACGTCTGAAACACGCGGTTCATAAGATCCATGAAGACCACGAGCGCGTTTGTCAATCCCAACGGCATCCCAAGGAACTCGTAGTGGCCATAACGAGTCCTAAACGCTGTCTTGAACACATCTTACTCCTTCACTTTCAACTGGTAATAACCGGAGCAAAGATCAATCTTCGAAAATACACAGGCTTATTGCAACTGATCAAAGAGATCCTCAATTCTAGGAAGTGGGTACTTGTTCTTTACTGTCACTCCATTCAGCCCTCGGTAATCAATGCACAACCTTAGGCTTCCGTCCTTATTTTTCACAAAGAGGAGTGGTGCGCCCCCACAGAGAGAAACTAGGGCGTATGAACCCATTATCAAGCAACTCCTGAATCTGCTCTTTCAGTTCTTTCATTTCCGTAGGAGCCAACCTATATGGTGCCTTAGAAATTGGCACAGTATCCGGTACCAAGTCAATTGAGAACTCGACTTCTCTATCAGGTGGAATACCAGCAACATCTCCTGGGAACACATCCCCAAAATCTCTGACGGCGTCCACATCTAGAATACCTGGACGTGCTGGCAACTCAGTCAAAGATACGCTGGATAAGAATGTCTCGCAACCATCATGCATAAACTGCTTATCTTGCAAAAATTATATGATCTGAGTCCTCCTCGAACTCCTATTAGCCTCAAACCAAAATGTTTCCTCTCCCTCCGGTCTAACCATCACTAATCGCTGCTGAAAGTCAATCACCACAACGTTCTTCGTCATCCAGTCCATCCCAAGTATCAAATAGAACTCAGGCATGGGCAACACTATCAGATCTGCACTCACTGATTGCCCTTGCAACAAGTACTCAAGATTCTTCACTATATTCCTCGTGGAAAGTTCTTCCCCTAATGGGATGATCACTATGAATCCACCAAACAATTTTTCGCATTCAATACCCCGCTTGCGGGCAAAAGCCTTAGAAATAAAAGAATGAGTAGCCCCTGTGTCTAACAAGGCTCTAGTGGCTACTTCGGCTACTAATATTCTACTTGCAACAACAGTGGTTACAACCTCGAAAATATTGAAATCTATTATGACAAGTTCTACTCGGATTCATCCTAAGCCATAATATTTCCAAATTCAGCACTACATATGTTAACACAATCAATTTTCCCAAAGCATGCAACATAATAAAAGTTCTCATGCAAACTCAAGTTTTAAGAATTACCCAAATATTAGCATGCTACACAATTCCAATAAGAAAAATCATAATCAAAATTGCATCAATGAATCAATTAAATCACCCTTAATTAAATGCTCTAAGTATTACCTGTGATGAGTGTGGTATTAGGATCGGCCTCCTCGGCCTGCATCACATAGACTCTCCCCTGAGTTGGCGTCTTGCGCAATGGACAATCCGAAACCCCGTGCCCTGGCTTCTTGCAGCGATAACATACTCCGGAACCTGCCAGAGACTGTCCATGATGAGAACGATGGCAATTCGGGCATATGGGTCTCTCCCCAGTCTTGGGAGGAGCGGGTCTCTGCGCCTGGTGTCCCTGAGGTCTCTTAGCATGATGCCCCTGGGGTCTGGTAGCGCTAAGTCGCGTCACGCCCAAATTATCCAACTCAATCAGAAAACCAAGATAATGTATTAGTGTGAGTAGGGATCGTTCTCACGAGGAAAGGTAAATTTAATGTGTTTTAAATAAACTAAAGGGGGTTTTGAGTTTTTCGACTTAACTAAAAAATTTAAAAAATTAAAGAAAAGTATTATCACTAGCATGCAAGAATGAAAATTTACTGGAGAAATCAATAAGAGACAATCCTTGGTATCGGTCGACTACACCCTTGATATTCATTCATTCAATCATCGATTCCCTAAAAATAAATAATCCTATCGAATATTCATCATTGAAAATCAAATTCCTGTTTTACCTTAATTGTAATTAATTAGAAATCAGCGTTCTAAATTAACCCTTACTAATAAATTAATCTGGATTCCAGTGATCTAGATTTAAATCTAAGGTAGCATTCAAACAAGTAAAACTGACGAATCTAGACAACACAAACACCAGCAGTTGTATTTAGCCTAGTCAAGAATTGATCCTACGATTTAATAAATTCAACAGCAGAAAATATCAAATGTAGTTGCTTCGCAAATTAGTTTATTCAAACAATTACGGATTTGAATGTTAATTTAGCTGTAGTTTGCATAACAAAATCCTAAGAAGGCCAATCCGAAAATTTCGCATACAAACATGAAATAAAACAGATCAACTATCGATACTCAATAAAGTTTAAAACATGAAAATATAATCTCATGAATAAATTACATCAAGGTTTCGTCTCCCTTAACCAAGAATAAAAGGTTTAGCTACAAAGATTTATCAAAAACTCAATAAAAATCAAAAGAAAAGAAGAAAACTTGAGAGAGAGAGAGATGTCAACAAAACCTAGCCATCTTCGAGATTGTAAAAGTCTGATAATTAATCTCCCAAAAACAAAATTAAAACATAATAAAAGCCTAGAGTCCAAAATAAAAGAGTTCCCAAAAATAAAAATTCCTTCCCGAACAGCTGCACTCGCTCGATCGGTAAACATTGGCCGATCGAGCGAGCCAAAATTCCTGAACCTACTATTTGCAAAATACGCGCGCTGCTCGATCGGTTGAAAGTTTTGGATCGAGCGGCTCAAAATTCCATAGCTACTGTCTTCATCATATAGGCGCCGCTCGATCGGTTGAAAGTTGCAGATCGAGCGGCCGAAATCCTTCAGAAAATTTCCAACATTTCCATGACTCCAAAGTTCCGTCAAAATCCGCCAAAATATACGACCTAACCACAAAACTGGAGAACAAATCATGCAAACACAGAATATGAAATACGAACAAAATACATAAAAAAAACACGTAAACTAATGCAAAACAACAACAAAATGACATTAACAAATGCAATAAAAACATAACTATCAAACTCCCCCACACTTACTCCTTACTCGCCCTCGAGTAAGTAATTCAAAACAAAATGAAACAGAACAAACACATAAGTAAGGACGATCATGCATACTATAGCCTCAGAAAAGACTTTTCAGAAAAACAGGTGCACATGTACTCTCGATCATCAATGATACACCTTCAGTCGAATGCAAACGTGTGTGTGTGACATGTTATCCAAGTTACATGCATCTTCAAAAGACAAAGCTTCAAGACTGTTCGCCGACCTAAAAACAATTCAGTGCAAGCCTCACAATCAAGAACCCTCCTCTCAACAATCCTTCAACACAACAAAACTTCCTTGAGAATAATTACGCATCGTCGGATTTTGCACATGACATTTTTAAAGTCCCAATAATTACCCGCATACTTAGCCATGACTAGATAGGATTCGAATTTCAATCCCCTTATCCATAGCCCGGATGGAACTACAATCCCATTAAGTCCGCAAACTTAGCTATGAAATAGTGACTAGAATTTCAATCACTTTCCAAGCCCGGATGGAATCGTTAATTCAAAACTTTTCAAAAATTATTTAATCCCATTTTACCCGCAGACTTAACCATAAGCAAGGTATTAGGATTTCAATTCCTTACTTACAGTCCGGATGGAATTAAAGTGTGTTTTTTTTTCAAAAAGTTAACCCCATGTGATCCTCATACTTAGCCACAAACAAGATGAATAGGATTTCAAACATCTTGCTCGCAACCCGGATGAAGTTAATTGGGTTTCAAAAATTGTTTTTCTTTTTCGTAAAACAAAATATTTTGGGTGCGCCCAAGAAAGTATATGCCATATCAAAAAAATCATCAAGATTCAAGCACTATCAAGTTCCACAAACACCTATTGTTGTGCAACGGTCCAACAGACATCCACAATATCTAATACATCGCTACACTTCACAAGCTAAACATGCATGCTTAAAAATATTAAACAAACAACCTACGGTTTCTCAAATCTGATCAAGAGTCAAATTTTTTCAAAAATTCTCAATTTAATCAACATAGCTTCATCATAGGCTAACAAACTCATCCTTAACTCATGCATTCGAACAACACAAACGACAACAACAATATGCAATAAAAAAAAAGATAATGCAATACAAAGAAATGAAACAATATGCATGCAACTCCCCCCACACTTAAACAAAGCATTGTCCCCAATGCATTACAACCCAAAACACAACCAAACATCTAAACAGAATGCTATGCAAACAAATGAAAAACAAAACTCCCCTGATCAAGTGGTCGGCGTCGTCCTCCTCTTTGAGCTCGGGCGGAGGAACAGGAGCAGCATACTGAAATGGGAAGCGTGGCGAATAGGGCAGCGCAACAGGGTCAACAGAAGTGTCAATGCCCAGGTGCGTAGAAATACCGCGGATCAGAGAGTCAATAGCTTGAGCATTTTGAGCTGCCACAACGTTGTAGGGTTCTTGGGGATGAGCGAAAGCGGTCAGCTCATGGATAACATCGGCTTGAGAGCGACGAGGGGGCTGAGGTGGTCGCTGGGGTATCGAAGAAAGATGAAACTGGCCATCGCGAACAAAATGCTTAATGCGATAGGCCCTCTTGGCTTCTATAAAGGCTGCGTCGATTTGTCGCATAGGCAGCAGCCACTCTTCATCAATACGAATGGGGACCCCGGCGCGAATGCACAAAAAAGTGATGATCATGGGAAAGTAGAGACCCACGGTGACATTAGTGATCGATCGGTGAATCTCGCTATGAATGACACGCCCTATGTTAACTAGCCACCCCATATCAAGCGCGTAAAGGAGGAGAGCACGCTCAAGACTAACCTATCTAAAATGTAAGATCGGCATCAGACGCCGAGTCACAAAAGAATACCAAGTAGTAGGAAGCACATGTAAAAAATGCTCTTTGAAATTCAAGGAAGATACTGGGTCAACCCACGCAGCTCTAGGATATTCTAGTTGGACAAGCAACTCATCCAAATCCGGGTCGATTTTAATGCTTTGATAGAGAGAATCGTCGACCTCCGGTATTTCAAACAAAGCATTCAACTCATGGGGCAGAAAAGAAATCATTTTCCCCCTAACTACCGCCTTGCTATCCGTCCTTTCCGCTGCATTAGCATAAAATTCACGGACAATTGATACTACAGCGGGAGGAGGTTGCGCGCAAAATTTTGTCCAACCATGCTCTTGAATCATTCCAAAAATTTCACTATCACCAAATTCTAATTTGAATCCACGCTCGGGAATGGGGGAACGATGTACCTTGGCGTGATCGTAGCGATCATGCTCCGCTTGATTCACGAAGTGCCCGGCGATGTTGGATGAAGAACGAGCCGCGGCCGCGCCTTGGCGAGAAGATTCGCCTGTAACTCGAATGCGTTTAGGCCCCATGTAGAAGTATAAAGAAAACACAAACAGTAGTAGAAGCAATTATTCGAGCACTTGGCGTGCGAAATAAATCCCTGTGGATCCTTGAAGAAACATGAGATCAACAAGCGAAGATGAAGTCCGGTGGAGGTGACTGATAATAAGGAGGTACCGCGGATAATAGTCGGAGACGGGAAAAATCAGTGAGATGACCGAACCGGCGGCGTGAGCTTGAGGTGCTGGCGTGAGCAAATTTTCGAAGAGAGAGAAGACCGGAAAAGATGATCCGAGATGATGGTGCCCGGAGAGTCGTGGTGTTGCCTCCGATGAATTCCCCGCAGATTAAGAAGAAATAAATGAAAAATATGAGAGAAATATGGAGGAAAGGGTTTTGGGGGTTTAGTGATTTGAGAGAATAAGAGAGTATGAGAGGGGGGAAAGGGGAGAATCCTATTTTAATTGACGTAATAAGGCTCTCGCTCGATCGATAAAATGTAACCGATCGAGCGAGACAAAAGTACCCAACTTACTGGACGCATTATAAGTGTTCTCGTTCGATCGGTAAAATGTAACCGATCGAGCGATAAAAAGTACCCAACTTACTGCCTTCACAAAACATCACTCGCTCGATCGGTAAAATGTAACCGATCGAGCGAGCCCTAAAAAAATATATTTTTTTTTCGTTTTTTCTATTTTCCGAAAAAAAAAATAAAGCAAGGATAAATCAAAGGTGCAAGGAAAAATGATAAAAATAAAATAAGGGGGAGGAAAAAATAAAAACAATGGGTTGCCTCCCAGCCAGCGCTAAATTTACAATCATTCTATAGCTCGACTGCATGCCGCAAGTTACTCGACATTTGGTGGAGCATCTGAAGTAAGATCATGCTTGTCCCCTCCTATATTCGCTTGGACTCCTTCATAGTAGTGTTTAAGTCGGTGGCCATTCACCTTGAATGTTTTGGATGTGTCCAAACTTTGAATTTTGACTGTACCATGGGGAAAGACATTAGTAACAACAAACGGACCATTCCAACGTGAATGCAACTTACCTGGAAATAGTCGAAGTCGTGAGGGATAGAGAAGAACTTTCTGTCCGACTTCGAATTCCCGTCTAGAAATCATCTTGTCGTGGAAGGCCTTTGTCTTGTCTTTGTAAATCTTAGAGCTGACATAAGCATCATTTTGGATTTCTTCGAATTCTTGCAACTGTAGCTTCCGGTGCTCGCCACTCTCATCCATCTGCATGTTAAAGTTTTTAATAGCCCAATAGGCTCTATGCTCCAATTCCACAGGCAGATGACATGGTTTTCCAAAAATTAGCCGATATGGATACATTTCGATCGGCGTCTTGAACGCGGTTCTATACGCCCACAAGACATCATCCAAACGCAAGCTCCAGTCCTTTTTTGTTGGATTCACGGTCTTTTCTAGGATGGACATGTTATCTCTGTTCGATACTTCAGCTTGACCGTTGGATTGTGGATTGTAGTGGCCCATATCCAAAACTAATGATTAATGAGTAATTAATTGTTTAATAATGTTGAGACTAGGTAAAACATGATTAAGAAATTCCAGATGAATTAACGGACTTCGGAAATGGATCCAAAACACTCAGAAATGGTCCAGAGGGTCCCAAGACTCGAGCAGGATCGGAGCCACCGATCCAGGATCGGAGCTTCCGATCTTGGTGAGTTCGGAACCACATCAGAAGCAAGGAGATCGGAGCTTCCGATCGGCGATCGGAGCTTCCGATCGACCATCGGTGACAGGTGTGCGGTTGCATGTGGATGGGATTGACGTGTGGCATCGGAGCTTCCGGTCGGAGGAACGGAGCTTCCGATCTACACGTTCGGAGCTTCTGATCGATGCCTATAAATATGAGGTCCGAGCTCCTCATTTCTTGCAAATTCCGAGTTCCTCTCCTTCTACTGCAAGGCTCTATTTAGGGCTTTGGGTACTCTTATTTTAGAGTTGGAGTAGGGAACATATTTTAGTATAGTCAAATAGTGTCTGACACAGTAGCGGAGCAGTGCTCGTGTAGCAGAGCAGTGCTCGAAGCTGTGGAGCTGCAGCAGGGGTGTACCCCTAGTTGCGGGATAGTCGCCATTAGTGGGCTGACGACGGACGCAGGTATAGCTATGGTCTCCTTAAATTATTTTGGAGTATGCAATAGCTTAGTTAAGGCTTTTAGAGCTTATTGAATGATGCATGGGTATTTGCATTGTAGACTTGATGATAGGCTTGGAACCTAGAGTGGGACTACTAGGACTGCCTTAGAAAGGTACGTAAGTACTGACTGAGATTGCCAGCGAATATGCATGCTTATATGTTGCATTTATGTGTTTGCATTTTATTATTGTTATGCGGCATGTGCATATCATCTTGTGCCTGAAGGACTCCGTGGTCCGCGTCCGTGATTCGGGAATGAGTGGTCGCACATAGTGGTTAGCTACCCCGATGTGACGAGCTTATATCCCAGGCGCCAGTCTGAGCAGTTCGTATACAGTTATCCTAGATATGGATACCCTGTCATTTGCATGCATCATATTTGTATGTTTATCCGTGCTTTCGTATTGAGCTTAGAGCTCACGTCCATTATTTTCTGTGTATCTGGATACCCTATTCGACGTGGCAGGTGTAGGTGCAAGATTGAGCACCAGGAGCCTGGAGTAGCCAGTGACCTTGAAGACAGCAGGATTAGCTGTAGGTTTTTATCTAAGTAATTAGATTGGGTTGTATAATCAAGTTTGTTAGCCGGTTGTATTCTGCCGGTCTGCTTGTATTTAAGTCTTTCGCAGCGATTTTATTTAATGCAAGCTTAATTATGCTCTTAACTCTGATTAGATAGTGGATTCGGGTCGGGTCGCTACATTTATGGTATCAGAGCTGCATGCAAGGGACTTAGGAAATTGATGTTGGAAAACGGTGTTCAGATCAATTAGAATTGATACCCGGTGCAGCGGAAGTTTAAAAATTTATTTTTATTATTATGGAACGATTCCATATCTGGGTATCAAAACTTTTACGATTAAATTCATACAAGTAAAACAAATAATCACAATTAATGTTTTACCTTAAATCTCGAAACGAGATTATGGACTCCAACAGAATTTAATCTGCTCTTCTTGTATATCCCGGGAACCGATGGTGTCACGATCAATCACCGGAATAAGGTCCACGAACAGAAAACAGAAACCCTCTGATTGACTGCACTAGAAATCAATCAGAAGTTTTGCGTAGAGAATAAACAGATATGATCTGTTAATTCAGATTGTAATTTTTCATAAAAATCACAAGCCGAATTTTCTCCGAAAGGGACAGAGGAATTTTCGAAAATCCTCTTAAAATAATTATGCAGTGTTCGAAAATTTGAAGACTGAATCACCCACAATTTTTGAACCCACTACATGTATTTATAGATAATTTCTAGACTAGGTTAAGTTATAATTGTGTTAGAACTCTAACTTCTTAAAGCCCACAATCCATAACTTAAGCCCAACAAGCCAAGCCCGTTGTTCTAAAAATTAATATAAAATTCATCGTGACTCCGATTGATAAAATGATTTTACCAATGTGCACAGAAACCATTTCTGCATCAGTTAAAGTCAAGATAATTTTTCTGAATCCGAATTCAGTGATTTCCAAAAATGCCCATCTCTATGTCATTTTAGGAAATCCCACTCCCTTTAGTTAAGAAGTCCAACTTCTCTTTCATTAAATTTAACTCTTTAAATTTAACTATCTCTATGGGGTTTTAGTAATCCATTACTTGTGTAACCCTCAATGGTTCAGGAATACAGCTAGCTGTGGGCTCACAACTCCTTGTGACTCGGAACAACAATTTCCGACTTACCCATCGAATCATGGTAAGAGCGTCTAGCAACATCGCCCCATGATTCCCTAGGTATTACTGATAGTGCCTGCAATAACCAGTAGATTTTGGTTAGCGTACAGTACGGTCCCTTCATCCATATATCCCGATCGAATCAACAACCATTGGTATATCGAGAGTCATTCGAGATTCGATAACTATGCATTACATCTTGGAGATCAAATAGTGACATCGCATGTGTTACTAGGATAACCCATTAACCTAAAACACATCATGTACTCTGGCCAGAGATTCGTCACACTAATATCTCCTCAGATCGCATAGGATATCCACACTCGCAAGTATGTGGTGAATCCTTGACAACAAAGCATCGACTTCTATATGTGTCGTAACTGTACCCAATCCCGACACCTGATGACCCCAATAAATTCGGTAAACGAGTCAAAGTACAATACTAGCATATAGAGTCTCAATGATGTTTCAAGTAATAAGGACTAATGGTGTACAACCAAAACCGCGGACTTTATCCACTCGATAAGTGATAACCACTTGGAAATTCCGAATAGGGTTGTTCGATCATTCATCATATGAATATCCATTTGCATGCTTTGAGCATCTCTATGTTCCATACCAATGAAACGTGGTACTCAGCATCGCAAATGCTAGTCTCAATCTCGAGCGATCCTTATCCCTTTTTTTGCGGACGGCTCAATTGACTAGGAACAGTCTAGAATATACAGTGACTATAAGATGTGTTTCATGATAGCCATCCCCATGTGCTACCACATCGTACATACACTATAGTATATTCAAGGTCTTTATCAAAACAACAATATTATATCATAATATAACAATATGAAGAAAGATAAAGTCAATACCATTATAAAAGTGTAAATTATATTAAACAAAAGATTGTTTTACATAGAGTCATAAAAGCCCTTAGCCACAAGTTGGCTAACCGGGCACCCACTCTTTCAATTGATAATAAGACTTCTTGATTATCCTTGTAGGATTTATTGAGGCCTAGCTAAAAAGATTTGGTTCTTCATTGCCAAGGTTTGCGGCAGAAGTTTTTACTATAAGAAATGCAACAGTGATGAGAACACCGGTAGTAGCATATCGATAGATAGACTGACTACTGTGGACGGTTCATCATTCGATGCATTGGGATGTTGATCGAAGAACATATGGATTCCAGCCAGGGAAGAGTGGAAGAGAAGATCGGGTATATCGCGTCAGATATCTCTGAGGGCTTTTTGGAACGAATGGTGTTTAGTAATCCATGTGGTTCCAGTCCTTGAAGATTCTCCACTCGTAGCTGGAGAGATTGTCAGATAGACCTTCATAGGAGATACCTTGAGTTCCTAAGGCATGACAGGTTTCGAGCGTAAGGTCTGTAAACTCATGCAGAACATAGTTTTGCTTGTATGCTTGTATCGATGCTTTTGGTAGGCATACGGGAAACTTCATGTTCAAAAGAATGATTTGGATACAAGAAGAATGCTGGTGGTAGATCGTGAGCAGAAGAAGTCGACTGACATGCACTGACGCAGAGCATAGCTGGTTAGCTATCACGTGCCATTTCTCCGGAGTTCTTCGCTGGAGGACATGTAGAGAGACTTGGACGGAAGTATGCTAGTATCGATGCGTGTGTCGATTGGAAGCTTCATGCTCAAGGAGTGAAGACAAGTTCGACGATTTTAAATACTGTATTGATGTATTTGTAAACAGTATTTCAGTTGTAATGAATCATCAGAATTTGGTTGTATCATATCAAGTTATTGGATGTACATGTTGTATTTTCGGAATACTGTAATGATATTACATGGGATTGTAATAAATAAATTGTACAAACTTGAAGTAATGGTACATGTGTTACTTATTCAGCAATTCGTGATTGATTGCAAGTAATTTTATAAAGTTTGGCTTGGAATTAGTTGACTAATCAACTAGGATAGCTCATGGATTTTGAGTAAGCCAGCGGTAACGGATTGACATGGGGTTAGTCTAGGTGTTTTCCTAGGATTGACCTAATTAGTCGGTCGACTGGGTTAGTGCCAGTGATGAGGTGATTCATCTGGGGGCATGGGAATTTTGATCTTGTTTGAAATTTTGAGTTTCGTTCTAGGTTGTTTCCATAGAACAGTAGCCTGATTGACCTTCATAGGTTGATAATTCATGATGATGGGATTTCATCAAGAACCAGCTGAGTACATATCGAGAGTTGTGGACTATGATCATGATTGGACATGATGGGGCGCGACCCTATGCCATTGTTACTCTGGGAGTCTTTTGTACTTCGGAGAATACCTGGAAGCCTTCGTGCTTCAGGATTGGCGGTGGGAAGGCTACCTAGTCTAGAGTTTTGGTAATAGTCACGACAGGGCATGACATTGGATTAGATGCCTGGTTAGGTATCAGCAGTTTAGATATCGACTGACTGTCGTCAGAGATATTGGTTTGCAGTTTTGTCATAAGGACCAGTCTTGGAGGGATTTTCCTTGACGAGTGCGTACTCTGAGCAGATAGTTTTAGTCTATTGGATATTGCTAGACTAGTGGATCTAGTCGGGGTTTGGATGCTCTTGTGATAGGGGCTATCCAGGAGATGGGTTTGTGAAATTCCTGAACCATTTGACTCGGGGATGAGTAGTTTTCAGCATTGATGGTTTCCTTCAGTGATAGATTATATCCGATGCTAAGGATTGTACTGGACTATTTGAGGTGTGAGGATATCGTGATTTATGCCAGTGTACACTTGGTGGTGATTTCAGGTGGGGCATCGCGGCAAGTAACCTCAGTATCGATTTGATGCAGTCTTAGAAAGAGATATAGTTATCAGGAGCATGTTCAGCGATAGTTGAAATCTTTTCGGATTTGTATTGCGACTTGGGTTGAACAAGTCCTTATGATCATCTTGGATGAAGATAGACAGTGATAGTATGTCTAGACTGGTGCAGGTTTAGCACTAGTGACTACTTGTAACTGTTGGCGGACTCTGTCAAAGATGAGTGATTGAATCAGCTGCAATTCTTTTGATTCCAAGTATTTGGGATCTGCGGACGTGTGGCAGTGAGATCATCGACATTGATCGGCCATGAGAGTTTCATTGATCTGTGATTGCCTGATTAGGGTTGATATCATCAGGCAGAGCGAGAGCTACAGTAGATCAACTTGATCGATCAGATTATTCCAATCGGTACTGATTGGGATGTAGTGAATCAAGAAGTATTGGGAATAGTACTATAAGTATGGTATGCTTTGATATAGCGATTCAAGTGCATTTAGGGAATTCTTTAGTTGCTAAGGAATCTCCAGGGATGCGAGAATCGGGGCTTTTTGGATTCTGCAGATCATGAGAATAGTCATAGGTTGGCTCTTGTGATCATTTTCTAGATAATAGCATTACTGAGATTACCATTGATGGATTTTGATCTGAACATTGCTTGGTTTTAGCAATGATTTATCCAGTTTGCGAAAATAGGATTCAGTGATTGCCCCAGGATTGTCAGTGGACAAATTTTGGGGACTGTTAGTCAGAATGTTTAGCTTGAGGGCTTCCAGCAGATTTCTCGACATTTGTTCTTGACAGGCGATTCGACAAGTGCTCATGGATTTCAATGAACATTAGCAGGTTAGCATTAGTTGTTTCATGAGACGAGACAGCAGCTGAGACTTGTGTTTCTGAGTCTGGCAGGATTGTTGTCACTGATATCCCAGTGTGTTTTGATATGCTATGTCATTGAAAGGATTAGATAACGTAATTGCCACTAGTATTGATAGATTCTGTGCGGGATCAAGGTGAATCAGTTTGGTTATCCCCGCTAGTGAGCCAAAGGTTTGGTTATCTTGAATAGGATAACTGGAATCGTTTTTGTCGATACTATCTCTAGTTCCGAGATAGAAGTAAGCATTCGATATATGCTACTAATGCTGAGGGTGGTGTTGGTCCATCTGAGTGTTTCAGCAGGATGGCAGTGAATTTCGAGGCGACGACCTCGAAGGATGCATTTAGACAAGAAATTGTGTATAAAGATTTTGTCATCTGTGTACTTAGTTGGTGTTCTTTGGGAAACATTCATCGAGCAGAGTGAGTACTGAAAGTACTTACTATGACGCCAGGAATTGTTAGGATTTTGTTGTTATCCATGGAAGGATGACTAATGCGATCGAGTAGATGCTATCTACGATAGCGGGATTCGGATCAAGGTTTATCGCAATCAGTCTGAGGATTTCAGATGGTTAGAGTGGTGGCAGTGATGCGATTGCTTTGCGAACTGGTGGCCGGTAGTTGCCATTTCTATTCGCATAAGGTACTGTTTTAGGATGAAATATTTTATCCTTAGTGATAAAGAGTAACTCACATGAGTTCTTGGAAGAAGGATATCTAGGATTTGACCGAAAGTCAAATCTAGATCAAGTTGTTTAGAACTTTGTGATAACGTCAAGGGATGCGATGTTACCGTTAGACCAGTGAAATACAAGGTATTGTATCTGGTTTTATCGTGGGCAGCGATGGAGTTAGTGCATGTCTAGAGAATAGCTGATGGCTAGTTAAAGATCTTAGCATGAAACGATACTAACTCTATAATTAATAAATAAATATGCGGAAATTTTTTATTTTTTTTATATATATACTTACTAAATAAAATATGCACATATATGCCCATACATACATGCACAGAATAAAAAAATTTAAAATAAATAAATAAATAACTTAAATAAAAATTGCATTCTTTAAATAAATTAAATATCTGAGTCAAACATTTAATTAAAAATACTACATAAGAAAAATGATTTAAAATTTGCATGCACTGAAAATATTCAAATAAAAGATTCAAAACTCACAACCACTGAAAAATAATATAAAATGTGTAACATGCTGACATAATCAAAAACATGCAATGTGACTCAGGCATCTATCACAGTCACGGGGTCACTGCATGTCCGCTCATATGTCCTCGCCGCCGGTAGGAGCTACATCCTCCTCTACGAACTCACCTGCACCATACCAGTGTAGTGAGCCTAGAGGCCCAACATGCTAACATAACAAGGGTTTAAAATAATTTAAATCACTTTGATACTAATACATAACATATACACGAATGAGCATGCTTAAAAATATCATGGCATAAACATAACTTAAATTAACTTAAATAACATAATACATAAATATTGTTGAGCAGTTAAATTTCTAACATCGCATGGTTGTATCCGTAGTGTAACCTTAAATCATACATTAAATACTGATCAGCGTGGAAACCAACGTACGTGGCGGTGACGAATCACCTCTTAAATTGGCAGTAAACTGCCCTTCAATAGTTCACATATGGGGACGAATCCCCCTTAAATTGTCACACTACTTCAACTTCTAACATAAAATATTTTATTATTGCTCAACCTTAAACATTTAATTATGCATAAAATTATTTCATGAATGCATGTACTTAAATAAAATGTGTGTCCTTCATATATATTTAATTTAAGTTCTTACTAACATATAAATATTAAAATAACTTCAATGCATAAAAATAATTAAATATATAATCAGGACGCATGCAATTTTTCATGGATTGTACTGGACTGCTGGCCCTAACACTCAAGCCCATTTACTTAAATCTGGCTCAATAACATACTTAAGCCCAATAAAATTTATTCTAAGCCCAATTAAATAATTACAGCCCATTAACAACCAATTCTGGCCCAATGGGCCCAAAAGCCCAAAGACTGGCCCAATAACTTTCACGGGCCCTAAAGCCCATAAAAATTATTGGACTTACTTAATTAAATTAATTTAAATCCCAAATAATTAAAATCAACCCAAAATAATTAAATGGAGCCCAATAAAATTTTAAGATTTAATTAGGCCCATTAAACCTTTAATTAAACTTAAAACTTAAAAATAAAAATACCCGAGCCCAACTAACTTAACCCGAACCCGAACCCAACTAACTTGACCCAAGACTGTACTGACCCGACCCGGACCTAACCACCCGACCCCGACCCTTCAAACCCTAAAACCCGAACTGCCCCACCCCCTTTCTGCCCGTCCGCGAGCAGCAGCCCTTCTAGGGCTGCTGGCGCTGTGCTCCGGCCGCCCCTGGCCGGAGCCCCGCCGCCCAGATGTAGCCCACGTCTGGGCGGTCCTAACCTTGTCACAACCCCGACCCCATGCAGCCCCAAGCACAGCAGCCGAAGCCTCTTCCAACGAACCCTACACTGCATGCCCATGGAACCCGATCTGCAACCTCTCGGTTTCTGGGCTCTTTTGGCTTGAACCAACCGAGCCAATCGAGCCTAGACTCACCCTAGACACCCTAGGGACCCTTACCAGCAGCTAGAACATCCATGGCTAGGAAAAACGTGGACATGATCAACCCGAAACAAGAGACATGCGCATACAACCACAATAAATTTGTTTTCTGAAAATTCTTCAATGTTTTTGATGCATACTCAATACACACACTAATATATATCTGATAGGCACGAAAAATATAGAAGGAAATCATGCCTTTCACCGGAAACGAAGAGAAAAACGAGCGTGGGACGATTCCGGGACGACGAACGACGAACACACCTTCGAAGCTTAAAGAAAAATCGAGCTATGGAGTCTTGGGGATGTCTGGAACGTGACAATGGAGGCTGAAGAGGATGGAGACGGCTAAGGGTTTCGGCCGAATGGGTTAGGGTAGATTAGGTTAAGTTTTTTTTTTTTTTTTTTAATAAAATAGGTTTTTAGGAAATTAAATATATTAATAAGGATTTTAATATATAAAATATATAACTTAAAAAAAATCTAATTAAGAAAAGAAATCTGATAAATAACTTAAATATATTAAAATCCCGAAATATCAAATTAATGGAATTTTAAAAAAACTAAAAAGTCAATATTTTGGCTTATTTTGAATAAAATGGACTCCTAAAATTATATAAAATTAAATACTAAAAATTTTGAGGTAATAAAACTCAAAATAATATTTTAGGGCTCTAAAAAGGCTCATGAAATTAATTGGCTAGAAAGTTGTCATCTCGTCTGTCCACGGTCCCGTCTACGCGATAAAATAATTAAAATACTAAAAATCATAAAAATCATTAATTATGGGTTAAATGCTTAAAAATAAATTAAATCATGCACAAATAATTCACATAATTATTTAACCCATAAATCACAAATTTAAATAATTAAATACCCTAATTATGCATGCGGATTTACGTATTTAAAATACCGGGTGTTACAATTCTCCCCCCCTTAAATTGAATTTCGTCCTCGAAATTTAAAGTACTTACCCGAACAACTCCGGGTAGCGAGTCCTCATGTCTGCCTCGGTCTCCCAAGTAGCTTCCTCCTCCGAGTGATTCAGCCACTGGACTCTGACCATCGGTATGACCCGCGTCCTAAGCCTTCGCTCCTCCCTAGCCAAGATCTGCACTGGCCTCTCCTCATAAACTAGATCTGGTGGCAACTGCAAGGGCTCGAAATCCAACACATGCGACGGGTTAGAGACATATCTCCGAAGCATGGATACATGGAAAACGTTGTGCACTGCCGCTAGCCCCGGTGGTAGAGCTAAACGGTAGGCCAACGTCACAACTCTCTCCAAGATCTCGAATGGCCCTATATACCTCGGATTAAGCTTGCCTCTCCGGCCAAAACGCACTACTCCCTTCATAGGTGACACCTTCAGGAATACGTGATCGCCTACGGCGAACTCCAAATTTCGTCGTCTGGCATTTGCATAACTCTTCTGCCGACTCTGAGCAGTCCTCATCCGATCTCGAATCTGAGTCACAATGTCAGCTGTCTGCTGCACAATCTCAGGACCCAGTAAAATCCGCTCACCAACCTCATCCCAATGCACAAGAGATCTGCATCTCCTCCCGTACAATGCTGCATAAGGAGCCATACCTATAGACGACTGAAAGCTGTTGTTATAGGTAAACTCCACTAATGGCAGTCTAGTCTCCCAAGTGCCCCAAAAATCAATGACACAAGCTCTCAGAAGATCCTCGAGAACCTGGATCACTCTCTCAGACTGACCATCTGTCTAGGGATGGAATGCTGTGCTGAACAAAAGCCTAGTCCCCAATGCTGTGTGCAGACTCTTCCAAAACGCAGATGTGAATCTCGGATCTCTGTCTGACACAATAGACACTGGTATGCCATGCAGTCTAACAATCTCTCTGATGTAAAGCTCTGCATACTGTGTCAAAGAATAAGTATTCCTCACCGGCAAGAAATGAGCTGACTTGGTGAGTCTATCCACAATCACCCAAATCGCTGTGCAACCTCTGGCACTCCTCGGTAAGCCAACCACAAAGTCCATCGTAATATTCTCCCATTTCCATTTCGGAATAGGAAGAGGTCTAAGAAGTCCTGCTGGACGCTGATGCTCTGCCTTGACTTGCTGACAAGTCAAGCACTCTGACACCACTCTCCCGATGTCACTCTTCATTCCGGTCCACCAATACAATAGCTGCAAATCTTTGTACATCTTCGTACTTCCGGGGTGAATGGAGTACGGAGATGTGTGAGCCTCTGCTAAAATCTCAGCTCTCAACTGATCGACGTTCGGTACCCACATCCTACCACGGTACTGAATGATACCATCCACCACTGTATACAAGAGGTTACCCTTAGCCTCATCTCTCTGTCTCCATCGCTGCAACTCCTCATCAGTAGACTGTCCATCCCTAATCCGATCTCGCAGAACTGGCTGCACCGTCAACACTGACAAGCTCGGTGCATGACCACTCGGATAAAACTCCAAGTCAAATCTCTGAATCTCGCTCTGTAGTGGTAACTGTATGGTCAAACATGATACCACTGACGACTTCCGACTCAAAGCATCTGCTACTACATTAGCTTTACCCGGATGGTAGCTAATGTCACAGTCATAATCTTTCACCAACTCCAACCATCGGCGCTGTCTCATGTTCAACTCCTTCTGTGTGAAGAAGTACTTGAGACTCTTGTGGTCTGTGAAAATCTTGCACTTCTCTCCATACAGATAGTCCCTCCAGATTTTCAAAGCGAAAACCACTACTGCTAACTCCAAGTCATGCGTCGGGTAATTCTGCTCATGAACCTTCAGCTGCCTCGACGCATACGCAATAACCTTGCCACACTGCATAAGTACTGCGCCTAAACCCATCTTAGACGCATCGGTGTACACCACTAACTCCTCTTGTGGTACTGTCACTGCTAGCACCGGTGCAGTGGTGAGTGCCTCCTTCAGCTGATCGAAGCTCCTCTGACAGTCTGAACTCCAGATAAACTTCACATTCTTCTTGGTCAAGGAAGTCAAGGGTACTGCAATAGAAGAAAAATCCTTGATGAACTTCCTATAATATCCTGCCAAACCCAAGAAACTGCGAATCTCCGAAGCATTCTTCGGAATACCCCAATTCTCCACTGCCTCAACCTTCGACTGATCAACTGCAATCCCATCTCTCGAAATAATGTGGCCAAGAAATGCCACCTGCTCAAGCCAAAACTCGCACTTGCTGAACTTGGCATACAAACGATGCTCTCTCAAAGTCTGCAAGGCTGTCTGCAGATGCTGTCTATGCTCCTCTATGCTCCTAGAATAGATCAAGATATCATCAATGAAGACTATGATGAACTGATCTAGATACAGCTGAAAGACTCGGTTCATGAGATCCATGAAAACCGCTGGAGCATTGGTCATCCCAAATGGCATCACTAAGAACTCGTAATGCCCATATCGTGTCCTGAAAGCAGTCTTAGACACGTCTGCATCTCTAACACGCAACTGATGATAACCAGATCGCAGGTCGATCTTGGAGAACACCGAAGCTCCCTGAAACTGGTCAAATAAATCCTTTATCCTCGGCAGTGGATACTTGTTCTTCACTGTGACCCTGTTGAGCTCTCGGTAATCGATGCACAGTCTCATACTGCCATCCTTCTTCTTCACAAATAACACCGGAGCTCCCCACGGAGAAAAGCTAGGACGAACAAAGCCTTTCTCTAACAACTCCTGAATCTGCTCCTTCAACTCTTTCATCTCGGTAGGAGAAAGTCTGTACGGTGCCTTAGAGATAGGCACGGTGTCTGGCACTAACTCGATGCTGAACTCCACATCTCTCACTGGTGGAATCCCTGCAACATCCTCTGGAAAGACATCCGGTCACGAACCACCTCTATCTCTGACAAATATCTGCTAGATGGTTCTGAGGCCGTGACAATACTGGCTAGAAATCCCTGGCAACCCCGTCTCAACAACTTCCTCGCCTGAATAAGAGATATCACCTGCGGAATATCACTTCTCTGAGATGCATGAAAAGTGAACGGGTCGCCTACTGTAGGTCTCACTGACACTGATCTCTGACT
Source organism: Henckelia pumila (assembly GCF_033568475.1). Taxonomy (NCBI): domain Eukaryota; kingdom Viridiplantae; phylum Streptophyta; class Magnoliopsida; order Lamiales; family Gesneriaceae; genus Henckelia; species Henckelia pumila. Next base: position 121,867,007 of record NC_133122.1, on the reverse strand, counting down.
AAAATCAATCGAAGCTCCATTGACTGTCAACCAGTCCATACCCAAAATCAAATCGAAACCACTCAATGGCAAAACCACCACATCTGCTCGAACAGAGTGTCCCTGCAGCTCCAACTCCATTCCTCGAATAACCTTCGAGGTAGAAATAATCTGCCCTGACGGCATAGTAACATCATACCCACTGTCAATAATCTCAGGTGTGATGCCTACCCGCCTGATAAACTCCAGGGAGATAAACGAATGCGTAGCTCCTGAATCTAGCAACGCAAACGTGGAGTTGCCTCCAACTAGAATTCTCCCTGCACGCAGAAAATTCCCAACAATTTCATACCACTACCAAATTTTCCCCAACGAGTCACTACTAATTCTTAATTCTAATCACAAGTAAAACATGCTTCCTATTCTAACATGCAGTTAAATAACCCAAATAACAACAATTCCAAAATAAAGACGAAATTTTAAACAAAGGAAAATTATTAAAATGTTAGGGGTAAGATATACCGGTGATCAAGGAGGTGTCTGGATCTACCTCCTCGGCCTGCATGACGAACACTCTACCAGCAGTGTTCTTCTTCCTCGGGCAGTTAGCTATCTGATGCCCTGGCTCCCTACAGTAAAAGCAAACCCCTGCTCCCAATAGACAAGGTCCCAAATGCATCTTCTGACACTTCGGGCAAGTAGGATAACCTATGGCATTAGGGGCCCCGCCCCTCTGCTGCTGTGGCCTCTGCTGTGGATTCGGGCCCTTAGCCGGCCCTGTAAACTGCTTCTTCGCAGGAGGCTGCGAAGGTGGTCGCTGATACCCAGCCTGAAACTGCCTCTTACCCTGCTGCTCCCTCTGGATCTCTCTCCGACCCTCCTCGAAACGCAAGGCTCTACTGACTGCAGACTCATAAGTAAGGACATCTGTCATGCGAACATCATGCTTGATATCCGTCCTCAAACCCTCCACAAACTGCCTCAACTTCTCTGGTGGACTATCTGAAATCAGAGGCACAAAGCGACAGCCCATCTCGAACTATCTCACATACTCGACCACTGTCTTGTCCCCCTGACGGAGACTCATAAACTCCCGGATCATGCGACTGCGCACATCCTCAGTGAAGTACTTGGCGTAGAAGATACGCCTAAACTCTGTCCATGTCAGTGTAGGAAGGTGAACTCCCCTGGCAGCACCCTCCCACCAAAGCGCTGCGTCACCCCTCAGCATGTACGTCACACAGTTCACCCTGTCGGTGTCTGTGATCCCCATATAAGCAAAGATGGACTCCAGAGATCGAATCCATCCCTTAGCCACCAAAGGATCGGTGGTACCAACAAACTCCTTGGGTCCCTTCTTCTGGAACCTCTCAGCAACGTCCTCCTCATGGGACAACCTAGGGCGAATAGCCTGCTGCTCTAACAGAGCAGTAATCCCTGCCATCATATTCGCATTGGCCTGCTCCAATGATGCTAGAGGGTTCTGCGGAGGTGGAGGTGGAGATCCCCCACGTCTGTTCATCGGTCTGGGAGGCATTCTGCACCACCACATATTTCTTTACGTAAATCGCCATGCATAACTAAGTTGTTTAAAATTAATACTAACTTAAATCCAAAGAATTAAATCATGCTATAAACACTTAAAACTTACAGACCGGTAGCGTGGATTTCTGAGCTCGCATAGCAGTAATGACCCCTCCAAGGACCGTGCTCTGATACCAACTGAAACGACCCTAACTCTATAATTAATAAATAAATATGCGGAATTTTTTTTTTTTTTATATATATATACTTACTAAATAAAATATGCACATATATGCCCATACATACATGCACAGAATAAAAAAATTTAAAATAAATAAATAAATAACTTAAATAAAATTGCATTCTTTAAATAAAATAAATATCTGAGTCAAAAATTTAATTAAAAATACTGCATAAGAAAAATGATTTAAAATTTGCATGCACTGAAAATATTCAAATAAAATATTCAAAACTCACAACCACTGAAAAATAATATAAAATGTGTAACATGCTGACATAATCAAAAACATGCAATGTGACTCAGGCATCTATCACAGTCACGGGGTCACTGCATGTCCGCTCATATGTCCTCGCCGCCGGTAGGAGCTACATCCTCCTCTACGAACTCACCTGCACCATACCAGTGTAGTGAGCCTAGATGCCCAACATGCTAACATAACAAGGGTTTAAAATAATTTAAATCACTTTGATACTAATACATAACATATACACGAATGAGCATGCTTAAAAATATCATGGCATAAACATAACTTAAATTAACTTAAATAACATAATACATAAATATTGTTGAGCAGTTAAATTTCTAACATAGCATGGTTGTATCTGTAGTGTAACCTTAAATCATACATTAAATACTGATCAGCGTGGAAACCAACATACGTGGCGGTGACGAATCACCTCTTAAATTGGCAGTAAACTGCCATTCAATAGTTCACATATGGGGACGAATCCCCCTTAAATTGTCACACTACTTCAACTTCCAACATAAAATATTTTATTATTGCTCAACCTTAAACATTTAATTATGCATAAAATTATTTCATGAATGCATGTACTTAAATAAAATGTGTGTCCTTCATATATATTTAATTTAAGTTCTTACTAACATATAAATATTAAAATAACTTCAATGCATAAAAATAATTAAATATATAATCAGGACACATGCAATTTCTCATGGATTGTACTGGACTGCTGGCCCTAACACTCAAGCCCATTTACTTAAATCTGGCCCAATAACATACTTAAGCCCAATAAAATTTATTCTAAGCCCAATTAAATAATTACAGCCCATTAACAACCAATTCTGGCCCAATGGGCCCAAAAGCCCAAAGACTGGCCCAATAACTTTCACGGGCCCTAAAGCCCATAAAAATTATTGGACTTACTTAATTAAATTAATTTAAATCCCAAATAATTAAAATCAAGCCAAAATAATTAAATGGAGCCCAATAAAATTTTAAGATTTAATTAGGCCCATTAAACCTTTAATTAAACTTAAAACTTAAAAATAAAAATACCCGAGCCCAACTAACTTAACCCGGACCCGGACCCAACTAACTTGACCCAAGACTGGACTGACCCGACCCGGACCTAACCACCCGACCCGACCCGGCCCGGACCCTTCAAACCCTAAAACCCGAACTGCCCCACCCCCTTTCTGACCGTCCGCGAGCAGTAGCCCTTCTAGGGCTGCTGCCGTCATGCTCCGGCCGCCCCTTGTAAGAGTGGGTGCCCAGTGAGCCAACTGTGTGGCTATGGGTTTTGTTGACTCTTTGTATAAACAATCTTTTGTTTAATATTATTTACACTTTTATGGCAATGACTTTATATTACTTCATATTGTTATATTGTGATATACTATTGTTGTTTTGATAAAGACCTTGAATATACTATAGTGTATGTAAGATGTGGTAGAACATGGAGATGTCTATCATGAAATACATCTTATAGTCACTGTATATTCTAAAACCGTTCCTAGTCGATTGAGCCGTCCGATAATAAGGATAAGGATCGCTCGAGTTTGAGACTAGCATTTGCGATGCGGAGTACCACGTTTCATTGGTAGGGAACATGGAGATGTTCGAAGCATGCAAATGGATATTCATAGGATGAATAGTCGAACTACCCTATCCGGACTTTCCAAGTGGTTATCACTTATCGAGTGGATAAAGTCCGCGGTTTTGGTTGTACACCATTAGTCCTTACGACTTGAAACATCATGGAGACTCTATATGCTAGTACTGTGCTTTGACTCGTTTACCGACCTGAGGGGGTCATCAGGTGTCGAGATTGGGTACAGTTACGACACATATAGGAGTCAATGCATTGTTGTCAAGGATTCACCACATACTTGCGAGTGTGGATATCCTATGCGATCTGAGGAGATATTAGTGTGACAAATCTCTGGCCAGAGTACTTGATGTGATTTAAGAAATGGTTTCTTAGTAGCACATGCGATGTCACTAATTTGATCTTCAAGATGTATTGCATAGTTATCGAATCTTGAGCGACTCTCGATATACCAATGGTTGTTGATTCGATCGGGATATATGGATGAAGGGACCGTACTGTACGTTAACCAAAATCTACTGGTTCTTGTAGGCACTATCAGTGATACCTAGGGAATCATGGGGCGATGTTGCTAGGCGCTTTACCATGATTCGTTGGGCAAGTCGGAAAGTGTTGTTCCGAGTCACAAGGAGTTGTGAGCCCACGGCTAGCTGTATCCCTGAACCATTGAGGGTCACACAGTGTAATGGAGTTTTAATCCCCGTTGAGATAGTTAAATTTAAAGAGTTAAATTTAATGAACTAAGGAGTTGGACTTCTTAAATAAGAGTAAGGGAGTAGGATTTCCTAAAATGACATAGGGATGGACATTTTTGGAAACCACTGAATTCGGATTCAGGAAAATTTATTTTGACTTTAAAACGTGCAAAAATGGTTTCTGTGCACATTGGTGAAATCGTATCATCAATCGGAGTCACGATGAATTTTATATTAATTTCTGAACGAGCGGGCTTTGCTTGTCGGGCCCCAGCTTATGACTAATGGGCCCTAAGGTGTTAGTGGCCTGCATTATAAATAAGTTATTTCAGTACAGAAATTACACACAACAGGTCATAATTTTTGAGAGCAAAAATCGAAAAACCCTAGCTCTCTCAAATAATATTTCGGCCGCCCCCTTGCTCTGTCACAGAGAAATTCCGGTCTGTGATTTTGAATCACAGTAAGGAATAACGAATCAAATTCGTGTATTCTCTTCGCAGAAAACTTCTGATAGATTTTCTAGTGCAATCTATCAGAGGGATTAAACCTCTGTTCGTGGACCTGATTGAAGGCGTTCATCGGTTCCAGGGAGAGACAACAAGAGCAGAATTGTTCTGTTGGTGTCCATTAATCTCGTTGCGAGATTTGAGGTAAAATTTATTTAATTGTTATTTAAATTTTACACACACCGTAATTCAATCGATGAACGGTTGATACCCATACCATGGAAACGTTCCATGAAAATTTTTTAAACTTCCGCTGCACCGGGTATCAATCGTAATTGGTCTGGGAACTCGCCAGTTTGCCAACAGTGGTATCAAAGACAGGTTGCTCAGATCAATCGATTGAATTAATCAATTGTACAAAATTTTTGAGTCTCGGTTTTTGAAACAAAATAAATATTTTTAATAAAAAAAAAAAAATTTTTTCCGGGGGCGAAACCCGGGCAGCGATTGGATCGCTGCCCGGAAGGGGCAGCGATGGTCGCTGCCCCCAGGGGCGGCGCACGGCGCCGCCCAAAGGGGGCGCACGGCGCCGCCCAGGGCGGCGCACGGCGCTGCCCAGGGCAGCGCTGTGCGCTGCCCAGCGCAGCGCTGGGCGCTGCGCAGGGCAGCGCTCGGCGCCGCCCAGGGCGGCGCTCGGCGCCGCCCAGCGGCGGCGCCAGGCGCCGCCAGGGCAGCAAGCGTTGCTGCCCTAAGGGGGCAGCCGGGCTGCCCCGGCCCGCGCCCCGGGTGCGGGCCAACCCGGGAGTGTCCCGGGTGGCCCGCGGGAAAAAATTAATATTTTATTAAAAATTAATTTTAATATGTTAAAATTTTATTTTTGGTCCGGTCAAAAATTGTTTTTGATTGGTTCACGAGATATCGGATCGAATTGTTCGAGTCCGTAAATTTTAAAATTGATTTTGGATAAATTTGAATTTTTGGAAAATTTTAATATTTTATCCGTAAATTGAATTTTGAAATCAATTATTTTGGTACAATTGATGATAAGATATGATCTTATGATATATTGAGTAAAATATGATTTTATTTGTAAAATTGGATTTTATAGATAAAATATGATTTTATTTGATATGGAGATAAAATATGATTTTATATGTGAAATGTGATTTTATATATAAAATATGATTTTATCTTGTTTAAATTTGAATTGCCACAGCATGTTATCCAATAAATTAATTTTGAATTAAATGTTATTGGATAAGGATGATCGATTGCCATGACCAATTTTGTAGGTGTATGTTAGGAATTTACATTTTGTCTTTATTGTTGTTGGTTTTATTAATGGGCCTGGTTTATGGCCCGATATGAATGTCATATGTAATAAAAGTGGGCTTGGTTTATAGCCCGTTCCCACCCCCTAAAAATGTATCCCCTACTTGTCATTGTTATTTATTGTAAATACATTAGATTTAGTGGGAGATCAAGATTTGAAGATGGTGGGCCCAGCAGACAATGAAGACTGAAGAAATGTAAATTGGAAGCATATGTAATAGGATTGCATTTGCATACTGCATATTACCTAGGATTGGACTAAGACCCGTGATTGGCAACCACGGGTCAATTAGAAATGGAATCGATCATCCTATATAATATGTGATATTATGATTGTATGCATGTTTAGACATAAATTGCGTGAATCCGGCAATGCATGCAATAAATTAAATATGATGAGACAAATATTTTTATAAATAAAATCCCTCATTTTAAATATGATTTAAAATTTATATCAAGATAAATAAAGGAAATTTAAATATTGTTTAAATGTTCCTACCTTCCATCAACGGTCAATGTATGTGATGCTACCCGCGGATACGGTCCGGCTCATATTATTGGGGGGGCCCGTCCGTCGGAAAGCTGTACATTGGATCGACAAATGTTGTAAGTTGGGTGGAACTCCCATGGGATCGGCTCATATTATTGGGGGATCCACATGGCGACCGTCCATCACAACTTAATATTGATGGGTCATCTTGACATGTCACTTTAAACGGCGTCATATTATTGGGCCCTTATTGGACATGAGGTAAATACATGGGGGTTGCTTTGGAAGCAATTGGGCTCTACCTTTTGAGAATTATGGTTGGCTGATATTATTCGGGACCATAAGTTTGTCAATTGGACTCCATGTTCTCACTAAGGAAAAGTTTCCCGTTTTCACTAGAGGGTGGTGAAATCGTTAAAATAGTGGGAGTGAGATTCATAAAATTAAATTCGCCTATTTTATGTCTTAGTAAATTGTTAAACAATCATTGATATATGTCTGTTTTTCCTTTTCAGTATTTCATACAATGAATTCGCAAAATCCTTTATTCTCGATCCTCGAACAAAACAAGCTGACTGGCGCCAACTATACGGAATGGTTCCGGAAGTTGAAGATTGTCTTAACTTCGGAGAAAATGCTCTACGTGTTAGAGAAAGCACCTCCGAAGGAAGCACCAGCTGACATAAGTCCGGAGGAATTGGCCAAACTTGATGCATGGTGTGACCATGACATCAAGACCAAATGCTATATGCAAGCCTCGATGTCTGATGAACTCCAGAGGCGATTTGAGGACACGGTGAATGCTGCTGACATTCACACGCAACTCAAGGAACTTTTTGGGGCTCAGTCGAGGGCTGAAAGGTCTCTACTGTTAAGGAGTTGATGACGTGCCGCATGCGTGAAGGGACTTCGGTCCGTGATCATGGGGTACGAGTGATTTGGCTCATACAGAAGTTAGCGACCCTTGATTTGGTGTTGGAGCATGAACTCAATGTGGACTTGCTGCTTCTATCTCTTCCTTCTTCATTTGATGGATTCGTGATAAATTTTAATATGAACAAGATAGAGGCCACCCTTGAAGAGATGGTCAATATGCTCGTTACATATGAATCCACACTTAAGAAGGATAAGCCAGCTTTCTTGGTGGGCTCCTCATCTTCTGCTAAGAAGGGGCCAAGTATGAAGGGCAAGAAACGTTCTGCCCCACCCAAGAAAGTGGAACCCGAGAAGAAGCAAAAGACAAAGGCTTCAAACGATGGAAAATCCAAGGATGTTTGCCATTACTGCAAGAAGCCGGGTCATTGGAAGCGCAACTGCAAGGAGTATCTTGAGCAGTTGGGAACTGCAAAGGGTATGTTCTATATCGAAATAAACATGTCACTTAATACAACTTCTTGGGTATTGGATACCGGATGTGGATCTCACATTTGAAATGATTTGCAGGTGATGACAAGAAGTCGCAGGCTTAGAATGGGTGAGACCCAGCTGAGGCTCGGGAATGGTTCCAGAGTTGAAGCTACGGCCATTGGAGATGTTTGTTTGATTTTGCAGAATGGTTTTAAATTATTGTTGAGAGATGTTTTATTTGTGCCAGATTTAATTAAAAACATTATTTCTATTTCTATGCTTGATAGAGATGGTTATTCTTGTAATTTTGTGAATGGGATTTGCAATATTTACAAGAATGAATGTTTAATTGGAAATGGACAACTTGAAAACGATCTATACAATTTAAAACTAAAAGACGTTCCAATGAATTATGTTGATAAACCGGCTACAACAAACAAAAGGAAAATCGATAGTCAAAACCCGGCAAACCTTTGGCACGCTAGGCTAGGTCATATTTCCTCAAAGAGGATGAACAAGCTAGTGGGAGAGGGCATGTTTGATATGTCTGATATTAACTCTCTACCTACTTGTGAATCCTGCCTAAAAGGAAAAATGACTAAATCTCCTTTTAAGGGAAACCTGAGCGTAGTCAGAATCTGTTGGATTTGATCCATACAGATGTTTGTGGTCCATTTAGAGTAGGGACTCAACATGGCCACACCTACTTCATTACCTTTACTGATGATTATTCAAGGTATGGGTATTTATATTTAATGAAATATAAGTCTGAAGCATTTGAAAAGTTCAAAGAATTCAAGGCTGAAGTAGAAAACAAGCTAGGTAAAAGTATTAAGGCACTTCGATTGGATCGAGGTGGAGAATACTTGAGTACCGAGTTTTTGGACTATCTGAAAGAGAATGGGATTCTCTCTCAGTGGACTCCTCCTATGACACCACAGCTTAATGGTGTATCGGAGCGTCGTAATCGAACTTTGTTGGACATGGTTCGATCTATGATGAGCTTCACTGAGCTTCCACCTTCGTTTTGGGGCTATGCGCTTGAGACGGCGGTATTGTTGTTGAACAACGTCCACACTAAAGCAGTGGACAAAACACCATACGAGTTATGGAATGGCAAAGCTCCTAAGTATTCGTACTTGAGGATTTGGGGATGTCCTGCTTACGTGAAGCGGACAGTGGGAGATAAGTTGGATAGTCGATCCAGCTTATGTTATTTTGTAGGGTATCCGAGGAATTCAATCGGATATTATTTCTATTATCCTGCTGAAACAAAGGTGTTTGTTTCTAGGAATGCCACCTTCTTGGAGAAGGAGTTCTTATTGGATAAGAAAGGCGAGATGATGGAACTTGAAGAAGTTCGAGAAGAACCCAAAATACAAAATAACGATCCTACACCTCAGGAACCATTGCTGGACACGCCTGCACCTAGAAGATCCGAAAGGACTTCTAGACCTCCAGTTCGATATGGTCTTCTTCTTGAAGGGGATCAAGATGAACCCGACATTGGATGTGATCCAAGAAACTTCAAGGAAGCAATTTCTGATGCGGATTCGAATTTATGGCTTGAAGCTATGCAGTCAGAATTGGATTCGATGCATACAAACCAAGTTTGGTCTTTAGTCGATCCTCCCGATGGAATTGTTCCGATAGGGTGTAAATGGATCTACAAAAGAAAGCTTGGGCCTGATGGTAAGGTATTGACCTACAAGGCGCGATTGGTGGCTAAAGGTTATACTCAAAGGCAAGGAGTTGACTATGACGAAACCTTTTCACCAGTTGCAATGTTCAAGTCCATAAGAATCCTAATTGCCATAGCTGCATGGTATGACTATGAGATATGGCAAATGGATGTGAAGACTGCTTTTCTTAATGGAGACATTAAGGAGGAAATCTATATGAAGCAGCCTGAGGGGTTCACATCCATGGGAAGCGAGCATAAGGTATGCAAGCTTCAGAGATCAATTTATGGTCTAAAACAAGCATCAAGAAGTTGGAACCAGAAATTTGATGAAACAATAAAAGATTTTGGTTTCATCAAGAACCCGGGAACCTTGCGTGTACAAGAAAGTAGTTAAGGATGCGGTGACATTCTTAGTACTTTATGTTGATGACATCCTACTCATTGGGAATGATGTAGGGATGTTGCAGTCAACAAAGATATGGTTATCAGGTAGATTTTCGATGAAGGATTTGGGAGAGGCATCCTACATTCTTGGGATACAGATCTATAGGGATAGATCTAAGAGAATGATAGGACTCACTCAATCAACCTACATCGATACCATATTGAAACGGTTTTCAATGGATGGGTCCAAGAGAGGACATCTACCCATGTGTCATGGAGTTTCTCTATCCAAGTCTATGTGTCCCAAGACTGATGCAGAGATAGAGAATATGACACATGTACCATATGCGTCAGCTATAGGTAGTATCATGTATGGGATGATATCTACCAGACCGGATGTAGCATTTGCTCTGAGTGTCACGAGCAGATATCAGTCTAATCCTGGTCAGATGCATTGGAAAGCCGTGAAGGACATTCTTAAGTACTTGCGAAGGACTAAGAATATGTTCATGGTTTATGGAGGACGAGAACTCAAACTGGAAGGCTATACCGACTCTAGCTTCCAAAGTGATGTGGATGACTCGAAGTCAACCTCTGGATTTGTGTTCATGCTCAATGGTGGTGCTGTCTCTTGGAAGAGTTCCAAGCAGGACACCACAGCGGATTCCACCACTGAGGCTGAATACATTGCAGCATCAGCTGCTGCTAAAGAGGCCGTTTGGATGAGGAATTTCGTCCAAGAGTTGGGCGTCATTCCTGAATTTGTTGGTCCAGTCCCGGTGTACTGCGACAACACGGGTGCCGTTGCTCAAGCAAAGGAACCAAGGTCTCATCAAAGATCCAAACACGTACTGAGGAAATACCACATAATCCGGGAGATTGTGGAAAGAGGAGACATCAGTGTCGAACGAGTGGCCTCTGCAGACAATATCGCTGATCCACTTACTAAGCCTTTGCCAGGACCATTGTTTGACAAACATCGCGAAGCAATGGGTCTACGTAGTATGACTAGTTGGCTATAGGGCAAGTGGGAGATTGTAAGAGTGGGTGCCCAGTGAGCCAACTGTGTGGCTATGGGTTTTGTTGACTCTTTGTATAAACAATCTTTTGTTTAATATTATTTACACTTTTATGGCAATGACTTTATATTACTTCATATTGTTATATTGTGATATACTATTGTTGTTTTGATAAAGACCTTGAATATACTATAGTGTATGTAAGATGTGGTAGAACATGGAGATGTCTATCATGAAATACATCTTATAGTCACTGTATATTCTAAAACCGTTCCTAGTCGATTGAGCCGTCCGATAATAAGGATAAGGATCGCTCGAGTTTGAGACTAGCATTTGCGATGCGGAGTACCACGTTTCATTGGTAGGGAACATGGAGATGTTCGAAGCATGCAAATGGATATTCATAGGATGAATAGTCGAACTACCCTATCCGGACTTTCCAAGTGGTTATCACTTATCGAGTGGATAAAGTCCGCGGTTTTGGTTGTACACCATTAGTCCTTACGACTTGAAACATCATGGAGACTCTATATGCTAGTACTGTGCTTTGACTCGTTTACCGACTCTGAGGGGGTCATCAGGTGTCGAGATTGGGTACAGTTACGACACATATAGGAGTCAATGCATTGTTGTCAAGGATTCACCACATACTTGCGAGTGTGGATATCCTATGCGATCTGAGGAGATATTAGTGTGACAAATCTCTGGCCAGAGTACTTGATGTGATTTAAGAAATGGTTTCTTAGTAGCACATGCGATGTCACTAATTTGATCTTCAAGATGTATTGCATAGTTATCGAATCTTGAGCGACTCTCGATATACCAATGGTTGTTGATTCGATCGGGATATATGGATGAAGGGACCGTACTGTACGTTAACCAAAATCTACTGGTTCTTGTAGGCACTATCAGTGATACCTAGGGAATCATGGGGCGATGTTGCTAGGCGCTTTACCATGATTCGTTGGGCAAGTCGGAAAGTGTTGTTCCGAGTCACAAGGAGTTGTGAGCCCACGGCTAGCTGTATCCCTGAACCATTGAGGGTCACACAGTGTAATGGAGTTTTAATCCCCGTTGAGATAGTTAAATTTAAAGAGTTAAATTTAATGAACTAAGGAGTTGGACTTCTTAAATAAGAGTAAGGGAGTAGGATTTCCTAAAATGACATAGGGATGGACATTTTTGGAAACCACTGAATTCGGATTCAGGAAAATTTATTTTGACTTTAAAACGTGCAAAAATGGTTTCTGTGCACATTGGTGAAATCGTATCATCAATCGGAGTCACGATGAATTTTATATTAATTTCTGAACGAGCGGGCTTTGCTTGTCGGGCCCCAGCTTATGACTAATGGGCCCCAAGGTGTTAGTGGCCTGCATTATAAATAAGTTATTTCAGTACAGAAATTACACACAACAGGTCATAATTTTTGAGAGCAAAAATCGAAAAACCCTAGCTCTCTCAAATAATATTTCGGCCGCCCCCTTGCTCTGTCACAGAGAAATTCCGGTCTGTGATTTTGAATCACAGTAAGGAATAACGAATCAAATTCGTGTATTCTCTTCGCAGAAAACTTCTGATAGATTTTCTAGTGCAATCTATCAGAGGGATTAAACCTCTGTTCGTGGACCTGATTGAAGGCGTTCATCGGTTCCAGGGAGAGACAACAAGAGCAGAATTGTTCTGTTGGTGTCCATTAATCTCGTTGCGAGATTTGAGGTAAAATTTATTTAATTGTTATTTAAATTTTACACACACCGTAATTCAATCGATGAACGGTTGATACCCATACCATGGAAACGTTCCATGAAAAATTTTTAAACTTCCGCTGCACCGGGTATCAATCGTAATTGGTCTGGGAACTCGCCAGTTTGCCAACACCCCTGGCCGGAGCCCCGTCGCCCAAACGTAGCCCACGTCTGGGCGGTCCTAACCTGGTCACAACCCCGACCCCATGCAGCCCCAAGCACAGCAGCCGAAGCCTCTTCCAACGAACCCTACACTGCACGCCCATGGAACCCGATCTGCAACCTCTCGGTTTCTGGGCTCTTTTGGCTTGAACCAACCGAGCCAATCGAGCCTAGACTCACCCTAGACACCCTAGGGACCCTTACCAACAGCTAGAACATCCATGGCTAGGAAAAACGTGGACATGATCAACCCGAAACAAGAGACATGCGCATACAACCACAATAAATTTGTTTTTTGAAAATTCTTCAATGTTTTTGATGCATACTCAATACACACACTAATATATATCTGATAGGCACGAAAAATATAGAAGGAAATCATGCCTTTCACCGGAAACGAAGAGAAAAACGAGCATGGGACGATTCCGGGACGACGAAAGACGAACACACCTTCGAAGCTTAAAGAAAAATCGAGCTATGGAGTCTTGGGGATGTCTGGAACGTGACAATGGAGGCTGAAGAGGATGGAGACGGCTAAGGGTTTTGGCCGAATGGGTTAGGGTAGATTAGGTTAAGTTTTTTTTTTTTTTTTAATAAAATAGGTTTTTAGGAAATTAAATATATTAATAAGGATTTTAATATATAAAATATATAACTTAAAAAAAATCTAATTAAGAAAAGAAATCTGATAAATAACTTAAATATATTAAAATCCCGAAATATCAAATTAATGGAATTTTAAAAATACGAAAAAGTCAATATTTTGGCTTATTTTGAATAAAATAGACTCCTAAAATTATATAAAATTAAATACTAAAAATTTTGAGGTAATAAAACTCAAAATAATATTTTAGGGCTCTAAAAAGGCTCATGAAATTAATTGGCTAGAAAGTTGTCATCTCGTCCGTCCACGGTCCCGTCTACGCGATAAAATAATTAAAATACTAAAAATCATAAAAATCATTAATTATGGGTTAAATGCTTAAAAATAAATTAAATCATGCACAAATAATTCACATAATTATTTAACCCATAAATCACAAATTTAAATAATTAAATACCCTAATTATGCATGCGGATTTACGTATTTAAAATACCGGGTGTTACATAGCAGGAGTGTCATCGCTAAGATTTGTAGGCAGTGTGGCGGAAGCAGTCGGCAATTTGGACCGAAGATGCTGTGTTGTCGCAGTTATCGATGGATAACTGACAATATTCAATATTGTTACTCGATTCTCGTAGGATTGCTGATAAGAAGGCAATGATTTCCAGAGTGATCGTTAAAAGCGTGCGAGTTTATGATCTGATGTGGTTCAGTGAATAAACAGACCCTGCAGGTTTAGCGAGGTTTGGTATTGTCAAAGGTTATTTGACCAGATGTTTTGAACCGGAACTGCTAATGAATTGGACGAATGGTTTATACTATATTCCCGAGGTTTACCCTAGATTTCGAGGACGAAATCCTTTTAAGGTGAAGGGAATGTAGTGGCCCGTATCGAAAACTAATGATTAATGAGTAATTAATCGTATAATCATGTTGAGACTAGGTAAAACATGATTAAGAAATTCCAGATGAATTAACGGACTTCGGAAATGTATCCAGAACACTCGGAAATGGTCCAGAGGGTCCCAAGACTCGAGCAGGATCGGAGCCACCGATCCAGGATCGGAGCTTCTGATCTTGGTGAGTTCGGAACCACATCGGAATCAAGGAGATCGGAGCTTCCGATCGACCGTCGGTGACAGGTGTGTGGTTGCATGTGGATGGGATTGACGCGTGGCATCGGCGCTTCCGATCGGAGGAACGGAGCTTCCGATCTACACGTTCGGAGCTTCCGATCGAGGAACAGAGCTTCCGATCGATGCCATAAATATGAGGTCCAAGCTCCTCATTTCTTGCCAATTCCGAGTTCCTCACCTTCGACTACAAGACTCTATTTAGGGCTTTGGGTACTCTTATTTTAGAGTTGGAGTAGGGAACATATTTTAGTATAGTCAGACCGTGTCTGACACAGTAGCGGAGCAGTGCTCGTGTAGCGAAGCAGTGCTCAAAGTTGTGGAGCTGCAGCAGTGGTGTAGCCCTAGTTGCAGGATAGTCTCCATCAGTGGGCTGACGACGGACGCAGGTATAGCTATGGTCTCCTTAAATTATTTAGGAGTATGCAGTAGCTTAGTTAAGGCTTTTAGAGCTTATTGAATGATGCATGGGTATTTGCATTGTAGACTTGATGATAGGCTTGGAACCTAGAGTGGGACTACTAGGACTGCCTTAGAAAGGTACGTAAGTACTGACTGAGATTGCCAGTGGATATGAATGCTTATATGTTGCATTTATGTGTTTGCATGTTATTATTGTTATGCGGCATGTGCATATCATCTTGTGCCTGTACATCTGTATATCTTTCGAGATGAGCCAATTAGGGTTGCTCAGCCCTGTTAGGACGTTTGATATCGAGTACCCTTAGGTACTGATACCTGAAGGACTCCGTGGTCCGCATCCGTGATTCGGGAATGAGTGGTCGCACATAGTGGTTAGCTACCCCGATGGGACGAGCTTATATCCCAGGCGCCAGTCTGAGCAGTTCGTATACAGTTATCCTAGATATGGATACCCTGTCATTTGCATGCATCATATTTGTATGTTTATCCGTGCTTTCGTATTGAGCTTAGAGCTCACGTCCAGTATTTTCTGTGTATCTGGATACCCTATTCGACGGGGCAGGTGTAGGTGCAGGATTGAGCACCAGGAGCCTGGAGTAGCCAGTGACCTTGAAGACAACAGGATTAGCTGTAGGTTTTTATCTAAGTAATTTGATTGGGTTGTATAATCAAGTTTGTTAGCCGGTTGTATTCTGCCGGTCTGCTTGTATTTAAGTCTTCCACAGCGATTTTATTTAATGCATGCTTAATTATGCTCTTAACTCTGATTAGATAGTGGATCCGGGTCGGGTCGCTACATGGATGGTATGCAGTAGAGATCCTGTGCGTCCCATGGTACTTTTTAAGCAAACTAGCCACAGTGCGGTTGCAGAAGTATGTTCCTCTATCACTGATTATGGCTCTTGGAATCCCAAACCTAGAGAAAAGGTTGTGCTTGATAAACTCTGCAACAACTTTAGAATCGTCAAAACGGGTGGCCTTTGCTTCCACCCATTTCGAGACATAGTCCACAACAAGTAATATATAAATAAATCCATACGAACTTGGGAAAGGTCCCATGAAGTTGATGCCCCACACATCAAATATTTCACAAACTAAAATAGGTTGTTGAGGCATCTCATTACGTTGGGCGATAGTACATGTCTTCTGGCATTGAGTGCACGACTTACAAAAAATGTAAGCGTTTTGAAATAATTATGGCTAGAAAAATCCACAGTCCAACACCTTTCTTGCGGTCCTTTTTTCTCCAAAGTGGCCACCATATGCATAAGAATGACAAAACGTGAGAATAGTGATTACCTCGCTTGCTGTTATACATCGTCGTATGACTTGATCAGTGCAGTGTTTCCACAAGTATGGATCATCCCACACATAATACTTTGCATCACTCCGCACTTTATCCTTTTGCGCCTTAGAAAATTCAGAAGGGAACCTTTAGTCACTAAATAATTTACAATATTTGCATACTAGGGTAATTCGGCGCTTGCTGAAAATAGTTGTTCATCAGGAAATTCTTCACGAAAACTCAGCTCCTCATCAATATGAACGAGACGGCTCAAGTGGAAAGAGCTGCATGGTCAGAATAAACAATGACTTTAGCACCAAGTATATAAGAGCGAAATTTTTCTAATGCAAAAACAACAGCTAAAAGCTCTTTTTCAGTGGTGGAGTAGTTTTGTTGGGCATCGCTAAGGATACGCGAAGCGTAGTAGATAACATGCGATGCTTTCCCAACTTTTTGGCCTAAATTTGCGCCCACAACATAGTCGTTGGCATCAAACATGATCTCAAATGGTTGGCTCCAGTCCGGTGGTTGGATTATTAGTGCAGATGTCAATGAGTCTTTGAGTTTGTCAAAAGTCATTTTGCATGGTTCATCTAACTCAAACGGAACATCTTTTTGCAACAATTTGCACATGGGGGATGCGATCTTGGCGAAGTCCTGAATGTACCTCCTGTAGAAACCTTCATGGCCAAGAAAAGAATGCTCTTTCCGCACACATGTGGGATAAGGGAGAGACTAAATAATATCATTTTTAGCTTTGTCTACCTCTATTCCCTTAGATGAAACTACATGACCCAACACAACACCTTGCCCAACCATAAAGTGACATTTTTCAGAATTTAAACAAGGTTGGTTTTGACACACCTCTTAAGGACAAGAGAAAGGTTAGAAATACAGTTTTCAAATGAATCACCATAGACAGTGAAATCATCCATAAAAACTTCTAAGATATGCTTAATGAAATCTGAAAAGATACAAACGATACACCGTTGGAAAGTAGCCGGTGCATTGCAAAGTCCAAAGGGCATATGTCGATATGAAAAGGTGCCAAAAGGGCAAGTGAATGTTGTCTTTTCCTGATCCTCCGGCGCAAAAGTAATCTGAAAATAACTGGAATACCCATCAAGAAAACAATAATAAGGATGGCATGCTAAACGTTCAATCATTTGATCAATAAATGGTAAAGGGAAGTGATCCTTTCGGGTTCCCGTATTCAGTTTCCTATAGTCTATACAAACCATTCACCCGTTTTGGATTCGGGTGGGAACCAATTCATCATCCTTGTTCTTCACCACAGTTATCCCGGTTTTATTGGGCACCACTAGGACTGGACTGACCCACTGGCTGTCAGAAATCGGGTAGATGACTCCAACTTCAAGGAGTTTCACAATTTCAGCCTTCACCACCTCCAAAATTGGTGGGTTCAACTTTCTTTGCGGCTGACGTGAGGGATTCGCTCCTTCTTACATTAAAATTCAGTGCATGCATGTGGAAGGGCTAATTCCCTTGATGTCTACTATAGTCCACCCAATAACAGTCTTGTGCTCCTGTAGTACTTTGACTAATTGTTCCTCTTGGTCGGCATCCAAACTATTGGAGATGATGACTGGTACTGTTTCTCCTTCTCCAAGGAAAACATACTTGAGATGTTTTGGAAGTGTCTTTAGTTCGACCATTGGTGGCTGCAAAACAGATGGAAGGCGCCGAGTATTAGAGATTGGTAAAGATAAATAAGAGACATTACCTGACTGAGGTAGCTCAGAAGAATTGTTCAGAATTCGCTCAATCTCTTTCATTTCTTCACTGACCTCAATTCCATCATGCTGCTGAATAGGTGCAACAATAGCCACTTCTAGCTCATCTTTTCCTGCATGCTCACAATACTCTTGTGCCAAGTAATCCACAATATCAGCAGAAAATACACAATCATCACTGTCAGGAAATTTCATGGCATCATAAATATTAAATTTCACAACCTCGCCATCAAATTACATAGTGAGTGTGCCACTGTGAACATCAATTTTAGTCATGGAAGTTTTCAAAAATGGCCTTCCTAACAAAATAGGACTATTATGATCACCGTTTTCCATGTCTAGCACATAAAAATCTGCAGGAAATACCAAGTCATTTACTTGTACTAAAACATCTTCCACTATTCCCCTAGGGTATGCATTAGACCTATCAGCTAATTGAATAATAATTCCAGTTTTGTTCAATGGACCAAGTTTCAAAGATGCATAGATAGAATATGGCATAACATTGATTGATGCTCCTAGATCTAACATGGCCTTCTCAAGTCAAACATTCCCTATAGTGCATGGGATAGAAAACATACTTGGATCCTTGCATTTTGCGGGAAATTTTCGTTGGATCACAGCAGATACGTTCTCACCAAACTCCACTTTTTGACAGCTCTTCAATGTCTATTTCCTCTTTGCTGTGCACAGTTCCTTCAAAAACTTTGCGTATCGAGGTACCTGCTTAATAGCATCTAGCAACGGGATATTCACCTCACATCTACAAAAAGTCTCATAAAGATCCTTTATCCCTTCATCTTTTCTAGACTCCTTAAATGCTAAGGGAAAAGGGGAACAAACTTATATTCAGAAAGTGGAGGAAACTTACCTCTTGGCGCGTCTTCCTTGGTTGCTTCGCCATCAGTCAATTTCGGCTCTTCTTGCGGCTTCTCCTTGGCCAAAGTATCCACTTCTTTCTCCTTGATCTTCAACTCCTTCCCATTCCTTAGAGTGATTGCACTTGCGTTTTCTCTTGGGTTCAAAATTTTTTGAGATGGTAAAGCATTGGAATGCTGTGCTTCTAACTTATTGATGGCGGTGGCGAGCTGTCCCATCTGGGTATTCAAGTTTTGGATACTTTCTCTTGTTTTCTGTTGGAACGTTACAGTATTAGTAGCAAGATCCTTAACAATATTTTCAAGAAACTCACCTGGATTGGGAATCTGAGGACGCTGCTATTGTTGAGGATACGGTGGCCTATAAGCTTGATTGTGCAGTGGTTCTTGAGGCCCCGATTGATTTGCTTGAGGGTTCCCATATCTCAAATTTGGATGATCATTTCAACAAAGATAGTATGTGTTGGAATAGGGATCATATTTCCACTGTGGTGGTCCAGGAAATTCTCCAGTAGCATTGACCTGTTCAACCGATTCTTCTTGAAGTGTGGGACACATATCAGTAGCATGTCCCACTGCAACACAAATCCCACATGCCTTTGCAGTTTGTCCATTCCCTACAGCCATCTGACGCACAAGAGATGTCAATTCAATTAATTTTTATTCAAGGGAAGAGACATTTACCTCCATGTTCTTCTTTGACACATGCTCAGTCCTGTTGTGGCCGAATTGTTGAGAATTGGCTGCCATGTTCTCAATTAAATTCCTCGCTTGTACCGGTGTTTTATCCATGAAAACACCTCCACTTGCCGCATCTAGCATACTCCTGTCATGAGGCAACAAACCTTCATAGCATAATTGAATTAATTGATTTTCACTTATTTGGTTCTGCGGACAACTAGCGCAAAGCTTCTTGAACCGCTCCCAGTATTCGTGCAGTGATTCCCCTGAGTATTGCATGATTCCATAGATTTCCTTCCGGATGTTCGCAGCTCTAGAGGCTGGGAAATACTTTTCCAGAAATATTATTTTCATCTCTGTCCAAGTTGTGATAGAACCAGAGGACAAGTAATATAGCCAATCCTTAGCAGCACTCTTCAAAGAGAAAGGAAAAGATCTTAGATGAATTTGCTCCTCTGTCACCCCATGGGGTTTCATACCCATGCAAACCACGTGGAATTCCATTAAGTGTTTATTCGGGTCCTCACCTGCAAGACCATGAAAAGAGGGTATGAAACGACTCTAACTCTCTAAATATAAATAAATATGCGGAATTTTTTTTTTTTAAAAATAAAACTAAGTAAAATAGATGTACATACATGCCCATACATATATGCACAGAATAAATAGATTTTAAAATAAATAACTTAAATAAAAACAACCTTTAATAAATTAAATATCTGAGTCTAACATTTAATAAAATACTGACATAAGAAAAATAAATAAAATTTGCATGCACTGAAAATATTTGAATAAAAACATACAATAGTGTCAATTTACTGAAAATAAGTAAAAATGTGTAACATGATAAAATATTCAAAACATGCATATAGACTCAGACAACGGTCACGGGGTCACTGCATGTTCGCTCATAGGTCCTCGCCGCCGGTGGGTACTACGTCCTCCTCTACGTACTCACCTGCACCATACCAGTGTAGTGAGCCTAGAGGCCCAACATGCTAACATAACAAGGGTTTAAAATAATTTAAATCACTTTAATACTAATACATAACATATACATGAATGAGCATGTTAAAAAATATCATGAACATAACATAAACTTAAATTAAACTTAAATATCATAATAATACATAAACATTGTTGAGCAAAGTATTTTCTAACATCGCATGGTTGTATACATAGTATAACCTTAAATACATACATTAAATACTGATCAGCGTGGTAACCAACGTACGTGGCGGTAACGAATCACCTCTTAAATTGACAGTAAACTGCCCTTCAATAGTTCACATATGGGGGCGAATCCCCCTTAAATTGTCACACTACTTCAACTTCCAACATAAAATTATTTTCTTTTGCTCAACCTTAAACATTAAATCATGCATAAAAATTATTTCATGAATGCATGTACTTAAATAAAATGTGTGTCCTTCATATATATTTAATTTAATTTCATACTAATATATAAATATTAAAAATAACTTCCATGCATAAAAATAATTAAATATATATTCAGGACACATGCAATTTCTCATGGGTTGTCCTGAACTGCTGGCCCTAACACTCAAGCTCATTTTCTTAAATTCTGGCCCATTAACATGGAGACTGGCCCATTAACATACTTAAACCCATTAACACCTTTCTAAGCCCAATAAATCAATTAAAGCCCATTAGCACATACTTGGCCCAATAACAACTTAATCTGGCCCAATGGGCCTAAAAGCCCAAAGACTGGCCCAATAATTTCCGTGGGCTCCAAAGCCCATAAAAATTATTGGACAAACATAAAATAATTATTCAAGCCCATTAAGAAACTTAAATGTAGCCCATTAATTTAATTAATCTAATTAGCCCAATTAAAACACTTTAACTTAATAATTAACTTAAAAATAAAAATACCCGAGCCCGACTAACTTAACCCGGACCCGGACCCACTAGACTTGACCCATGACTTACTGAAACCGACCGGGACCCATGACCCGACCCAGAAAGCACCTAGAACCCTAAAACCCGAAACTCTATCTCCCCTTGTGCTGCGGCCGTGAGCAGCCCTGAGCGGCTTTAGCAAAACTAAATGTGCCGCCTGCTCCGGCCACCTTTGGCTGTGAAACTACCGCCCATACTTAACCAACATCAAGACGGTTCTAACCCCACAAATTTTATCTAAAACGGATCTCTGTAGAGGGAGAACGAATCAAAACAATCTACCCCTAGTTTCTGCTCACGCGCAGAACGCGACCAGAGGCTTCAGGCCGTTTGGCCGCTCATCTCCGGCAACCACCGGCCAGAAAAATTACCTGTAAAATCTTCCCCAAGGTCTTGGGGTTCTAACCCAATTGGAAGCACCCTCAAACTCGTCTTCAACAGTGCACACGAACCATTCTCCTAAAACCGCTCAAACTGCAACCTGTTGCGCATCAGAAATAGATGGCTTCGGTTCCAGCCTGTTACACCCATAAAACCTGACCAATCTCGACCCTAGGACCCTAACACACCCACCTAGACATGCACCAGCAGTTGGTCGTACCATGTTGGAAGAAAACGTGAGTCATGATCAAACAAATGCATAAACATGTCATGAACATCAAAACCGATCCTTAAATCTGAAAATTTGAAGAAAAATCGATGCTACACAATACACACTCTATAATATCTGATAGGTACAAAAATTTGGAAGAAAAACATGCCTTGCACCGTTAAAAGAAGAGGTAGGAGCGTGTAGAACGAATCCGGGACGACAGGACGAAAAACGATCAACTTTGGAGCTTCAAAGATTATGGCTATGGAGTTGAAGTTTTCTGTCAAAACAGTGGTGGAGGCTGATGAAGAAGGGTGGGAGGCGGCTAGGAAGAGTTTGATCGGTTAAAGATTTAGTTTAGGGTTAAATATTAGATAATTACTTAAAATACAAAACCTATTTAGATAATATACTATAAAATAATAATTAAACTATTACTAATAATAAAAAATCTGATGTAAAAGCATAAATCTCGAAATTATAATTTAAGGGATTTTTAAAATTTAATAAAAGTCATTAAAATGACTTATTTTGGCTAAAATAAATCCTTAAATAAATATATAAATAAATACTAAAATTTTCTTGACAAAATACCTTAAAATATTATTTTAAGGCTCATATAGCTCATAATTTATTTTTGGCTAAATATTTTGGTATCTCGTCCGTATACGGTCCCGTCTACGCGATCAAAACAATTAAATACTAAAAATCATAAAAATCTCAAATCATGGGTTAAATGCTAGAAAATAAATCTTAAAACATGCACAAATAATTCACATCATAATTTAACCCATAAATCTAAAATTTGAAATAAATAAATTTCCCTAATTATGCATGCGAATTTACGTACTAAAAATACTGGGTGTTACAATTCTCCCCCCTTTAATTTGAATTTCGTCCTCGAAATTAAAGTACTTACCCGAACAACTCCGGGTAGCGAGTCCTCATGTCCGCCTCGGTCTCCCAAGTAGCTTCCTCCTCCGAGTGATTCAGCCACTGGACTCTGACCATCTGTATGACCCGCGTCCTCAATCTGCGCTCCTCCCTAGCCAAGATCCATATAGGCCTCTCCTCAAATTCTAAATCCGGTGTCAACTGAAGAGGCTCAAAATCCAACACATGCGATGGGTTGGAGACATATCTCCGAAGCATGGATACATGGAAAACGTTGTGCACTGCTGCAAGCCCTGGTGGTAGAGCTAAACGGTAGGCCAACGTGCCAACTCTCTCCAAGATCTCGAATGGCCCTATATACCTTGGATTAAGCTTCCCTCTCCGGCCAAATCGTACCACTCCCTTCATAGGTGACACTCTCAGAAACACGTGATCACCTACTGCGAACTCCAAATCTCGTCGTCGAGTATCTGCATAACTCTTCTGACAACTCTGAGCAGTCCTCATGCGATCCCGAATCTGAGTCACAATGTCAGCTGTCTGCTGTACGATCTCAAGACCAAGTAAGATCCTCTCGCCATCCTCATCCCAATGCACAGGAGATCTGCATCTCCTCCCGTACAATGCTGCATGAGGAGCCATACCTATAGACAACTGAAAACTGTTGTTATAGGTAAACTCCACTAATGGCAGTCTAGTCTCCCACAAGCCCTGAAAATCGATGACATAGGCTCTCAGTAAGTTCTCAAGAATCTGTATCACCCTCTTAGACTGACCATCTGTCTGGGGATGAAAAGCTGTGCTGAACAGTAATCGAGTCCCCAATGCTGTATGTAGACTCTTCCAGAACGCGGATGTGAATCTCGGATCTCTATCGGATACGATAGACACTGGTATGCCATGCAGTCTAAGAATTTCCTTGATGTAAAGCTCTGCATAATGTGTCACGGAGTAGGTAGTCCTCACCGGCAAGAAATGAGCTGACTTGGTGAGTCTATCCACGATCACCCAAATAGCGGTACACCCTCAAGTACTCCTCGGAAGGCCAACTACAAAGTCTATCATAATGTTCTCCCATTTCCATTCCGGAATAGGAAGAGGTCTAAGAAGTCCTGCTGGACGCTGATGCTCAGCCTTGACCTGCTGACAAGTCAAGCACTCTGACACAACTCTCCCGATGTCTCTCTTCATCCTGGGCCACCAATACAATAGCTGCAAATCTTGGTACATCTTCGTACTTCCGGGGTGAATGGAGTACGGAGATGCGTGAGCCTCTGCTAGAATCTCAGCTCTCAACTGATCGACGTTCGGTACCCACATCCTACCACGGTACTGAACAATGCAATCCACAACTGTATACAGAAGACCACCCTTGGCCTCATCTCTCTGCCTCCAACGCTGCAACTTCTCATCTGTAGACTGTCCATCTCTGATCCGATCTCATAGAATCGGCTGCACCGTCAACACTGACAAGCTCGGTGCATGACCACTCGAGTAAAACTCCAAATCAAACCTCTGAATCTCGCTCTGCAGTGGTAACTGCACTATCAAACACGATACCACTGACCACTTCCGACTCAAAGCATTGGCCACTACATTAGCTTTACCTGGATGGTAGCTAATATCACAGTCATAATCCTTAACCAACTCCGACCATCTTCGTTGCCTCATGTTTAACTCCTTCTGAGTGAAGAAGTACATGAGGCTCTTATGATCCGTGAAAATCTTGCACTTCTCGCCATACAGATAGTGCCTCCAGATTTTCGAAGCGAAAACCATTGCCGCTAACTCCAAGTCATGTGTCGGGTAGTTCTGCTCATGAATCTTCAACTGCCTCGACGCATAAGCAATAACCTTACCACACTGCATAAGTACTGCGCCTAAACCTAGCTTAGAAGCATCGATGTACACCACTAACTCCTCGTGTGGTACTGTCATCGCTAAAACAGGTGCAGTAGTGAGTGCTTCCTTCAACTGATTGAAGCTCCTCTGACAGTCTGGACTCCAAACAAACTTCGCATTATTCTTGGTTAAGGAAGTCAAGGGTACTTCAATAGAGGAAAATCCCTTGATGAACTTCCTATAATATCCTGCCAAACCCAAGAAATTGCGAATCTCCGAAGCATTCCTCGGAATACCCCATTTCTGCACTGCCTCAACCTTCGACTGATCCACTGCAATCCCATCTCTCGAAATAACGTGGCCAAGAAATGCCACCTGCTCGAGCCAAAACTCGCACTTGCTGAACTTGGCATACAAACGATGCTCCCTCAAAGTCTGCAAGGCTGTCTGTAGATGCTGCCTATGCTCCTCAACGCTCCTAGAGTAGATCAAGATATCATCAATGAAGACTATGATGAACTGATCAAGATACGGCTGAAATACCCGGTTCATGAGATCCATGAAAACCGCTGGAGCATTGGTCAGTCCAAATGGCATTACTAAGAACTCGTAATGCCCATAACGTGTCCGGAAAGCATTCTTGGACACATCTGCCTCTCTAACTCGCAGCTGATGATAACCAGATCGCAGATCGATCTTGGAGAACACCGAAGCTCCCTGCAACTGATCAAATAAGTCCTCTATCCTCGGCAGTGGGTACTTATTCTTCACTGTGACTCTGTTGAGCTCTCGATAATCGATGCACAGTCTCATACTGTCATCCTTCTTCTTCACAAATAACACTGGAGCTCCCCGTGGAGAAAAGCTAGGACGAACAAAGCCTTTCTCTAATAACTCCTGAATCTGCTCCTTCAACTCTTTCATCTCGGTAGGAGCGAGTCTGTACGGTGCCTTTGAGATAGGCACGGTGTCTGGCACTAATTCGATATTGAACTCCACATCTCTCACTGGTGGAATTCCTGCAACATCCTCCGAAAAGACGTTCGAAAAGTCACGAACCACCTCTATCTCTGATAATGATCTGCTAGATGGTTCTGATGCCGTGAAAATACTCGCTAGAAAACCTCGGAAACCCCGTCTCAACAACTTCCTCGCCTGAATAAGAGATATCACCTGAGGTGTACTACTGCTCTGAGATGCATAGAAAGTAAAAAGGTCGCCTTCTGATGGTTTCACTAACACTGTCCTTCGACAAAAATCAATCGAAGCTCCATTGACTGTCAACCAGTCCATACCGAATATCAAATCAAACCCGCTCAACGGCAAAACCACTATATCTGCGCGAATGGAGTGCCCCTGTAGCTCCAACTCCAGTTCTCGAATGACACTAGAGGTAGAAATAATCTGTCCTGACGGCATAGTGACATCATAACCGCTGTCGGCAAATCTCAGGTGTGATGCCTATCCGTCTGATAAACTCTAGGGAGATAAACGAATGCGTAGCCCCTGAATCTAGCAACGCAAATGTGGAGTTTTCTCCTACTAGAATTCTCCCGATGATTAAGGAGGTATCTGGGTCTGCCTCCTCAGCCTGCATGACAAACATCCGCCCAGTGGTTTTCTTCTTCCTTGAGCAGTTGTATGCCCCATTCCCTAGCTCCTTGCAGTGATATCAAACGTTGGAACCGATCAAACACTGACCTGAGTGAGGCCTCTGACACTATGGGCACAAGGGAACTACTCCTGTCTTAGGGGCCCCGCCCCTCTGCTGCTGCTGCGGTTGGCGCCCCTAAGGCCTCTGCTGCTGTCCCTGCTGATTCGGGCCCTTAGACGGCCCAGTAAACTGCTTCTTCGCAGAAGGCTGCGAAGATGGTCGATAAGCTCCTGGCTGGAACTGCCTCTTGCCTTGCTGTTACCTCTGCATCTCTCGTCTCCCTTCCTCAGAACGCAATGCTCTGCTAACTGCCGCCTCGTAAGTAGTGACATCCAACATGCGAACATCATGCTTGATGTCAGCCCGCAATCCACAAACTGTCTCAACTTGTCTGGTGCACTCAGCAAAAGAGGCACGAAGCGACACCCTCTCTCGAACTGGATAATGTAATCTACCACATGTTTCTTTACGTAAATCGACATGCATAACTAAGTGCTTAAAAAAAATTTCTGCTAACATAAATGCTTAAGTCTTAAACATGATACGACTAAATCAGACTAAAAGAAATTAAAACTTACAGACCGGTAGCGTGGATTTCTGAGCTCGCATAGCAGTAATGACCCCTCCAAGGATCGCGCTCTGATACCAACTGAAACGACCCTAACTCTCTAAATATAAATAAATATGCGGAAAATATTTTTTTTTTTAAATAAAACTAAGTAAAATAGATGTAGATACATGCCCATACATATATGCACAAAATAAATAGATTTTAAAATAAATAACTTAAATAAAAACAACCTTTAATAAATTAAATATCTGATTCTAACATTTAATAAAATACTAACATAAGAAAAATAAATAAAATTTGCATGCACTGAAAATATTTGAATAAAAACATACAATAGTGTCAATTTACTGAAAATAAGTAAAAATGTGTAACATGATAAAATATTCAAAACATGCATATAGACTCAGACAACGGTCACGGGGTCACTGCATGTCCGCTCATAGGTCCTCGCCGCCGGTGGGTACTACGTCCTCCTCTACGTACTCACCTGCACCATACCAGTGTAGTGAGCCTAGAGGCCCAACATGCTAACATAACAAGGGTTTAAAATAATTTAAATCACTTTAATACTAATACATAACATATACATGAATGAGCATGCTTAAAAATATCATGAACATAACATAAACTTAAATTAAACTTAAATATCATAATAATACATAAACATTGTTGAGCAGTTAAATTTCTAACATCGCATGGTTGTATCCGTAGTGTAACCTTAAATCATACATTAAATACTGATCAGCGTGGAAACCAACGTACGTGGCGGTGACGAATCACCTCTTAAATTGGCAGTAAACTGCCCTTCAATAGTTCACATATGGGGACGAATCCCCCTTAAATTGTCACACTACTTCAACTTTCAACATAAAATTATTTTCTTTTGCTCAACCTTAAACATTAAATCATGCATAAAAATTATTTCATGAATGCATGTACTTAAATAAAATGTGTGTCCTTCATATATATTTAATTTAATTTCATACTAACATATAAATATTAAAAATAACTTCCATGCATAAAAATAATTAAATATATATTCAGCACACATGCAATTTCTCATGAGTTGTCCTGAACTGCTGGCCCTAACACTCAAGCCCATTTTCTTAAATTCTGGCCCATTAACATTGAGACTGGCCCATTAACACCTTTCTAAGCCCAATAAATCAATTAAAGCTCATTAGCACATACTTGGCCCAATAACAACTTAATCTGGCCCAATGGGCCTAAAAGCCCAAAGACTGGCCCAATAATTTCCGTGGGCTCCAAAGCCCATAAAAATTATTGGACTAACTTAAAATAATTATTCAAGCCCATTAAGAAACTTAAATGTAGCCCATTAATTTAATTAATCTAATTAGCCCAATTAAAACATTTTAACTTAATAATTAACTTAAAAATAAAAATACCCGAGCCCGACTAACTTAACCCAGACCCGGACCCACTAGACTTGACCCATGACTTACTGAAACCGACCCGTACCCATGACCCGACCCGGAAAAAATCTAGAACCCTAAAACCCGAAACTCTATCTCCCCTTGTGCTGCGGCCGTGAGCAGCCTTGAGCGGCTTTAGAAAAACTAACTGTGCTGCCTGCTCCGGCCACCTTTGGCCGTGAAACTACCGCCCATACTTAACCAACATCAAGACGGTTCTAACCCTACAAATTTTACCTCAAACGGATCTCTGTAGAGGGAGAACAAACCAAAACAATCTACCCCTAGTTTCTGCTCACGCGCAGAACACGACCAGAGGCTTCAGGCCATTCGGCCGCTCATCTCCGGTAACCACCGGCCGGAAAAATTACCTGTACAACCTTCCCCAAGGTCTTGGGGTTCTAACCCAATTGGAATCACCCTCAAACTCGTCTTCAACAGTGCACACGAACCATTCTCCTAAAACCGCTCAAACTGCAACCTGTTGCGCATCAGAAATAGATGTCTTTGGTTCCAGCCTGTTACACCCATAAAACCTGATCAATCTCGACCCTAGGGACCCTAACACACCCACCTAGACATGCACCAGCAGTTGGTCGTACCATGTTTGAAGAAAACGTGAGTCATGATCAAACAAATGCATAAACATGTCATGAACATCAAAACCGATCCTTAAATCTGAAAATTTGAAGAAAAATCGATGCTACACAATACACACTCTATAATATCTGATAGGTACAAAAATTTGGAAGAAAAACATGCCTTGAACCGTTAAAAGAAGAGGTAGGAGCGTGTAGAACGAATCCGGGACGACGAGACGAAAAACGATCAACTTTGGAGCTTCAAAGATTATGGCTATGGAGTTGAAGTTTTCTGTCAAAACTGTGGTGGAGGCTGATGAAGAAGGGTGGGAGGCGGCTAGGAAGAGTTTGATCGGTTAAAGATTTAGTTTAAGGTTAAATATTAGATAATTACTTAAAATACAAAACCTATTTAGATAATATACTATAAAATAATAATTAAACTATTACTAATAATAAAAAATCTGATGTAAAAGCATAAATCCCGAAATTATAATTTAAGGGATTTTTAAAATTTAATAAAAGTCATTAAAATGACTTATTTTGTCTAAAAATAAATCCTTAAATAAATATATAAATAATTACTAAAATTTTCTTGACAAAATACCTTAAAATATTATTTTAAGGCTCATATAGCTCATAATTTATTTTTGGCTAAATATTTTGGTATCTCATCCGTCCATGGTCCCGTCTACGTGATCAAAACAATTAAATACTAAAAATCATAAAAATCTCAAATTATGGGTTAAATGCTTGAAAATAAATCTTAAAACATACACAAATAATTCACATCATAATTTAACCCATAAATCTAAAATTTGAAATAAATAAATTTCCCTAATTATGCATGCGAATTTACGTACTAAAAATACTGGGTGTTACAGGGTAATAACTGAATCAATCCAGACTTAAGCTCAAAAGTAGCATTATTTTCTAATGTAGGAAAAGCAATGCATAAGGGTTGTTGATTGGGATCAGGAGTGCCCAATTGTCTAAGACTCAGGTTTGCATTAGCAGCTATCTCTTCTTCTGGAAAATCAGCTCGAGCAGCTTCCTCTTGTTGTTTCCTACAAAGTTCTCTCCTTCGCCTGTGCAAAGTTCTTTCAATCTCCGGGTCGTAGAAAAAGTCTTCTTCAGCAAAATCACCTGAAAGCATGAACGAGAGAGAACTAGAAAGGAGAGTGAGATTAAACAAAGAAAAAACAAAAAGAAATAGAACACAATAAATTAAACACCGTTCCCCGGCAATGACGCCAATATTTGGTAGCGCTAAGTCGCGTCACGCCCAAATTACCCAACTCAATCAGATAACCACGATAATGTAGTAGTGTGAGTAGAGATCTTTCCAACGAGAAAAGGTAAATTTAATGTGTTCTAAATAAACTAAAGGGGGTTTTGAGTTTTTCAACTTAACTACTGAAAATTTAAACAATTAAAGAAAAGTATTATCACTAGCATGCAAGAATGAAAATTTAGTGGAGAAATCAATAAGAGACATGCCTTGGTATCGGTCGACTACACCCTTGATATTCATTCGTTCAATCATCGATTCCCTAAAATAATTAATCCTATCGAATATTCATCATTCAAAATCAAATTCCTGTTTTACCTTAATTGTAATTAATTAGAAACCAGCGTTCTAAAGTAATCCTTACCAATAAATTAATCTGGATTCCAACGATCTAGATTTAAATCTAAGGTAGCATTCAAACAAGTAAAACTGACGAATCTAGACAACACAAACACCAGCGGTTGTATTTAGCCTAGTCAAGAATTGATCCTACGATTTAATAAATTCAACAGCAGAAAATATCAAATGTAGTTGCTTCGCAAATTATTTTATTTAAACAATAACGGATGAATGCTAATTTAGCTGTAGTTTGCATAACAAAATCTTAAGATGGCCAATCCACAAATTTCGCATACAAACATGAAATAAAACAGATCAACTATCGATACTCAATAAAGATTAAAACATGAAAATCCAATCTCATAAATAAATTATATCAAGGTTTCGTCACCCTCAACAAAGAATAAAAGGTTTAGCTACAATGATTCATCAAAAACTCAATAAAAATCAAAAGAAAAGAAGGAAACTTGAGAGAGAGATGTCAACAAAACCTAGCCGCCTTCGAGATTGTAAAAGTCTGATAATTAATCTACCAAAAATGGAATTAAAACCTAATAAAATCCTAGATTCCAAAATAAAAGAGTTCCCAAAAATAAAAATTCTTTCCTAAACAGCTGCACTCGCTCGATTGTAAACATTGGCCGACCGAGCGAGCCAAAATTCCCGAACCTACTATTTTGCAAAATACGCGTGGCGCTCGATCGGTTGAAAGTTACGGATCGAGCGGCTGAAAATTCCATAGCTATTGTGTTTATCATATATGCACCGCTCGATCGGTTGAAAGTTGCAGATCGAGCGACCGAAATTCTTCAAAAAATTTCCAGCATTTCCATGACTCCAAAGTTCCGTCCAAATCCGCCAAAATATACGACCTAACCACAAAACCGGAGAACAAATCATGCAAACACAGAATATGAAATACGAACAAAATACAAAAATAAAACACGTAAACTAATGCAAAACAACAACAAAATGACATTAACAAATGCAATAAAAACATAACTATCAAACTCTCCCACACTTACTCCTTACTCGCCCTCGTGTAAATCATGCAAAACAAAATGAAACCGAACAAACACATAAGTAAGGACGATCACGCCAAGGTACATCGTTCCCCAAATTTGGTAATGCTAAGCCGCGTCACGCCCAAATTACCCAACTCAATCAGATAACCACGATAATGTAGTAGTGTGAGTAGGGATCGTTCCCACGAGAAAAGGTAAATTTAATGTGTTCTAAATAAACTAAAGGGGGTTTTGAGTTTTTCGACTTAACTACTGAAAATTTAAACAATTAAAGAAAATTATTATCACTAGCATGCAAAAATGAAAATTTACTGGAGAAATCAATTAGAGACAAACCTTGGTATCGGTCGACTACACCCTTGATATTCATTCATTCAATCATCGATTTCCTAAAAATAATTAATCCTATCGAATATTCATCAAAAAAATAAAATTCGTGTTTCACCTTAATTGTAATTAATTAGAAACCAACGTTCTAAATTAACCCTTACCAATAAATTAATCCGGATTCCAGCGATCTAGATTTAAATCTAAGGTAGCATTCAAACAAGTAAAACTGACGAATCTAGAAAACACAAACACCAGCGGTTGTATTTAGCCTAGTCAAGAATTAATTCTACGATTTAATAAATTCAACAACAGAAAATATCAAATGTAGTTTTTTTGAAAATTAGTTTATTCAAACAATTACGGATTTGAATGCTAATTTATCTATAGTTTGCATAACAAAATCCTAAGATGGCCAATCTGAAAATTCGCATACAAACATGAAATAAAACAGATCAACTATCGATACTCAATAAAGATTAAAACATGAAAATCCAATCTCATGAATAAATTATATCAAAGTTTCGTCTCCCTCAACCAAGAATAAAAGGTTTATCTCCAACGATTCATCAAAAAATCAATAAAAATCAAAAGAAAAGAAGAAAACTTGAGAGAGAGATGTCAACAAAACCTAGCCGCCTTCGAGATTGTAAAAGTCTGATAATTAATCTCCCAAAAACGGAATTAAAACCTAATAAAAGCCTAGAGTCAAAAATAAAAGAGTTCCCAAAAATAAAAATTCATTCCCAAACAGCTGCGCTCGCTCGATTGTAAACATTGGCCGATCGAGCGAGCAGAAATTCCCGAACCTACGATTTTGAAAAATACGCGCGCCGCTAGATCGGTTGAAAGTTGCAGATCGAGCGGCTGAAAATTCCATAGCTACTGTGTTCATCATATAGGCGTCGCTCGATCGGTTGAAAGTTGCAGATCGAGCGGCCGAAATTCTTCAGAAAATTTCAAGCATTTCCATGACTCCAAAGTTCCGTCCAAATCCTCCAAAATATACGACCTAACAACAAAACCGGAGAACAAATCATTCAAACACAGAATATGAAATACAAACAAAATACATAAATAAAACACGTAAACTAATGGAAAACAACAACAAAATGACATTAACAAATGCAATAAAAACATAACTATCAAACTCCCCCACACTTACTCCTTACTCGCCCTCGAGTAAGTCATGCAAAACAAAATAAAACAGAACAAACACATAAGTAAGGACGATCATGCCAAGGTACATCGTTCCCCAAATTCGGTAATGCTAAGTCGCGTCACGCCCAAATTACCCAACACAATCAGATAACCACGATAGTAGTGTGAGTAGGGATCGTTCCCACGAGAAAAGGTAAATTTAATGTGTTCTAAATAAACTAAAGGGGGTTTTGAGTTTTTCGACTTAACTACTGAAAATTTAAACAATTAAAGAAAAGTATTATCACTAGCATGCAAGAATGAAAATTTACTGGGAAAATCAATAAGAGACAAGTCTTGGTATCGGTCGACTACATCCTTGATATTCATTCATTCAATCATCGATTCCCTAAAAATAATTAATCCTATCAAATATTCATCATGAAAATCAAATTCCTGTTTCACCTTAATTGTAATTAATTAGGAACCAGCGTTCTAAATTAACCCTTAACAATAAATTAATCAGTATTCCAGCGATCTAGATTTAAATCTAAGGTAGCATTCAAACAATTAAAACTGACAAATCTAGACAACACAAACACCAGCGGTTGTATTTAGCCTAGTCAAGAATTGATCCTACGATTTAATAAATTCAACAACAGAAAATATCAAATGTAGTTGCTTCGAAAATTAGTTTATTCAAACAATTACGGATTTGAATGCTAATTTAGCTGTAGTTTGCATAACAAAATCCTAAGATGGTCAATCTGAAAATTCTCATACAAACATGAAATAAAACAGATCAACTATCGATAATCAATAAAGATTAAAACATGAAAATCCAATCTCATGAATAAATTATATCAAGGTTTCGTCACCCTCAACAAAGAATAAAAGGTTTAGCTCAAACGATTCATCAAAAACTAAATAAAAATCAAAAGAAAAGAAGAAAACTTGAGAGAGAGATGTCAACAAAACCTAGTCGCCTTCGAGATTGTAAAAGTTCGATAATTAATCTCCCAAAAACGGAATTAAAACATAATAAAATCCTAGAGTCAAAAATAAAATAGTTCCCAAAAATAAAAATTCTTTCCCAAACAGCTGCTCTCGCTCGATTGTAAACATTGGCCGATCGAGCGAGCCAAAATTCCCGAACCTACTATTTTGCAAAATACGCGCGCCGCTCGATCGGTTGAAAGTTGCGGATCGAGCGGCTGAAAATTCCATAGCTACTATGTTCATCATATAGGCGCCGCTCGATCGGTTGAAATTTGCAGATCGAGCAACCGAAATTGTTCAGAAAATTTCCAGCATTTTCATGACTCCAAAGTTCCGTCCAAATCCGCCAAATATACGACCTAACCACAAAACCGGAGAACAAATCATGCAAACACAGAATATGAAATACGAACAAAATGCATAAATAAAACACGTAAACTAATACAAAACAACAACAAAATGACATTAACAAATGCAATAAAAACATAACTATCAAACTCCCCCACACTTACTCCTTACTCGCCCTCGAGTAAGTCATGCAAAACAAAATGAAACAAAACAAACACATAAGTAAGGACGATCACGCCAAGGTACATCGTTCCCCAAATTTGGTAATGCTAAGTCACGTCACGCCCAAATTATCTAACTCAATCAGATAACCACGATAATGCAGTAGTGTGAGTAAGGATCGTTCCAACGAGGAAAAATAAATTTAATGTGTTCTAAATAAACTAAAGGTGGTTTTGAGTTTTTCGACTTAACTATTGAAAATTTAAACAATTAAAGAAAAGTATTATCACTAGCATGCAAGAATGAAAATTTACTAGAGAAATCAATAAGAGACAAGCGTTGGTATCGGTCAATTACACCCTTGATATACATTCATTCAATCATCGATTCCATAAAAATAATTAATCCTATCGAATATTCATCATTAAAATCAAATTCCTATTTCACCTTAATTGTAATTAATTAGAAATCAACATTCTAAATTAACCCTTACCAATAAATTAATCAGGATTCCAGCGATCTAGATTTAAATCTAAGGTAGCATTCAAACAAGTAAAACTGACAAATTTATACAACACAAACACCAGCGGTTGTATTTAGCCTAGTCAAGAATTGATCCTACGATTTAATAAATTCAACAGCAGAAAATATCAAATATAGTTGCTTCGAAAATTAGTTTATTCAAACAATTACGGATTTGAATGCTAATTAAACTTTAGTTTTCATAACAAAATCCTAAGATGGCCAATCTGAAAATTCGCATACAAACATGAAATAAAACTGATCAACTATCGATACTCAATAAAGATTAAAACATGAAAATCCAATCTCATGAATAAATTATATCAAGGTTTCGTTTCCCTCAACCAAGAATAAAAGGTTTAGCTCCAACGATTCATCAAAAAATCAATAAAAATCAAAAGAAAAGAAGAAAACTTGAGAGAGAGATGTCCACAAAACCTAGCCGCCTTCGAGATCGTAAAAGTCTGATAATTAATCTCCCAAAAACGGAAATAAAACCTAATAAAAGCCTAAAGTCCAAAATAAAAGAGTTCCCAAAAATAAAAATTCTTTCCCAAACAGCTGCGCTCGCTCGATTGTAAACATTGGCCGATCGAGCGAGCCAAAATTCCCGAACCTACTATTTTGCAAAATACGCGCGCCGCTCGATCGGTTGAAAGTTGCGGATCAAGCGGCTGAAAATTCCATAGCTATTGGGTTCATCATATAGGCACCGCTCGATCGGTTGAAAGTTGCAGATCGAGCGGCCGAAATTCTTCAGAAAATTTCCAGCATTTCCATGACTCCAAAGTTCCGTCCAAATCCGCCAAAATATACGACCTAACCACAAAACCGGAGAAAAAATCATGCAAACACAGAATATGAAATAAGAACAAAATACATAAATAAAACACGTAAACTAATGCAAAACAACAACAAAATGACATTAACAAATGCAATAAAAACATAACTATCAGGGTCTATGGGCCAGATGCCCCTTAGGTCTAAAGGGTCCCTACTGTCTCTGTGGCCTAGTAAATGGCCTCTTGCCCTGCTGCTGCTGGTGACCCTGATGAGTGAAGGTCCCCTTGCTATGAATCTCAGCAGTGATGTTCTTCAAGGACTTCTTGGACCTCATAGCCTTCTTGATAGCGGCTGCATAATCTATTGGATCAACCATCATCAAATCCCTACAAATAGTAGGCCTCAGACATGCAACAAAGTGCTGCAACTTTTCCGCCTCGACATTCCCTATAAAGGGCACGAAGTGGCAGCCCCTCTCGAAGTTGCGCACAAACTCAGATACAGTCAGATCTCCCTGCCGGAGACTCATGAGCTCCTTCTTCAATTGCGCCCTCACCTCAGCTGTATAGTATTTCTATATAGAAGAGAGTCTTAAATTCTTCCCAAGTTAGGGTGGTAACATCAACAGTCTTTTCCACACCATCAAATCACAAAGAGGCGTCGTCCTAGAGTAGGAACGCCATGCAGCGAACTTGGTCCTCATCTCCCAACTCCATATAGCGGAAAATCGCCTCAAGCCAGCGAATCCAGCTCCCGCACCATCGGATCCGTAGTGCTAGAAAAGTCCTTAGTATCCATCTTCCTGAATTGCTCGTAGACCGTACTGGGTCTAGCCCTCGGTGCATCAGCATGCTGCTCAAAGATGCGGGCTAATCCTGCAAGCATCTGGGCCCCAACATCTACTGGTGGAGGGGGCGGAGGAGGTGGCGGTGGTGGAGGAGGCGGAGGAGGTGAAGGTGCGCGAAGGTCATGACGAGGCGCCATCTGTACGCAAGTTCAAATTTCCACATTCAAAATTTCAGGCCTTAAGAAAAAGATTTTATTTAAACTCAAACATGCTCAAATAATTTAGGAAACTAGTGCTACTAATCTGAACAATTAGCAATAAAGGAAACTTAAATCTTACAGACTTTGAGGCGAGATCCTTTTGAGTTTCGGAAACCGGCAGTAGGCACAACCCTAACAAAGACCGTGCTCTGATACCAAATGAGACGACCCTAACCCTCTAAATATAAATAATAAATAAAGAATTGCGGAATTTTAAAATTTTTTGCCATTATCGATTTAAAATATTGTAAGCCCAACTGACACACTCAGCAATTTAAATAAAAATAAAATAAACACATGATAAAAATCCAAATACGATAATCATAGAATCTAGAAAGGGAAGTTAATCTCACACAGTTGCGGAATAATAAACTGTTAGGTTTACATGCCAAATATTCTAAAGCAGGGAAGACACATCCTGCAAATGACTGACAGTGAATGAAATACTACATCTCATAAATAAAAACATCAGGGTTTGCGGAAATCTAAAAACACAATGGTCAAGGGCTTGCACCACCGGTGACCTCACCCTGGGGATCCTTCCCCTCAGCCTCAATGTAATAATCATCACCTGCACCAAGTAAAAGCAGTGAGCCTAAAGACTCAGCAAGAATATAGGGGGGGGGGATAACAAGTACTAAATACAAGCACAGACAGATTAAAAATAACTTGTAATAAAATACTTTGTGCCCTTAATTTAAATAATGATTTCTAAATGAAATGAGTGAACATGAATGAAACATATGCATGGCTAAGTCGAACATAAATAAATGAATAAACTGAACTGAAACATAGTCATAAATATTTGAACTTAGATTCTTGGATTGTGAATCTGTGGTTTTCGATCATGATCATGGCTGCAGTGCACAATGCCGCAAGGAGTTCAGGATAACACCCAACCTAATCTTGCCCCATATTTGGTAATGGAGGCAAAGATATCTCTCAGCCCCACACGAACACATGCTAAGGTAAGGAAACCCATAATGATTTGGTAAGGGAGGCCAAGATATTTCTCAGCCCCACACAAACACTTGGTAAGGTAAAAAAACCCATAATGATTTGGTAAGGGAGGCCAAAACGTCTACTAGCCCCACACATACATGTAAATTTCTATAGTCACAATCATCTCACTTCGTTCGTAAAAAGTAATTTTCCTTTCATTCTTGAATATGAGACTTAGCATGCATATATAAATATGATGTACATGTAAATATTTGTCGATAATCATGCAAATGACTCACACCTGGATGACCGGGATGGTGATTTAGGAGACAAACCAAAGGATGAAAAACTAAACCATAATTTAGCGCTTAAGACAATTCGGGCGGTTCGCCCGTAAAATTTGTAACTTGCTCAATTCTTATTCAAAAAATATTTTCGCTTGAAACCACGATTCCATGACACTTAGAAATAAGTAGGGAAATTATCCTCGGAATATTATTCCTATCCAAAATAGTTTATAAAAAATCAAATTCCGGGCAGCACGCCTTTTTCGCTTCAAAATTCTGCACTAATTCATTCAAAAATCTAGAACTCGACCAAAACTTATCCGAATTGATTACCGATTGAACCGACATAATCCCGACATCTAAGACAAGTTCCAGACCCGAGCCCATAACAAAATTCCACTTTCAACCCTGCCTTAGTTATACATTTCCGGACAGCCCCAACATCACCTAAAATTCTGCTCATGTCCTAGTTTTATATTCACTCACAACCTTATCTATTTGACTCCCATATCCCAAACCAATAAGCTAGGACCATGACCAAATGCTTAGACTCACTCACACCACTAAATCAGCCCCTATTTGAGCCTAAAACAGCTCAAACAACCCCCAAACAACCATCAAAACCAAGCCCACTTCTCTTCAAATTTGAGTGTCCCTCAACCCAATCCTACAAGCCAACCTCAAACCATTCTAGACACTACCATGTGAACTACATTTCACCCATGGTAGGCCCCTAATTCACAATCCAAATCAACACAATAAAACACCACAATTTCGAACCACAAGCCATATTTAAATTTTTGAATTTTCAACTCCAAGAAGGCAAGCTCATTTCTGAAAATTTTGAATGCAACAAGGGATGCTCTTTTTTTTTTTCCTGAAAATCTCGAATGCAACATGGATGCTCATCTCTGAAAATTTCGAGATCCACAAGCATCAACATCCCATGTCCAATACTTATTTAAAACCTCATCAAGCACATATAATAACTGAAGCATGAAATAAAAAAAAGAAAGAACTTCTCGGCCAACCATGTACCGAAACAGGGCACCCTCATATATATATATATATATATATAAATTTTCGAAAAATTCCAAGGAATGCAAGGCACAAAATATACAAATCTACATGGGGAAGAGAAAGAACCATATCCTTGCCTAGCTTAGGAAACAAATCAAAATAAAACCAAAGTTTGAGTGGGCTATGGCCGAAATGCCCTAGCTGGAATCGAGCTCAAAAGTAAGAGGAACAACTCGCTCAATCTGTACGGCCCGAAAATATTAAATTATTAATTATGGGATTTGAGAATTAAATTTCATATTAAGGGCTAATATTTATTTGAGAAGTTATGGGAATGATAGATTTACTTTCCGAGCCGAAAATATTTCATTTGAGAATTTACGGGTTTAGAGAATTAAATTCCGAGAATTCTTAACTTAAAGAATAAATAATCGATTTGAATATTTATGGAATTTGAGAGTAAATTCCATATTTTGGAAATTAAAGAAGATGTATTTTGAAGATGAAACCGACCAGGGGTTGATTTGAAAATATCGAAGATCCGAGGGCTAAAGTGCAAAAGGCCGGGATTATTGATTTAATCCAAATTTATTTAATTTTAATCCGAGTATATTTAATTTGGGAATATTTAGAGTTTTGATTTTAATTCTAATATTCTTAAATTATTTTGGATTGAAATTGAATTAAAACGAAGGCCGAGGATTGAATTGCAATTACTGAAGACTTGAGGGACAAGATTGCAATATTGATTGAACATATCTGATTTTAATTTTATTATCAGCTTGCAATGTGTATTCTTCAGAATGAATTCAGAATTTGGAAATTTGAACAGAGGAGCTCGACCTTTTCTTGTTCCTTTGAAATACGAGTTGTTCAAATCGCCGTAACTTTTGCGTCGGTTGTCCGATTTCGATTCCGAAAGATGTTCTGAAATCCTTGCAACAAGGGCTTCGATTTGATGTAAGTATTTTGTTCTCTTGGCATGTTTTGAAGAACGAAATATGGTAGAGATCAGATTATAAAACTATGTTGTGTTTTTGAGTTCGTATGCCGTTCGATATCGCAGTCGGATTGGAAATGACTTAAG
Organism: Henckelia pumila; assembly: GCF_033568475.1. Taxonomy (NCBI): domain Eukaryota; kingdom Viridiplantae; phylum Streptophyta; class Magnoliopsida; order Lamiales; family Gesneriaceae; genus Henckelia; species Henckelia pumila. The sequence goes on along the minus strand of NC_133122.1, from coordinate 121,826,527 downwards.
AAACGAACTTGTCATGGTTTCAGCATGTTTTTGACTTGTTAACATGTGATTATAGCTACTGATATGATGAATTGAATGATGAATTCAGCTGATATAAGTGATACGAATGATTGAGTTGTTAGAAATGAATTCGATACCGAGTCGGTTCCCAATTTTCAATCGCTACGCCGCCGGTTGATGTTTTGACTTCGTTTTGATAGCCTATAACTGAGTTGAGATAGTTGTTTAGATGTTATGAATGTTATGGAATTTGTATTTCTCTATTTCAGTTGAGTTTCGAAGGCTAACGATTCAAGACTCCGAGTTATATCGAATAAGAAGAAGTTGAAGTTTGAAATGATGTTAATTTAATCTATATTGATGATTTTGATTCAATTCTGAAATGATTGAATAGAATGAGGTTTGATATACATGTTTTGATGATATGTTTCAGAGTTTAATAGGAGACTATTGACTCAAGAACCTCAACTTGAAACCAAAGAAGAAGTGATCAAGATGGAAGCGAATGTGAGTGAAGATGATTGATGTTTGAATTATCAGATTCTTGTAGGCGTTGTTGTTGTACTTCCTATTCAGATGTGGAATATCGTCCACGAAAGAATGAAAGGTATAATGACGACATCGTGAGTCAGGGACTGTGAAACTCAAGAACGACTATTCTTGAGTTATCCCGAAAAAACCACATACTTGTTTAAGTATTTGTTCTTGAGGTAGAACTTATGTTATTGTCGATCCATCACAGGTAGTGGATCTTTATTGATTTTGATATGATTGTATATTGAATTGATTCTATGCCAAGGTTGCGGTTAACCTTATTTTCTAGCCCGGAATGACAACGATAGATGGATATCCATGTCAAGATCGGATACGAATCTTGATGGCAACGAAGTGATAAGAATCAATTATTGAGATAAGCACGCTATATAAATTGAGTTTTGATTTGAAGTTGAGTCGATATATGCGTTATTTTTACTCTATTCTTGAGTTGATATGTTTAGAGTTGATATGAATTTATTTAACGCATTTATATGTCGATTATACTGAGAATGATTTCTCACCGGAGTTTATCCGGCTGTTGCTTTGTTTTGTATGTGTGCATTGCAATAGGTGGGGCAGGAGCTTTGTTGAGACGACATTGATAGCTCGGGTATAGTGATAGCATCAAACATAGCAAGAACTTAAGACTTAAAGTTGTTTATGCTATGTTGAATAGCTTGTAGTTTTATATTTTTTAAGCTATTCATTTGATGCAATACATGCATGATTTTATATGTGAGACTTGATACAAGTGTATATGCATGTTTTTATATTTGATAACATTCTTGGGATTGAGTTTGATTATGATTTATACCTTGTACCAAGACTTGACAGCAAGAAGTTCTGCTCTGTTATTTTTTCTGGAATGGTGCCCGCTCGATCAGTAGCTTTTGCCCGATCGAGCGCGGCAAGTAAATGGGCACACCGAGAGTTTTGATTCATGGCTCGCTCGATCGGCTAACTTTGCCGGATCGAGCGAGGCCAATATATGTGCAGACCCGAGAATTTGATATTTTGCTCGCTCGATCGGCTGACTTTGCCCGATCGAGCGAGACTCTGAATTTAAAAAAAAAAAAATTCTGCTCTTGGTTTATTACTTTTAATTGTTTGATTAATTGTTTAATTAATCATTAGTTGCCCTAAGATGAGATTAGCAACCCGAGGTCCCCACACAATCTGTCCGAGAAGATGCTTCGTCGGAGAGGAGGATGGATGGTGGCGACGGGAAGCTTGAAGAAGAAGGGGAATGGGATAGCCGATGGAATCGCGCGCTTGAAGGAGAAGAAGGGGAAAAATTATGTCGTGAGTTGTGTGTGTGTGTTTGGCATGTGGTGTGTGTGTTTTGTGGCTAGGATTAAATCTTTGAGCTCAAGTGCATAAGTATAGGTATACCCTAGAAAAATAGGAGTGTTATGAAATTTAGGAAAAAGTGCTACAAACTTTTAAAAAGTTCTAAACCAATAAAGCAATTAGGACTACAAATTAAATCGCACTAAATAAAAATACAAGCTTAAAAATCCTAATTTAAAATATTAAATTTATTTTACTAGTCCGGGAATAAAAATGTTAATTTTCGCAAAAGTTAAAAATAATAAATTTTAATGCGCAGAAAAAAATATAATATTTAGGCAATTAACACAAAAAATTAAAATATTAAAATCATAAATATTTAAGACTGATTTATGCATGAAACTTAAATTAAGAAATTTTTGGCGTCACAGTTATATTCCAATAGGTCTAAGTCGAAAGCTAGGAGATTCCAAGAAACGTTCATGCAATCATCTTTGATAAATAATTGAAGAAAGTTAATTATTTCATCGTATTGAATTAGTTTAGAAAAACTTGAAGAATGTGTTAATAAATTATGAAATTTCGTCAAAAACATAAGTTGATTGTTGAAGTTAATTATCAAAGTCTATTAGGGGAAGGTGAATCGAAATCCCAACATTTTCTCAAACATTTGAATCTTAATTTTTTGAAGAGTATTCTCGAATTTTATTGATCTTAAAGTTAATTATTTATTTGTTAATACTAGTTTGGTAGAAAAAAATATCAAGTTTTCGTTGAAGTTTGATGAAGAGGAATATTAAAGTGGAAATTGTGCAACAGAGTCTCTTTGGACGATACTCGTATTCATATATTATACTATAACTTGATTTGTCCACTTGCGATTATTTCGAGCATGGAAGCCATATTTTTTTTCTAGATTTTTACACTGCAAGAAAAGCTCGATCAAATTTTTCGCGCCATTGCCGGGGAATGTTACTTAACAATTTTTTTCTTAAATATCTTCTCTAACTTCACTTATTATTTTCACAACTAATCCACTTGTTCATTGCAGGACTATCTTGCGGTGCATGCTACAATCTTCCAACTCGGAACTCATACCCTTTGATCCCGAAATTGAGAGAAATTTTCTTAGGAGAAGAAGGCAACAAATAGCAACAATGACAGAGAACAAACCACCACACTTCGATGAAGGTGGCGGCGACGCTGATGCACCACCTGCCTACAGATCAATGATTTTTTGTACCATACCATCATCGAGTGGTCTTTTCTATATTACATGGGCACTGCCCATGTGCTGCTTCTGACCGCTCATATTTTTCTGCAATTGAGATGTTCATGTGAACATTTCAAGTACAACAAAAATGAGCCATTGGATTCTCATTTAAACACTGTCCGAATGGGGCAGCATAGACAAAACCCTATCAAGGATGCTAGGCCAAGCATCATTAGACCAATTGTGGTAGCAAACCATTTTGAGATAAAGCATGCCATAATCTAGATGACCAAAACTCTGTCCAATTCGGTGGAACCACAATTGAATATCCAAACGCTCAAATTGTGAATTTCCTAGAAATTTGTGATATTTTCAAGAACCAGGGAGTTTCTGATGATGCTATTCGTTTGCGTTTATTACCTTTTTCACTGAGAGATAAGGCTAAAGCATGGCTCAATAATTAACCTGCAGGTTCTATCACAACATGGGATGATTTGGCAAAAGGCATTTCTCACCAAGTATATCCCTCCCTCAAAGTCGATGAAGTTGAGAACCGACTTTACAATTTTTCTCAAGGTGACAAATAATCACTGTATGAGGAATGAGAGCGCTATAAGGAATTGCTGAGGAGATTCCCGCATCATAAATTGCCCGATTGGCTTGTGGTACAAACTTTTTCCTATGGTTTATTGCATTCTAATTGCACCATCTTAGATGCAGCCGCAGGTGGAAATCTCTTGCGTAAGTCACCAGAAGATGGGTATGAATTGTTTGAGGAAATGGCACTTAGCAGCTATCATCCTCAATCTTAGAGGAATAAGTTGCGTAAATCTACTAGAATCCATCAAGTAGACGCATTCACTTCAATGGCGGCTCAGCTGGAGGCCATGAATAATAAGGTTGATAGTTTGAGCGTAAAAAATTCTGCAATGCTCATTCAAGAAGTGTTCTACGACACATGTGGAGGTGAACATTTCACTAAAGATTGTCAAACTGGGAATCCCATTTATGTACCATACGGAGCAAAGGTGAACCATGTAGGAAGCCAAAATCTCCCAAGGAACGATCCTGTAAAGAATAATTGGTTGCACATAAAACAGATTTAGATGTTGTCACTAGGTGTTGGAAACATATTTAATAACAATTCAAATAACATGCAACGGAAATTAGTGAAAAGTGATTAAAATAAACTAGCAACCAAATAAATAGACTTAGTAATTTAGGAAAGAGTATAAAGTACTCTTGCAATGCCTCAGGGTAGAACTTTCACTAGAAAAATAATCAAAGAGTTTACAAAACCTTAAAAATAGTGAATTATTGTAAAAGTCAATTTTCTCAAACATGTGAGAAAATAAAGAGTAAAACATCTCCTAAAAATTCTATGTAAAATAGAATAAAATAAAATAAGAATAAGGAGATGATCCTTGTCGACAAAAACCGAGAGAAACACACTTCAATCTTCAATTCTCTCAAACTCTTCCAAGTCGATCAAGTAAACACAACCAAAACTCGAGCTTCAGAAAATCTTCAGTTTTCTCTCTAGGGCACACTCAGAAGATTTCTAAAATCTTGCTTGTTCGTCTTTTTCTTCAAAGTCTACGTTATTTCCTCTCTTTTATTTTACACGGGTCCTTCAATATATAGAAAAAAATCCTACTCTTCTTTGTTTTCTTTTAGACATAGGATTCCCATTAAACTTTTGATCTTATTCCTTCTTGATCAAATAAAATCTTCAAAGATAAGAAAGATATCAATTAGATATGAGATAAGTAAATATTATGATAAACTCAATCAATTCTCAAATCTACTTAAGTAAAGAATTAAATAATTGTAAACTTTATCCTCAAGAGACTTCAAGTCCAAAAAAGGCAAAAGACGTAAATAAATCTTTTCAAACTTAAGGGATTTTTAGGAAATAAATATTTTCTTCAATCTCCCTCTTTTTGACTTTCTGGACAAAACACACATAACAAATTTAGCTCATATCAAGACTCCCCCTAAATTTCAAATATCCCCCTGAATTTGAGAATATCTCCTTCTTAGTCTAAGCAAGGTGTTGACGGAGATGTTGGCAACATCTTTCAACAAAACTTAAGATCATAAAGACCAGAATAGAGAACATAAACATATCAAATAATGACAAACACAGCAGAGAGACTAACATAATCATTGATTATAATCAGAGCAAACAACACACAAAAATAACTCAAAAACAGAAAATAAACTCAAAAACCAATTAAACCAAAAACAAAAAAAAAACTAGAATTGATTGCTCTCAGAGGAGTCATCATCATCATCAGCAGCTTCAATTTCTTCTTCTCCGTGTTCAGCTTCACCTTTTTCTCCCCTTTTTTGTCCAGAAGAGGTGCCAACTCCAAGAAGACCGTGGTAGTGAGTTTGCAAGGCCTCATAAAAGGCAAGATTTGCTTCACCTTTTTCTCCCCTTTCTTGAGTAATATTTTGCTCAGCATGCAGCAATTGAGCTTGGATGAAGGTGGATTGAACTGAGGAGGGTGGAAAAAAAATGGTAGTGACAAGGGCGGTGTTGGCAACATCTGCCACAACATTTTCAGCAATACCATTGTAGACCAGGGTAAGTCTAGCTTTTTGTTTCCTCTAAGCAGAGCAGGAGCAATCTTAAAATCCTAACCAGCATCAGTTAGTCCTTCATCGTCATCCTTTTCAATGCCTTGACTAAGTAGCATGGCATAAATCAATGAAGGATAGAGAAGCTTGAATGTAAATTGGCTCATGTCAAAAACTAATCGGCAAAAATTTAAAGCTGAACCTATACCAACAGCATAAAAAACTGGTCTTTGATGCTTGGTAACAACAATAGAGTTCCCGGAGGAAGTCCAGGTTTTCACAAGAGTCTTGTGTAAAACAGAGTAAAGAGATGTGAGTTTGGGAGTTGACAGTTTCTTAGATGAGCTGGAAATTTGGTGACAAGGCCACCCGTGTTGACAAATGCCATCACATCCAATGTAGGCAACTCAACAGCATCGACATTAGGACACTGAAGAAATCCATTGATCACCGAGGGACTAAACTCAACTAGTTGTCCTCTCACATACACTTTCCCATACTTAGCATACCTTGGGTCCTTCACAGCTTCAGTTAGGTTACAGTAGAACTCCAAGACCAATGGTATACAGTAAGGAACAACATACGTTATAGTGGCAAGCATATTCCAAAGTTTGAAGAAGTTTACCATATTTTGCTCTTCATATGAGGAAAATCAATGTTGTGGTCTGCATAAAAATCACGATTGGCATAGTTTTGCCAATCGTCTGCATATTTCTCAGTGTAGAATGAAGAAGAGTAGGATCTTCTTATGTTGTAGTCTTTGGCCAGGGAAACATCCAGGGTGTTGTCAGGGGTGTCGGTAGCACCTTCCAAAACATCTTCTTCCTGTCTAATTTCATCATCAAAGGTTTCATCCTCTAAGTCTTTATCAGCATCCAAGGCTTCACTTTAATCAGAGCTGGAACTATTAGATTGACGGGGGCGATTATCATCATATTCCTGCATCATATCCTCATCGGGTTCATCTTCAGAAGTAGGAGCAGTGGCAGTAGATTTCTGACTATTTGCTTTCTTGAGACCATCCATGAACTTGGCTATGGAAGCTTCTTCATCATCAGAAAATACAAGAGAAACAGATGGTTCCTGTAGTGACCCTTACCCGGATCACCTACTAAACAGAACTTAGGCATGCAATTAACTTAATTAAATAGATATCAGAATAAAACAACGGAACCCATAAACATTATACAATCCCAAGTAAAGGAATCTATAATTTATCCAAATAATATACAACCAAATCGAATAGCTGTATCAACCCAAACAACAGTAATAAAACCTAGACGAAGCTCCAGCTGGCCAACCACTGACTAGCCCCTCTTGGATCCACCCTCCTCGTCCAATCGCAAACCTACCCCATGGAATAGGGTGTCCAGAAAAACAGAGTACGAGACGTGAGCATAAAACGCTCAGTATGAGAGTATGAGTTTACATGCATGCAAAGTGAACTCCCTATAAACTCGAGGTCAAGGATCAGATAACAGAGACAGACCGGACCCTGGTATGTAGCACGCTGTGCCGTCGCTTTAGGAGGTGGCTCCCATACCATAATACCAGTGGATATGCCGGACCCAAATTGATGGAAGTCCAACCACTAACAGGATAGGGAAAAACCCTACTAACAGACATCTCGAAGGAGATAGCTCAGTATGCAAATGAATGCAGCATAAATCAATGACATATAAACCATGCAGTCACATAATACATGCATACTCAGTCAGGATATCTCGAACAGTACTTTCGTACCTCAAATACTAGGCAAGTGCTATCAGCCCTAGGTCCACGCCTATAATCCGTGCTACACTGCCAAATGATACTACTATCATTATAGCGCTCTAAAAGCCTTAACTAAGCTAAAGCATACTCCTAAATATTTTTAGAAAGCAAAAGCTATACCTTCATCCATCGTTAGCCCTTTGATGTCGATGCCTCCAGAACTTGGGCACAACTCCGCTACGACTATCGAACGCCTCGACGACCGCCGGTTCAAGCCTATGAAGGCTAGAACAACTCGAATAGACTAGAAAGGAGGGAAATACTCGGAATTGGCAATTGGAAATGAAGCCTCGGCCCTCTATTTATAGACAACGATCGGAACTTCCGATCCTCGATCGGAACGTCCGAACCTCGATCGGAACGTCCGATCCTGCCATCGGAGCTTCCGAAGATCCTGATCTGCCACGTGTCAAAATATCACTTGTTGACTTCGGATACGGCGATCGGAGCTTCCGGTCTTGATCGGAGCTTCCGATCATGCAACACGTAATGCATGACGTAATATCGATCGGAGCTTCCGATCCTGCATCGGAGCTTCCGATCCTGTTCGGAACTTCCGAACTTACCTTCGGAGCTTCCGAACTCTATCCAATTAATTATGATTAATTCTTTAATTACTGATTTTGGGTTACGGGCTACTACATTCTCCCCCACTTAAGATATTTCGTCCTCGAAATCAGATCTTAAGTACTGAATGTAATACAGAAATCAGAAACATTCTTTATTCAAATCAAACGTTTACAGAGTTTGCAACTAAATACAAATTAAGAATGAAATCAAAACAACTCAGGATAGTCTTCACGCATCCTGTTCTCAAGCTCCCAAGTAGCTTCCTCAGTGCCTCGGCTCTGCCACTGTACTAAAACCAAAGGAATGACTTTGTTCCGTAAAACCTTATCCTTATATTCCAGGATACGAATAGGTTTCTCAACATAAGTCAATTCCTTGTTCACCTGAACCTCAGACCGCTGCAGAATATGAGATTCATCCACCACATACCGGCGCAACAGAGATACGTGAAACACGTCGTGAATACTGGATAGGTGTGGTGGCAAAGCTAGCCGATAAGCCAAATCGCCAATGCTCTCCAAGATCTCAAACGGACCGATAAACCTGGGAGACAACTTGCCCTTAAGGCCAAATCTGAGAATCTTGCGGAAAGGTGACACTCTCAGAAACACTTTCTCCCCGACATCGAACTGCAAAGGCCTACGCTTGATATTAGCATAGCTGGCCTGATGATCCTGTGCAGTCTTAATCCGTTTCTTAATCTGATCAACAATGTCTACCGCCTGATGGATAAGCTCCGATCCCTCAGCCTGTCTCTCCCCCACTTCTTCCCAGAAGAGTGGAGTAGGACAACTTCGCCTGTACAACGCCTCAAAAGGTGCCATCCCAATACTAGTATGATAGCTGTTTGTTGTACGCGAACTCGATCAACGGCAAATGATCCTGCCAGGCTGAACTAAAATCCATGACGCACGCACTAAGCATATCCTCCAAAGTACGGATAGTGCGCTCTGACTGACCATCAGTCTCCGGATGATAGGCAGTACTCAAACTGAGAGTAGTACCCATCGCACGCTGAACACTCCCCCAGAATCTAGAAGTAAACCTGGGGTCCCGATCGCTGACAATGCTCACAGGCACTCCATGAAGTCGAACGATCTCCTGAATGTACAACCGAGCCATACGATCCACATTGTACTCTCGACTATAGGAAATAAAATGCGCTGACTTGGTGAGTCGGTCCACCACAACCCAGATAGCATCACAGTTCCTCAGGGATACCGGCAAATGGGTCACAAAGTCCATTGTGATAAACTCTCATTTCCATTCAGGAATAGGCATACTGTGAAGAAATCCTTCTGGCCGTCGGTGCTCTGCTTTGACCTGTTAACACACCAAACATCTCGAGACAAACTGATAAACACTGCGTTTCATACCCTTCCACCAAAAACGAGTACATAGATCCTTGTACATCTTGTTGCTCCCAGGATGAATACTCAACTTAGTGCGATGTGCCTGAGACAAAATCTCCTCTCGCAACTCTTCATCCTGCGGAATCACAAGCCTACCAGACAAACACAAAAAGTCATCTGACTGATAATGAAATTCAGATGAGCTACCCTTGTTAGCTAGACGAGCTAAACGCTGGGTCTTCAAATCAAACATCTGAGCATCTCGAATCCGCGAATACAAAGCTGGCTGAGATAGTATCGCAAACATCTGGATACTCTGCATACCTTTCTTATGCTTGAAGGTATATCCCAAAGTACAACAGTCACTGATCGCACTAGACATCGAACAAGTCTGAAGTGCGGATAGTCGCACCTTGCGACTCAAAGCATCAGCGGTGAGATTAGCAGCTCCCGGATGGTACTTAATCTCGCAATCATAGTCCTTAAGCAAGTCCATCCAACATCTCTGCCTCATGTTCAACTCCGCCTGAGTGAAAAAATACTTGAGACTCTTATGGTCGGTGAAGATCTCAAATATTTTGCCATACAGATAATGACGCCAGATCTTCAAAGCGAACACAATGGCTGCTAACTCCAAATCATGAACTGGGTAGTTGTCCTCGTGAAGCTTCAGCTGTCTAGAAGCGTATGCGATCACATGCCCATTCTGAGTCAGGACACAACCTAACCCCTGAAGAGAAGCATCAGTGTATACCACATACCCTCCAGATCCTGACGGTAATGCCAACACCGGCGCAGAAGTCAACCGCCGTCGAAGCTCACAGAAATTCTCCTCACACTCGGAGGACCACTCAAAATCCACACCCTTGCGGGTAAGCTGCGTCAAAGGTCGAGCTAGTTGAGAGAAGTTCAGAATGAAGCGACGATAATACCCTGCTAGACCCAGAAAACTACGGATCTCAGCAACTGTCGTCGGACGCGACCAATTAAGTACCGCTTCAATCTTGCTTGGATCAACAGAAATCCCTTCCCTGGATATGATATGGCCAAGAAAGACCACTCAATCCATCCAAAACTCACACTTGCTCAGCTTGGCGTACAACTGCTCATCCCGAAGAGTCTGTAGTACTAACCGCAAGTGAGAAACATGCTCTTCCGTATTACGCAAATACACCAAGATGTCGTCAATAAAGACCACGAAAAACTTGTCCAAATACTCCCTGAAGACACGGTTCATCAGATCCATGAATATAGCCGGCGCATTAGTCAAACCAAATGGCATCACTAGGAACTCGTAATGCCCATAGCGAGTACGGAATGCAGTCTTGGCTACGTCCTGATCATGGACTCTCAACTGATGATACCTAGATCTCAAGTCAATCTTGGAGTAAACTGAAGTGCCCTGCAGCTGGTCAAACAAGTCATCAATACGAGGCAACGGATACTTGTTCTTCACAGTGACTCGATTCAGTTGCCGATAGTCAATGCACAGCCGCATCAACCCATCCTTCTTCTTTACAAAGATTGGTCCGTCGGAGTAGAAACAGACATCACTACGTCTAGTGCAATGCATGGTAACTTATGCCTCTTAACAAAATGTGAAGAAATGAAGGAATGAGATGCACCAGTGTCAATAAGTACAAGAGCAGGTATACCATAAAGCAGAAATGTACCTGCGATGACTTTCTCATTCTCCTCCACTGCCTGATCATGTCTCAGGGCAAACACCTGGCCAGAAGCTCTTGGCCTCAAATGAGAACTCCCAGCCGACTGTCCCTGTGACCTCTGCTGAACGGTGGCCTGAGAACCGGATCCTGAACCAGAACCAGAACCGCCTCCCCCAGATAGTGGACAATCTCTCCGGATATGACCAGTCTCTCCACAACGGAAACAAGCTCCAGAAGCTCTACGGCACTTGTCGGATGGATGGTTCTTCCCACAGTGATCACACTTGTCCTTCTTACCAAAACAGACAACACCTCCAGAACCAGAGGAAGAAGTAGATCCAGACTTCTTGAATGATTGGGCACGGGGACCCAAAGAACTAGCAGGCCTCGACTGAGGGAAAGATCTGTTCCGCCGAATGCTGTCCTCCGCCTGGTGACAACGGCTCACCAAACCCTCGTAGGACATGTCGTCGCCAACCGCCACACGGTCATGGATCTCAGGGTTAAGGCCCTGAAGGAACAGATTATACTTCATCCCAAAGCTGTCAGCAATCTCGGGGCAATAGGATAGCAGATCAAAGAACTTTTGCTGATACTCATCGATAGACATGGCTCCCTGTCGCAGACTCAGTAGCTCGCCTGCCTTCGACTGTCGGAGTACAGGAGGAAAATACAGCTTCTGAAAAGCTGTGCGGAACTCGGCCCAGGTGGCCACTCCTCTCGCCGCAATAAAGGTTGCAGAAGTAAACCTCCACCACCTACGGGCTCGCCCATCCAGAAGATAGCCAAGGGTCTCCATCTTCTGCTCCTCGGTGCATTGGAAAGTTTGAAAAGTCGTCTCCATGCGGTTTAACCAGTTCTCTGCATCCTTCGGAGACTCACCTCCAACTAAGGGCTTAGGACCCATAGCTAAGAATCGACGCACAGTGAAACGCTCGTCGTCATGATGACGATGACGCCGTTCTCGACGAGGCTCCCGGTCGGCATCACCCCAACGCCCACCAATACTGCCATGAGAACTCTGGTCGTCACAATCTGCCATCTACAAAATACCTCACGGTTACCTTATGCAGAGTCTAAATCCCAAGAATACTTTTGCATGCTCTGATACCATAAATGTAGTGACCCTTACCCGGATCACCTACTAAACAGAACTTAGGCATGCAATTAAATTAATTAAACAGATATCAGAATAAAACTGCGGAACCCATAAACATTATACAATCCCAAGTAAAGGAATCTGTAATTTATCCAAATAATATACAACCAAATTGAATAGCTGTATCAACCCAAACAACAGTAATAAAACCTAGACGAAGATCCAGCTTGCCAACCACTGACTAGCCCCTCCTGGATCCACCCTCCTCGTCCAATCGCAAACCTGCCCCATGGAATAGGGTGTCCAAAAAAACAGAGTACGAGACGTGAGAATAAAACGCTCAGTATGAGAGTATGAGTATACATGCATGCAAAGTGAACTCCCTATAAACTCGAGGTCAAGGATAAGATAACAGAGATAGATCGGACCCTGGTATGTAGCACGCTGTGCCGTCGCTTTAGGAGGTGGCTCCCATACCATAATACCAGTGGATATGCCGGACCCAAATCGATGGAAGTCCAACCACTAACAGGATAGGGAAAAACCCTACTAACAGACATCTCGAAGGAGATAGCTCAGTATGCAAATGAATGCAGCATAAATCAATGACATATAAACCATGCAGTCACATAATACATGCATACTCAGTCAGGATATCTCGAACAGTACTTTCGTACCTCAAATACTAGGCAAGTGCTATCAGCCCTAGGTCCACGCCTATAATCCGTGCTACACTGCCAAATGATACTACTATCATTATAGCGCTCTAAAAGCCTTAACTAAGCTAAAGCATACTCCTAAATATTTTTAGGAAGCAAAAGCTATACCTTCGTTCGTCGTTAGCCCTTTGATGTCGATGCCTCCAAAACTTGGGCACAACTCCGCTACGACTATCGAACGCCTCGACGACCGCCGGGTCAAGCCTAGGAAGGCTAGAACAACTCGAATATACTAGAAAGGAGAGGGAAATACTCGGAATTGGTGATTGGAAATGAAGCCTCGGCCCTCTATTTATAGTCAACGATCGGAACTTCCGATCCTCGATCGGAACGTCCGAACCTCGATCGGAACGTCCGATCCTGCCATCGGAGCTTCCGAAGATCCTGATCTGCCCCGTGTCAAAATATTACTTGTTGACTTCGGATAGGGCGATCGGAGCTTTCGGTCCTGATCGGAGCTTCCGATCCTGCCACACGTCATGCATGACGTAATATCGATCGGAGCTTCCGATCATGCATCGGAGCTTCCGATCCTGTTCGGAACTTCCAAACTCACCTTCGGAGCTTCCGAACTCTATCCACGTAATTATGATTAATTCCTTAATTACTGATTTTGGGTTACGGGCTACTACAGTTCCTCAAAAATAGGAACAGATGCAGATGCATCTTTATTAGCAGCAACCAGAGAGGAAGTTTGAGTCTCTGTGTAAGAAGACTCACTTGCAGACGATGAATCACTTGATTCATTCTCAGCAACAAAAGGTACTGGAATAGTGGAACTTGGAGCAGCAGCAGTATCGGTTGCTTTCTTTGGATGGGCTTTCGCCACAAAATCTTGATCGGCACTGTCATATCCTAAAGAATATTCGCTATCAACCAAAGAGGGATGGGATGACTGCTGGAAACGGTGTAGTCGGGATTATATCCAGCTTGTCTCCTGGATTGGCGAGTCAAGGGTTTCGCAGGAAACACCTTGTTCAGGGTTGGCAAATCTAGTAAATTATCCACGTCAAGTTCGTTCCCAGGCTCTTCTGGAGCAATGGAGTCTAGAGGAATAGGTTCCTCAGCAACAGGAACAATGGCTTTCTCGATCAGAGGGTGTGGTGACTGAAGTGTTGTCACAGCTTGAGCAGCATCTCCTACAAAAACCATCTCAGATCAAATATCGTTAGAATCAAATTGATTTCCTGCCATTTAATTTGCAAGAGTGAAAACAATAAGAGATAAAATATTAGGGCAGGAGAAAACAGAGGCGGTGAGTGAGTAGAGGGAAAACAAAGAAAAGAGGACGGAAATAATGTATTCTAAAAATAGATAAACACTTAATATATATCGCAAAACACCATATTTCCTAATAAAAGTTAGAATGACAGCCCCTTCCAACGGTAAAAATTCCTCCAACGGTAATAAAATTGAACGGTAACAAAATTCAATTCAAATTAGGAAACAAATCTTTCGATTTTTGGAAATAATCTAGGCCCAAATATTTCACCAAATATTTCCAAATTTAACTCCTAATCGATACACAACTCCACTGAGACAAAATTAATCACAATCAATATCAAAATTACAGAGGATAGGGAACAATTTCAAAATTTTTGTTTAATTAAAACTTCAAACTTCTCAGCCTGATATATTCACACAAAAATAAATATGCATGTCCTATATATGTCTAAAACAGAGTTTGACATAAAAATAAAATGTAATCACACGCAAAATATATTTTGACAAGTGAGGTGTTTTTCCACGATGTTGGAAACATCTTCCAACAACACTCAAAGATTCTAAAAAATTTTGTTATCAAATTCATTATTACTGAAGTGATATCCTGCACACTAAAGGAACGATCTTCAACGGACCCCTTTAGGTAGCTTTTTCCATTTGCTTCTGATTTTTCAATCAAATTTGATGATTGAGGTGATCTCCTTTAACAATCTTGTTATTTGGAGTTTCTAAATTTTCAAAATCACTTTTCACTTGTGATAGGATCATGAAATACACGAACATCCCTCCACTACTTCGTGATTTAGTCAGAACTCTTTATCAATTATTTCTTTATGTTGTAAAACACTTTTGCAAAGAATCCTGAGTGAAAACTGGTCAATGGTTACAAATTATCAAACACTTCACAAAACAGAATGAATGCATGAATGCAATATGCCTAATGATCCTAAAGATGCAAATGCATGAAAATGTGTTGTCTCAGGGTGTTGGCAACACTCTAGACAATATCTCAGTCCCGTATGTAATTCACACATACTGAGAAACTTTCTTAAATTGGAGAATCTCTTGAAATCCAAAGCTTTTGTGAATATATCAGCTAATTGGTTATTAGTTCCAACAAACTCAATAAAGATCATGCCTTTCTCGACCAAATCTCGAATGAAGTGAAGTCTAATGTCAATGTGTTTGGTTCGAGAGTGTTGTACTAGATTTTTGGATATATCAATGGCACTAGAATTATTACAGTACACAATAGGAGTTTCACTCTTAATTCCATAATAATTGAACATTTGATTCATCCATATAAGTTGTGAGCAACAAATTCCTACAGCTACATACTCAGACTCGATAGTTGAAAGTGAGACACAATTTTGTTTCTTACTATACCATGACACCAAGTTATTTCCCAAGTAAAAAAATCCTCCCGAAGTGCTATTTCTCTCATCTAGATCCCGAACCCAGTCAGCATCACTAAACCCTACCAAATTCGAGTTGGTTTCTTTAGTGTACCACAAGCCCAAATTCAAAGTACCCGCCACATATTTCAGTATACGTTTCACGGCCTTTAGATGTGTAACTTTTGGGTTAGACTGGTATTTAGCACACAAACAAACACTAAACATGATATCAGGTCTAATAGCACTCAAATATAAAAGACTTCCAATTATGCTTATGTAGAGGGTGTTGTCAACACCTTCGGCCACATCTTCCCTTGATAGTTTCTCACTAGACCCCATAGGTGTACGCATGTGTTTAGTGTTGTCATTCAAAAAAAATTTCATCAAATTTTTAGCATACTTACTCTGACATAAAAATATACCATCTTGCAATTTCTTTACTTGCATTCCCAAAAAATAACTTAACTAACCAACCATGCTCATCTCAAATGTAGAAGAAATACACTTCACAAAATCATCAACAAGTTTATCACTCGAAGCACAAAAGATTATATCATCTACATAAATTTGGCAAATAAGAATATTATCTTGAGACTTTTGCACAAATAAAATCTTATCAACTTCACCTCTTTTGAAGCCAAGATTAAGCAAGTACTCTGTTAACCTTCCATACCATGCACGTGGTGCTTGCTTCAATCCATACAATGCCTTTTTCAACTTATACACATAATCAAGATGATTTGCATCCTCAAACCCTTTAGGTTGTTTCACATATATTTCTTCATTCAAGATCGCATTCAAAAAGGCACTTTTTACATCCATTTGAAAACGTTTCATACACATATAACATGAAATAGCAAACAAAAGTCGAACAGACTCAATGCGGGCTACAAGAGCAAAGGTTTAATCCAAATCCACCCCCTCAACCTGTGTATATCCTTGAGCTACCAACCTAGCTTTATTTCTTATGATGTTTCCTGACTCATCAGTTCTATTTTTGAAAATCAATTTTGTTCCTATAACATTACCATGATCAGGACATGGTACCAAGTACCAAACATCATTCCTAACAAACTATTCTAATTCCTCATGCATAGCATTGACCCAAAATTCATCTTTCAAGGCTTCTTCAACCTTTTTGGGTTCAATGTTTGACACAAAACATGAAAATCTTACCTGAGAATACGTAGAGCTAATGAAAATCAGTCCAACCATTTTTCTGTACTCCACCTTCTCTTTCTTTCGAGTTTGCATGTCTCCAAGTACATCTTCAATGACCTGTGAGGTTGGATGGTTCTTCTGAATTTTCCTAGGAATATTCTCACCATCTTCATTTACCTCATTGTCTTCATCCTCATTCTCATCAGTGAGTTGTTCATTTTTGTTTCTGGTGATTCTACAGAAGGTTCTGTCACAGGTGTTGTAATACCTTAGACAACATCTGAATTTCCATAATATTCAAGTAAGTCATCAACCTCGTCTTCAACAGTTTTCTTCTTTAAATATGCAAAATCATCAAATACAACATTAATAACTTATCATTGTTCTCAAGTTAAACATCCTATACGCTCAGCTATTTGATGAATATCCTAAGAAAACACATTTATCACTATTTGCATCAAACTTAGCAAGATGATCTTTATCATTCAAAACGTAACATACACATCCAAATACATGAAACTAATTAAGGTTTGGCCTTTTTTCCATGAGAATTTCATGCAATGTCATAGTAGAACCATTCCTTAAATATACCCTATTCGAAATATGACATGCAATGTTTAAGGCTTCTGCCAAAAAATGTTTTGAAATATTCTTTGAACTTAACATCACTCTTTCCATCTCTTGCAAGGTTCTATTCTTTATTTCAGCAATTTCATTCTGTTGTGGAGTTTTAGAAGCATAAAATTAATAAGAAATACCTTTCTTATCACACAAACTTGCAAAGGAAGAGTTTTGGAACTCCTTACCATGATTAGTGCGAATTCTGACTACCTTCATGTTATGTAGATTCACAATCTTAGTGAGCAATTTTTTGAAGGAATCAAATGTGCCTGATTTTTCTCTCAAAACATTTACCCAAGTGTATCTCGAAAAATAATCAACACAAACAAAAGAGTATTTCTTACCTCCGAATCTTTCTACATCCATGGGACCCATTAAGTCCATATGTATAAGCTCAAGATAGCGTGTTGTCTCAGATGTTGACAACATCTGGTAATATGAATCTAAGAGGTTCTCAAAGAATTATATTGTTCCAAGATTTGTTCGATTATTTTCAATCGAAACTTGAAGGATTTGGATTACATGGCAATAAAGTTGAAGAGCTTTAAGATCAGTTTGGGAGTTGCCTATGCGTCCTTGAAGTGCTAGGAGTCAAAAAGAATGAAGAAATTAAAATTCGGACAGAGGGCTTCTCGCTCAAGCGCACTTCGTTCTCGCTCGAGCAATCTTGAGAAATGTTGAGACCAGAGTATCTCTCGCTCGAGCTCGTGTTATGCTCGCTCGAGCGAGCGTGATTTTTTTGGAAATTTACACATACTTCGGCATGTTGTGTGTGTGTTCGGGATTTTGATATTTTGATTTTATTTTCCTATTTTTGAGAGTTTTAATTATACTAGGAAACTTTCTAGATGATATCTTTGATATCTTTAGGTTATATTTTGCATTATATTTTATTTTTGATTGTAAACTATAAATAATTTTGTTTATTTCATTAATAAGAATTGAGATTCATTTTATACACAAATTATTGAAATTCTCTCTAGAACTTTATACAAAGCTTTGCTTGGGCTTTTCAAATCAAAATTTCTCAGTTTAATTACTTGGAAGCGTTTGTAGATTGTTTCTCACTGAAGATTGTCAGATACAAGTTATCTGAAGGTTTTCTTTGGTTTCAATTGTTGTGATTTCTGTTGTTAATCGTACCGTCGATTAAAGGTGGAAATCCAAAATCCTATCAACTTTACTTGTTTCAAAGATTGGGCAAAACTTTGGATCTTTTGTTTATTGTTTATTGATACTTCAATTATTATTGATGATGTTAGTGTTGACATATGTGCGGTGGATGGTGAATCATTGTTTGATGACAATTCTTCTATTGTGCCTGTTGTGGAGAGTAGTCTTGTTAATGTTGGTGTCACTATTGAATCTAGTAATGAGTTATTGGATTCATGTATTGTTTCCTGTCCATTGGTCCCAAAAGAAATTTTTTATGATCAATTGGAAATTGAAAATTTGAGTGATAAGGCTGAAAAAAAAAGAGTGATGAAAAAAGTGACATAGCCATGGAAAAAGAAAAAGAAAAAGAAAATTTAGAGGCCAAAAGAAAGAGTGTACAAAAAAGTGAGATGGTCTTTGAGGTAAAAAAAGAGGGGAAAGAAAAGAGAAGAAAGAGACCAAGAAAAAAAGAAATAAATATGGTCCAAAATTGTGAGGTTGAAATTTTTGTTCAATTGAATAAAATCCCTAAAGTACTTTTGTACAAAGAGGTTTTATTTCATTATCATGATTTAACCGGTTCTATCCCAAGCATTGTTTCTTTTTCTTTGCAGGATATTGAAGATATATCGAAGAGAAGGAAAACAAGATCTAATGTTCACCTGAAGCACATGTTGGATCCATGTAGAGCTGAGCACACACAAGACAAGGGGCAAGATTTGAGGACAAATATTTTTGAAGAAGGGGAGTCTGATATGAATCTAAGAGGTGCTCTGTAGTGACCTGCAATTAATTGAGGTAATTAAGGTAATTAATTACTAAAATGTACGTAAATAGTCCAAGGTAGATCGGACGGTCCAAAGAGGAGTTCGGAGGATCCGAAGTGGATCGGAAGCTCCGAAGTTAGGATCGGAAGCTCCGTCGGCAAGATCGGAAGCTCCGATCGGACTCAGTGTACACGTCATCGCTTACATCAGCAAGGTGACGTCATGGCTGATGTAATATCGGGCGATCGAAAGCTCCGAAGAGGGGTTCGGAGGTTCCGATCGTGATCGGAGGGCACCAGGTTCGGAGGCTCCGAACGTTGTCTATAAATATGGGGGCCGAGGGTTCATTTGGAGTGCACCTTTCCCTATCTTCTCTGATTCCTAAGCCTTCTATCTCAGATCTAGGGAGATCTAGGCGTCCTACAGGGAATCCGAAAGTGGCTTAGTGATCTAGGCATCGTCGCGGAGCTATGGCCTTGTTTTGAGGCTAGCGACCGCAAAGGGCTAACGACGGATGCAGGTATAGCTTTGGCATCCTAAAAATATTTAGGAGTATGCATTAGCTTAGTTAAGGCTTTTAGAGCTTTATTGTTGATGCATGAATATTTGAATTGTAGTATCAGTAGACTGGACTATAAGCTTGGAGTATAGGCCAGTGGAGCTAGGTTTTGACCAGCAGTGATAGAGTACGTGAGTACTGACCGAGATATCCGGCATGATATATTTGCATGTATGTTGCATGAGTATGTGCTATATGTTTTATCATGTTTTAGCATGTTTTACCGCCTTAGCACATGCACAATTTTTACGTATGACTGCATCCTGTGAGATGTGAGTCATTGACAGTCTCCATAGGGAACAGTGATCTTATGATGGACTCGAGTCAGGTATGACAGTTTCCATATGGGACTTGTATCCTATTTTGGATTCGAGTCAGGATGGGATTGGCTCAGCCCTAATAGAGAATATACGAGTACCCCGCAGAGTAGCTCTCTAGCCGGTACTGTGTATTCCTAGCGCCTTGAGCAAGTGTTTTGCATAGGATTTTAAATCATCTGAGTGCGCATATTTGTATTTATATCATTGCTTATCGTATTGAGCGTTATCGCTCACGCCCCTGTGTTTGGGTATTGTGGTGTACCTTGTGGCGGGGCAGGTTTGAGGCTGGATGGTCCAGGAGGTTCTCAGCAGGGTTAAGGTTGGAGTGAGAGACTCTAGTGGGTAGGGATTTTTTTACCATGAACCTTAGATTTGACTGTATAATGGTATTTATACGTTTGTTATCGTCGGTTGTATTCTGCCGATTGGATTTGTTGTATTATAAATTATCCGCTTCTTACGCTTAAGTATTATTGCATGCGCTTTACTATAAACTCTGATTAGAATGTGGATCCGGGTTGGGCCACTACATTTATGGTATCAGAGAGCATTGCACAGGGAATATCGTAAAGCGGATTAAGTAATTATCTGTTCTTATGCAACAGATGGCAGATTACGATGAGAGCCATGATAGCGGAGGCGGCGGTCATTGGGGAGATCCAGATGATCGTAGACGTCGTCGTGGTCAGCCAGAGGAGTGCAAGCGAGTGAGTATGCGCAGATTCAAGGAGGTTATCCCGAAGCCTTTGACTGGAGGTGAGACAGCTGAAGAGGCGGAGGATTGGCTTGAGAGGATGGAGTAGTGCTTCCAGGAGTTCCGTTGCACGGCTGAGGATAGGATGGAGATTCTTGCCTTTGTGCTTGAGGGCAGAGCGAGGAAGTGGTGGAGATCTACTTCCGCACCGTTCATAGCAGCTAGAGGTGCAGCTACTTGGGTTGAGTTTCGTACTACTTATCAGAGACTGTATTTTCTTCCTGCTCTTCGTCAGGCGAAAGCCAGTGAGTTGTTGAGTTTGCGACAGGGGACGATGACGATCGAGGAGTACCAGCAGAAGTTCTTTGATCTGCTACCTTTTTGTCCTCATGTTGCTGATAGTTCTATGGCGAAGTTTGATCATTTCCTTCAAGGGTTGAACCCTGATATTCATCGGATGGTTGCTGTGGGCGGTGATGGGACTTACGAGGATTTGGTGGACCATTGTCGCCAGGCCGAGGACAGTATTCGGAAGAACAAGGGACTTTACTCTTCTTCTTCCAGGTCAGCGAGTGCTAGTGCTTTGGGCCCTATGGGGCAGTCCTTCAAGAAGCCAGGAGGTACTTCTTCTTCTTCCTCTGGATCTGGTGGAGTGCATAACTTTGGTGGTCAAAGGCCAAACCGTTGTCGTCAGTGCAGACGCAAACATCCGCCAGGGCAGTGCAGTCGATCGACCAGTGCATGTTTCCAGTGTGGCCAGGAGGTTCACATGAACAGAGATTGTCCTATGTTGATTGGGGCCGTGAGTGGTTCCGGAGGTTCTCAGGCATCTGTTCAGCCACCTCAGTACCATCAGCCACCTTTCCAGCAGCAGTATTTGAAGCAGCACCAGCAGCCACAGCGGTCTCAGAGAAAACCTACTCAGACTCCTTCTCGGGGTCATTCTTCTTTGAGGCCACGTGCCCAGGGTCAGGTCTTTGCGCTTAATCAGGAACAAGCAGAGGCTGACAGTGATTGGATGATCGCAGGTACCTGTAGTTTGTGTGGTTTTCCTGCATTTTTTTTGATTGATACCGGTGCATCGCATTATTTTGTCTCAGCACGTTTTGCTAAGAAGTATAGATTGCCGTTTATTCCTTTAGACGTGTTGCTAGTGGTTTCTACACCTATGGGGAGTGAGGTTTTATCCAAGCGTCTAGTTGTGGGTTGTGTTTTGGATTTCAAGGGACATCAGCTTAGTGCTAACCTGATTATTCTAGCAATAGAGGATTTCGATTGCATCATTGGGATAGATGTCTTAACTACCTACCGAGCGATAGAGGATTGCTATCAGAGGTTTGTTCAGTTTCGTCCGGAGGATGACGAGTCATGGTATTTCTATGATGAGGGAGCGCGACCCCCGATGCCAGTGGTTTCAACTCTGAAGGCCCGGCGTGCTTTAGAGTCTGGCGGGGAAGGATACCTTATCTACGCCATTGACGCATCCTTAGGAGAGCCAGATATCCGAGAGATACCAGTGGTTTGTGACTTTCCAGATGTATTTCCGGAGGAGATTCCAGGTTTGCCACCAGTAAGGGAGATTGAGTTTGGCATTGAGTTAGTGCCAGGGACTGCACCGATTTCCAGAACTCCTTGTCGATTGGCACCGTCAGAAATGAAAGAGCTGCAGAAGCAATTGCAAGATCTTCTTGATAAGGGTTATATTTGACCTAGTGTTTTGCCATGGGGAGCCCCAGTACTATTTGTCAAGAAGAAGGATGGTTCGATGCGGTTGTGTATTGACTACCGTCAGTTGAATCAGGTGACAGTAAAGAATAAGTATCCTCTTCCACGGATAGATGATCTCTTTGATCAGTTGCAGGGTACTTCTGTCTATTCGAACATTGATCTTCGGTCTGGGTATCATCATTTGCGAGTTCGATAGGAGGATGTTCCTAAGACAACATTTCATACGCGGTATGGACACTATGAGTTTCTAGTGATGCCGTTTGGTCTGACGAATGCTCCAGCTGTTTTTATGGATATGATGAACAGAGTTTTCCGCGACTTTTTGGATAATTTCGTGGTGGTGTTCATCGATGACATTTTGGTGTATTCTCACAGCATGGATGAGCATTCCTACCATCTCTATACTGTACTGCAGGTCTTGAGGGAGAGACAGTTGTACGTGAAGCTGAGTAAGTGTGACTTCTGGATTGACCGAGTTGTGTTCCTTTAATGTCATTTCTCAGGAGGGTGTATCTGTTGATCTTAGCAAGACAGAGGCTATTTTGCATTGGTCACGTCCGACTACAGCTTCTGAGATTCGTAGTTTCCTTGGTTTAGCAGGATACTATCGTCGTTTTGTGGAGAATTTTTCTCAGATAGCCAAGCCTTTGACTCAGTTGACGAAGAAAGACGTTTATTTCGTTTGGTCTGATTCTTGTGAAGACAGTTTTCGTGAGTTGAGCCGTCGTCTGACGACAGCTCCAGATCTTGCTTTACCGTCTGGATCAGGTGATTTTGTAGTCTTCACTGATGCTTCACTCCAGGGTTTGGGGTGTGTGTTGACTCAGAATTGCCACGTGATCGCATATGCTTCTAGACAGTTGAAGTCTCACGAGGAGAACTATCCTGTACATGATTTGGAGCTAGCAGCCATTTTCTTTGCTCTTAATATATGGCGTCACTATTTGTACGGAGAAAGATTTGAGATCTTTACCGATCCTAAGAGTTTGAAGTATCTATTCACTCAGGTTGAGTTGAACATGAGGCAGCGTCATTGGATGGATCTGTTGAAGGATTACGATTGTGAGATGAAGTACCATCCATGTTCTTCTAATCCTGTTGCTGACGCGCTTAGTCGCAAGATCTATGTTAGTTCCCTTCGTACTAGTTCGGTTTCGAAGGCAGTAGAAGAGTGTTGTTCTTTGGGATTCACGTTCCGTCATAAGAAAGAACAACAAGGGTTTCGTGTTTCTTCTGTGCTTGCAGAGCCAGCGTTGTATCGACGAATCCGGGAAGCACAGAATTCTGATCTGAAGACGTAGAAGTTAACCCGTTTGGCTGAGGGTGATAATACTTCTGGTTTCCATTTGCAGGGAGACAGTCTGTTGTGTCTTTCTGGTCGAGTTGTGGTACCCGAGGATTCTACTTTGAGGGATGAGATCTTATCGCAAGCTCAGCGCATTCGATTCTCTGTACATCCAGGCAGCATGAAGATGTATAAGGATCTTTGCACACGATTTTGGTGGAAAGGGATGAAGCGCAGTGTCTATCAATTTGTGTCCCGATGCCTTGTGTGTCAGCAAGTCAAGGCAGAGTTTAGACGACCCGGAGGGTTACTTCATAGCTTAGAGATTCTTGAATGGAAGTGGGAGCATGTGACGATGGACTTTGTCACCCACTTTCCTATGTCTTCCAGGAATTGTTATGCTATTTGGGTTGTCGTGGATCGGTTGTCGATGTCAGCGCATTTTCTTCCCTATAACCGCGATTACACCTTTGATAGGATGACACAATTGTATGCGCGGGAGATTGTTCGATTGCATGGGATTCCGTTGAGCATTATCAGCGATAGAGATCCGAGATTCACTTCGAGATTTTGGGGTAGTTTCCAGCGAGCCCTTGGTACTACTTTGAGCTTGAGTACGGCTTATCATCCAGAGACGGACGGACAGTCGGAGCGTAGTATTCGCATTCTAGAGGATATGCTTTGCGCGGCGGTGATGGATTTTGGTCCAATGTGGCATGATCATTTACCCTTGGTGGAGTTTGCCTACAACAATAGTTTCCATCGCAGCAATGGCATGGCACCATTTGAGGCTCTTTATGGACGCCGTTGTCGTACATCTTTGTTTTGGGATGAGGTTGGCGAGCATCAGGTTGAGAGTCCTCAGATGATTCAGCAGATGATTGATGCAGTGGAGTTGATCCGACGCAGGATTAAGGCAGCCCAGGATTGACAAGATAGCTACGCGAACACTCACCGGAGGCCGTTACACTTCGAGGTGGGAGAGCATGTTTTCTTGCGTGTGTCACCTTTTTGGAAGGTGATGAGGTTTGGTCGCAAGGGTAAGTTGTCACCGAGATTTATTGGTCCTTTCGAGATTCTCGAGAAGGTCGGGGACGTGGCTTATCGTCTAGCATTGCCACCGAATCTTTCAAAGATTCATGATGTGTTTCACGTGTCTTTATTGAGAGAGTACGTGGCAGATCAGTCTCACATCTTGCATTTGACTGAGGTGCAACTGGATCAGGATTTGTCATATGTGTAGAAACCTCTCAGGATTCTTGACAGGAAGGATAAGGTTCTTCGTAACAAGCGCATACCATTGGTAATGGTACAGTGGCAACGCAGAGGTACAAAGGAAGCTACTTGGGAGTTGGAGAGTCGGATGTTAGCCAAGCATCCCGAGTTGTTTTGAGATTTTGTACTTTCTTGTATCAAGTTTGTACTTGTTCAGTTGTAATAAAGAACATTCATGTTGAATTCAGTATTTTTCCTCTGACTATAATTTTGAGGACAAAATTTCTTAAGTGGGGGAGAATGTAGTGACCCGCAATTAATCGAGGTAATTAAGGTAATTAATTACTAAAATGTACCTAAATAGTCCAAGGTAGATCGGATGGTCCGAAGAGGAGTTCGGAAGATCCGAAGTGGATCGGAAGCTCCGAAGTCAGGATCGGAAGCTCCGATCGAGATCGGAAGCTTCGTCGGCAAGATCGGAAGCTCCGATCGGACTCAGTGTACATGTCATCGCTTACATCAGCAAGGTGACATCATGGCTGACGTAATATCGGGCGATCGAAAGCTCTGAAGAGGGGTTCGGAGGCTCCGAACGTTGTCGATAAATATGGGGGCCGAGGGTTCATTTGGAGTGCACCTTTCCCTCTCTTTTCTCTGATTCCTAAGCCTTCTAACTCAGATCTAGGGAGATCTAGGCGTCCTACGGGGAATCCGAAAGTGGCTTAGTGATCTAGGCGTCGTCGCGGAGCTATGGCCTAGTTTTGAGGCTATCGACAGCAAAGTGCTAACGACAGACGCAGGTATAGCTTTGGCATCCTAAAAATATTTAGGAGTATGCATTAGCTTAGTTAAGGCTTTTAGAGCTTTATTGTTGATGCATGGATATTTGCATTGTAGTAGCAGTAGACTAGACTATAGGCTTGGAGTATAGGCCAGTGGAGCTAGGTTTTGACCAGCAGTGATAGAGGTACGTGAGTACTGACCGAGATAGCCGGCATGATATATTTTCATGTATGTTGCATGAGTATATGCTATATGTTTTATCATGTTTTAGCATGTTTTACCGCCTTAGCACATGCACGATTTTTACGTATGACTGCATCCCGTGAGATGTGAGTCATTGACAGTCTCCATAGGGAACAGTGATCTCATGATGGACTCGAGTCAGGTATGACAGTTTCCATATGGGACTTGTATCCTGTTTGGATTCGAGTCAGGATGGGGTTGGCTCAGCCCTAATAGAGAATATACGAGTACCCCGCAGAGTAGCTCTCTAGCCGGTACTGTGTATTCCTGGCGCCTTGAGCAAGTGTTTTGCGTGGGATTTTAAATCATCTGAGTGCGCATATTTGTATTTATATCATTGTTTATCGTATTGAGCGTTATCGCTCACGCCCCTGTGTTTAGGTATTGTGGTGTACCTTGTGGCGGGGCAGGTTTGAGGCTGGACGGTCCAGGCGGTTCTCAGCAGGGTTGAGGTTGGAGTGAGAGACTCTAGTGGGTAGGGATTTGTTTACCCTGAACCTTCGATTTGGTTATATAATGGTATTTATACGTTTGTTATCGTCGGTTGTATTCTGCCGATTGGATTTGTTGTATTATAAATTATCCGCTTCTTACGCTTAAGTATTATTGCATGCGCTTTCCTATAAACTCTTATTAGAATGTGGAACCGGGTTGGGTCACTACATGCTCAATGATTTATATTGTTCCAAGATTTGTTCGGTGATTTTCAATCGAGACTTGAAGGATTTGGATTACAAGGAAATAAATTTGAAGAGCTTGAAGATCAGTTTGGGAGTTTCATATGCGTCCTTGAAGTGCTAGGAGTCAAAAATAATGAAGAAATTAAAATTCGGGCAGAGGGATTCTCGCTCGAGCGCACTCCGTGCTCGCTCGAGCGAGCTTGAGAAATGTCGAGACCAGAGTACCTCTCACTCGATTGATAAGTGTATTTTATACACTTAATTTAGTTATGAGTTTTATTGTTAAATGTTTATTTCGAGCAGATTTATGTGTGGGTTTTGTTGTTTTTGTGCTTGCAGAGAATTATTGAATTATTTGAAAAAGAAGAAGAAAATGAGTATTTTTGGAAAAGAAGAATTAAAGGAGGAGAAAAGAAAATAAAATAAAAAAAGGAAAAGAAAAGAAGAGAGAAGAAAAGAACGTACAGAGAAGTGTTAATGAGCTTTGTTATTGGGCCAAAGTTTAGCGCTAATCTTTAGCGCTTTCACAAGTGCTATCGCGCTATGTTTCTGGGAGATTGGAGAAATGAAATCAGTAGTCTATGCGCGCCCGCCTGGGAGTGTTAAGCGCCCGCGCGTCGAAGAAATCTGAAGTTGGGAATTTTTATCGGGAAGGAAACTTTTAATATTTGTTGGGCTTTTTGTTGGGCTTTTGCATGCGGTATACAGAGGGAATTAAAGTCTGAAATAAAGAATTAGAGCCTCCATAACACACACACAAGTACAGTACATATCAGAGAATTGAACGTGAGATTTTCTTGGAGAATCTGGAGCTTAATTGAAGAACGAAGACGGATTTCGATAGGCCGGACACGACATCGCAACGACGGATTTGTTTCCTTTATCTTTTATTTATTTTATTCTGGATATGTTGAATTTTCTGAACATGTTTTGTTTTATTCAGAATTTTATTTTGAACTAATTTTTTAGAGTCTAGAGGTCGGATGGAACCTGGTGCAGACACTTTCATGAATTTTTGATTTTATTGAATTGAGTTTCTTCTAGATTAATTGTTTTTTTCTAGAATTGATTGTCTTTTCAATTACCTGATCAATAATTGATTTGTTATATTTATTTGAAATCTGGCACTCGGGAGAGGAGATTTTGAATAGGACCAATAGAAAATACAATGTTAATTATTTATATCGCTCGGGAGAGTGTATAATTTTAACAGAGCTTTTAAAAAGAACATTGTTTTGAATTGATCACTGCATGTAGATTCTTAATAGGGATATTGGAATTGAATTATAGTTGATATATTTTATTCGGCATTCGGGAGAGGAAATAATACACTTATGTGTTCTTGGCTATTAATTGACTGGAATTCATGAAACTAAATTAATTAGGATTGATTGCTGTTGAAACCAGGTGAAATCTATACATCTAGACCATTTTTCCTCTGATTGATATTTATCTGAATATTGTGTGCGTGCTTTTAAACTCATTGATTATTTTATTTTTATGCAAATCTCTCAAATATTGATTTTCTAGATAAAGTTTGGACTATTTTAATTACAAGCACTGAATATTTTCATTTTACTCCCTGTGGGATCGATATCTAATTTTATCACTATATTAAAACTTGACATTCGTACGCTTGCGAGCATTTTTCACAACAAGTTTTTGGCGCCGTTGCCGGGAAGTAATTTTTGATTTTGTTTAGTCTTGTTACCAATTAGTCTAAATTTTAATTTAGAGTTTTTTTATTTTCTTTTAAGTTACTAATTAATTCTTCTTATTTTTTTTATTGCAGTTTATGCGACGATCTCAAAGTGCGAATTCGTTACTTTTTGTTCCGGAGATCGAGCGCACTGCACGTGCTTTGAGAAGAATTAGAAGAGAAGAAATCAATAACATGGCTGAAGAAGAAGCACAACAACCTCCCTTGGTGCCAATTAGAGATCACTTCAGGCCGACGATCCAGGCTCACTATTTTTGAATCGCTCGAGGGACCATTAATGCCAATAATTTTGAACTGATGCCGTCGTTGATCAACATGGTTCAACAGAACCAATTTAATGTGAGCGCCACTGCTGATCCTCACTTACACCTACGGGCTTTCTTAGAGATAACCGATATGGTAAAAATTAATGGTGTGTCTGAGGATATATTTCGTTTACGCTTGTTTCCTTTTTCTCTCAGGGATCAAGCAAGGAGTTTGTTGCAATCACTGCCGCTAGGAAGCATCACTACTTGGGAGGGGATGGCAGAAAAATTTCTTGCAAAATATTTTCCACCTGCCAAGTCCACCCAGTTGAAGATAAAGATCAGCACTTTCAGGCAGATGGACACTGAGCAGCTATACGAGGCGTGGGAAAGGTACAAATAATTACTTAGACGTTGTCCTAACCACAATTTTGCATATTGGGAGCAGATCGAGTGGTTTTACAACGGACTGAATGCGTCTACAAGGATGAATGTGGATTCTGCGGCTGGAGGCACTATATTTGAAAAGGACCATGTACAGGCCTACGAGATGCTGGAACAGATAACAGTCAATAGTTTTCAATGGCCATCTGATCGTACGGGAGTGAAGAATCCAGCTGGAGTGTATGCAGTGGATCCTCTCACATCCATCACTGCTCAATTATCTGCACTGACTACACAGGTAGCTTCTTTGAATAAGGTGAATGTTGCAGATTCAACTATATTAGAACCTAATGGGGGGGGGGGGGGATTAGGTTCTTTGGCAACTTTAGCAATTTAAAACGATTATACTAAATGCAAGCGGAAGACTAGTAAAGCAATCAAATATAAAGCGGTAAATAAATGCGTAAAGTAAATAAAGCAGTAAAAGAGAGATAGGAATTGTTTATGGAAGTTCGACGATAAATCGTCTACGTCTCCCCTTCTTGGTTAAGTACGATTAACCAAGGATCAACTAGCACTCGAACACTTGGCCTTGATGGCTCCAAGGATAGCCTTTACAACTCAACACGATCACCGCGCCGATACAACTCGAACACTTGGCCTTAATGGCTCCAAGGATAACCTCAACAAAAACACTTGGCTTCACACTCAAGTGTTTACAACAATCTCACAATACACTTGGCTTCACACTAAGTGTTTACAACAATAGCACAACCAACTCACAAACTATTTTCACAAATAACTCTCAAATATTGATTGAGCACTTTGGTAGAGAGAATATTGCTTGCAAATGAGAGAAGAAATGAGTTGGGATGTCTCTAAATGGTCTTGGCAAGCCTCTATTTATAGTTGGCAAAGATTTGAATTTGAATTTGTGTGCTTGGAGCGTTTATTGGGAAGCCAAGGAGTAGAGACAAAGTGTAGGCGTCGCTGCCTTCTTTTTCCAGCACTGAGCAGTTTTTGTGGAAAAATCATATCTCTCAATCTAACCGTTGGATTGAGCTCAAATTTAAACAGTCGCTTGAAAACATCTCATCTTCATTAGGAACGGTGGAGATTGAATTTTAATTAATCAAACACGTCCAGTAAATCTCGGAAGTCGCAAAATCACGTTCTCGCTTTTGTTCTGAGCATTACTTTTCAAAAATTCGAATCTCACAATCCATCTGTTGGATTGGCCTGAAATTAACACACAATCTTTGTAACATCCTGATATTGATAGTGATTAGTGGAGATTGGATTTGGATGCCTCCATCGATTCCAGTAGTCTTCTGAATCCGATACTTCAGCAGTTAGCTCCTTGCAGAAATAGCTACTGTTCAACATATTTGCAAAAATCATAACTCCATATCCAGCCGTTGGATTGATTTGCAATTTGGATACAGACTTTAAAACATCATGGAAATCCATGTGATCGTTGAAGATCGGATTTTAATAACCGAATCATTCCCAGGTATTTTCTGAAGTTGAGTCTTCATAGTTCATTCCTTGCAGAAGTAAGTACTGTGCAGCTTTGTTAAAAAAAAATCATATCTCCATTTCCAGCCGTTGGATTGCTATGAAATTTGGAGAGAAGCTTGAGAACATCCTGATCTTGATTTTTCACTGTTGGAGATCTGATTTGGATGACTGGAAAGTGCCCGGTGAATTTTGCAAGTTTCTGCTTTATAATATTGGCTTGTCCTTGTCCATTTCTTTTACAACTTCAAAGTAACTTCCAAGAATTTGATTGTTAATATGATCTAATCTGCAAAGTCTCACTTTAAATGGTTAGTAACAATTAACCGAGTTTTGTAATCATCAAAACATAATAATATGAGATTTTTTAATGCATTAAAAACATTAATCTCATAACACGAGATTTGTATGCGTTTAAGGCGTAACAATCTCCCCCTTTTTGATGATCACAAAACTTGGTTAAATAGGGGAAATAAAAGTACAATATTAAATAAACAATTTAAATTTGCACAATATAATTGCAAAAATAAAACTATGCATAAATAAAACTCCCCCTTTTTTATAGCATATTATTCTCCCCCTTAGTTAACCATTTATATTCTCCCCCTTTTTGTGATAATCAAAAAGGCTGGAAAATTAAATGAAAAAAATAGAAAATATGATTTCTAAATACAACACATAAATTCACATAATTAACAAAATATGAGCGTTTAATATTGAATAAATATAATTAATTTGTATTATCCAACATTAAATTTGCTCGAATTTTATATTAAGCTCCCCCTTAATATGACATTAAATTTATTTATGTCTTCAAATGATTACAATTCAATCATTCCAAGTTCACCACGCAAACGAATCAAAGTATTTTCATCTAGTGGTTTTGTAAAAATATCAGCAATTTGATTTGTCGTGTCAACATATTGAAGTTCAACTTCATTTCGTTCGATGTGGTCACGAATAAAATGATGACGAATGTCAATATGTTTGGTGCGCGAATGTTGAATCGGATTCTTTGTAAGACATATGGCGCTAGTGTTGTCACAGAAAATAGGGATTTTTGAAAAAGAGACGCCATAGTCGAGCAATTGATGCTTCATCCAAAGAATTTGCGCACAACAACTACCGGCAGCCATATATTCGGCTTTTGTCGTTGATAACGCAACACAGTTTTGCTTTCTGGAAAACCAAGAAACCAAACAGTTTCCTAAAAAGAAACAGGTTCCACTAGTGCTTTTTCGGTCCACCTTATATCCACCAAAGTCGGCATCACAGTAAGCTTTTAAATCAAAGAAAGAATTTTTCGAATACCACAAGCCGAGATTTGGAGTATTTGAAAGATATTTAAAAATGCGTTTTAAGGCGAACAAATGTGATTCCTTTGGACATGATTGAAATCGTGCACACAGGCAAACACTAAACATAATGTCTGGCCTACTTGTAGTAGCATATAGTAAGGAGCCAATCATACTACGAAAGGAAGATTGATCTACAGGTTTACCATTTTCATCCTTGTCGAGTCTGATTGCTGTGCTCATCGGTGTGGATGATGATTTTGTGTTCTCCATCCCGAATTTCTTTAGAATCTCCTTTATGTATTTGCTTTGGTTCACAAAGAACCCATCCTTGCACTGCTTGATTTGCAATCCGAGGAAATAGTTAAGTTCCCCCATCATGCTCATCTCAAAGTGATCTTGCATAAGCTTAGAAAATTCTTGGCAAAGATCTTCGTTAGTAGAACCGAAAATGATATCGTCCACATAAATTTGCACAATAAGCAAATCATTATCTCTAGATAAAGTAAACAATGTAATATCAACAATTCCTCTAGTAAAGCCATTGGTAATAAGGAAAGAAGAGAGTTTTTCATACCAAGCTCGAGGAGCTTGTTTCAATCCATACAAAGCTTTGTTGAGTCTATATACGTGATCAGATAACAAATTATCAACAAAGCCATCAGGTTGTTCAATATAGACCTCTTCTTTCAAATCACCATTCAAAAAAGCACTTTTAACATCCATCTGAAATAATTTAAAATTTCTAGAGCATGCAAAATCAAGTAACATACGAATGGATTCAAGACGGGCAACAGGAGCATAAGTCTCATCATAATCAATGCCTTCTTCTTGACTATATCCTTTAGCTACGAGCCTAGCCTTGTTTCTAGTGATGGTGCCATGCTCATCAAGTTTATTTCTAAACACCCATTTAGTACCTATCACAGGTCTATCATGCGGCCTAGAAACAAGATCCCAAACATTATTGCGTTTAAATTCATTTAAATCATCTTGCATAGCAATAATCCATGAATCATCAAGTAAAGAATCATCAACACATTTTGGCTCAACATGAGAAACAAAAGCAAGATGATTACAAATATTATTGAGAGAAGAGCGAGTAGATACTCCCTTTGATGGACTTCCAATTATCAGATCTTTAGGATGATCTTTGTGATGTGTCCATTCCTTAGGAAGTGGTGTTTCCTCAACTGTAGCATCTATATCATTTAAGCTTGAGGAAACCATCTCTTCTTCAAGTATTTCTATATCATCATTGTTAGTGCGAGAAATATTTAACAAAGATTCATCAAATATAACATGCATTGATTCTTCAACAAGTAAGGTGCGCTTATTGAATACTCTATAAGCCTTACTTGTAGTAGAATACCCAAGAAAAATACCTTTATCGGATTTGGCATCAAATTTGCCAAGGTTGTCCTTACCATTATTGTGAATGAAGCACTTAGATCCAAAAGCCCGAAAGAATAAAATGTTAGGCTTTCTCTCCCTCCATAACTCGTATGGAGTTTTCTTGAGAATTGGCCTTATTGATACGCGATTGATGATGTAACAGGCAGTGTTCATTGCTTCAGCCCAAAAATATTTTGGTAGAGAATGCTCACATAACATGGTCCTTGCAATCTCTACTAGTGTCCTATTTTTCCTCTCAACGACCCCGTTTTGTTGAGGAGTCCTAGGACAAGAAAAATTGTGACCGATGCCTTTTTCTATACAAAAGTTTGAAAAATTCTCATTTTGAAATTCAGTTCCGTGGTCACTACGGATCTGTTTTATTGAAAGATTTTTCTCATTCTCAACTCGTTTAGCAAAAGTTTTAAAATACTCAAAGGCATCATTTTTGTGAGCTAAAAACAATGTCCACGTGTAACGTGAAAAATCATCTACAATGACAAACGCATAAAGCTTTCCTCCTAAACTAGCGTTCCTCAAGGGACCACATAGATCTAGGTGGAGAAGTTCAAGGGGCATAGAAGTGGATACAAAATTTTTGCTTTTAAAAGATTCACTAGTATGTTTGCTAAATTGACACGCATCACAAACAGAATCAAGTTTCAAATCAAGTTTTGGCATACCAACGACTAAGTCAAGTTTTAAAAGTTTTTTGATGGTACTAGGACCAACATGACCCAATCGTCTATGCCAAAGAATGTTGTCATCAACATTCACGGATACAAGGCTTTTTATATTTGATAAAGATAAATTATTTAAAGAGACCTTGTAAACGTTCTCACTTCTATATCCTTTGAAATTTATGGATTTGTCACTAATAAATGATACAGTGCAGTGTTGGGGAGTGAATTTGACTTCATAACCTCTATCGCACAATTGACTTATGCTTAGTAGATTATGCTTAAGTCCTTTCACTAGGAGTACATCATCAATTAGACAAGAATTAGATATACCTATTGAGCCGATGCCTTCAATTACTCCTTTGCTGTTGTCTCCAAAGGTGACAGTCCCCTTCTCCTTTGGTTTGATTGATTGAAGAAGATCCTTGTTCCCCGTCATATGTCTAGAACATCCACTGTCTAGATACCATATGCTAGGGAGAGCATTTTTCTTGTTTCCCTGAAAATAATTGATTTTGGTACCCTTTAGTTCTTTTGGGTCCACAATGTTAGAAAAGAGAGATACAAAATAGACTTCTAAGAGTTCAGTCTCTCATAGCAACATCATCGCCACTTTCCAAGAGTGCTCCCAGTAGTAGGTAGGGCATATGGCCACTTTAAAAACCTATTTCCTTGGACAGAGCAACGTTCAACAGGGAGACCAGCCGCAAGTCAAGGCATTTTTAAGCCGGTCTATATTGAACTCCCTTAGATTGTGATCTCATAATGCCGACTAATGAGTTGTTAAGTACTCTTAGGCCTCCATTTCATATAGCTCTTTTGAACATATTGATATTTCAATGATCTGCATTTATGTCTAACATGACCAGATTTGCAACAATAAGAACAAGTAGGGGGTGATCTCATTTTAGTTTTAGCTATTAGACTAGCAAAGTCTATAGACTTTTTACCATAGTCTATTCCTCCCTTATCAAAGCTACATTTCTGCATGCTAAGTAGGTTGTTCAATTTATTGCTACTCACATTGAATTTATCGAAAGATTTTTCTAAGTGATCTAAGTCATCCTTAAGTCTAAGGTTATCATGCTCCTTAGTTTCTAATTCCTTTTTAAGATTTCTATTCTCTTTTCAAAGAACCTTAACCATATCAAACATATCTTTATAAGCATGTAAGAGTTCATCGTAAGTAGGTACCTCGTCATCGTCGTCAGAGACGATGTCATCACTTTTAGCCATTAAGCAGAGGTTTGCTTCCTCGTCGTCGTCGTCGCTATCACTCCAGGTAGCTAGTAGGGCTTTCTTCTTTCCTTTGTCCACTTTCTTCTTGAGTGGGCATTCATTGGCGTAGTGACCTTGTTGTTGAAAGTTGTAGCAGGTCACTTCTTTCTCAGGTTTCTTGTCCTTTTTGAATTTGTTTCCTCGCATGAATTTCTTGAATTTTCTTGCGAAGAGAGCCATGTCATCATCGTCATCTTCTTCGACTTATGTAGTCAAGGCTATCCCTTTGTGCTTGACATCTTCTTTCTTTGATTCTTTTCTTGTGGACACTTCTAACTCATGGGTTTTTAGGGTCCCATGTAGTTGATCAAGATCATAGGCGGCAGTGTCCCCTTTGTTGGATTCGATGATGGCGGTTCTCTTTGCATCCCATTCTTTTGGTAGGGCACGAAGAGCTCTCCTCCAAACTTGCTTGGTAGGATATTGTTCTCCCAATTGTGCTAACTCATTGATGATTTGAGTAATCCTTCAGAACATGGTGTCAACATCTTCGTTGGATTCCATCTCAAATGTTTCGTATTTGAGTTGGAGTAAGTCGATCTTTGTTTCTTTCACTTGGTTGGTGCCTTCGTGACATATCTCTAGCTTGTCCCATATCTCTTTAGCAGATGAGCACATCTATATCCGGTTGTACTCGTTCATATCTAAGGAACAATGCAAGATATTCATAGCTTTAGCATTTTGCGAAATTAATTTCATGTCCTCTTTTGAAAAGTCATCCATTCCCTTAGGAATTTCAACCCCATCAACTATTTCCATAGGTGTATAGGGACCTTTCACCGTCACTTTTCATATGTCATAGTCTACGGATTGGATATATAGGGACATACGATTTTTCCAATACCCGTAGTTTATGCCATTGAAAAGAGGAGGACGATTAGTAGATTGCCCTTGAGCATAATCACTTGCTAGGTTTGCCATAAAAAGGTTTTGAAAAGTATTTTCAAATGGCTCTGATACCACTTGTTAGAACCTAATGGGGGGGGGGGATTAGGTTCTTTGGCAACTTTAGCAATTTAAAGCGATTATACTAAACGCAAGCGGAAGACTAGTAAAGCAATCAAATATAAAGCGGTAAATAAATGCGTAAAGTAAATAAAGCAGTAAAAGAGAGATAGGAATTGTTTATGGAAGTTCGACGATAAATCGTCTACGTCTCCCCTTCTTGGTTAAGTACGATTAACCAAGGATCCACTAGCACTCGAACACTTGGCCTTGATGGCTCCAAGGATAGCCTTTACAACTCAACACGATCACCGCGCCGATACAACTCGAACACTTGGCCTTAATGGCTCCAAGGATAGCCTCAACAAAAACACTTGGCTTCACACTCAAGTGTTTACAACAATCTCACAATACACTTGGCTTCACACTAAGTGTTTACAACAATAGCACAACCAACTCACAAACTATTTTCACAAATGATTGAGCACTTTGGTAGAGATAATATTGCTTGCAAATGAGAGAAGAAATGAGTTGGGATGTCTCTAAATGGTCTTGGCAAGCCTCTATTTATAGTTGGCAAAGATTTGAATTTGAATTTGTGTGCTTGGAGCGTTTATTGGGAAGCCAAGGAGTAGAGACAAAGTGTAGGCGCCGCTGCCTTCTTTTTCCAGCACTGAGCAGATTTTGTGGAAAAATCATATCTCTCAATCTAACCGTTGGATTGAGCTCAAATTTGGACAATCGCTTGAAAACATCTCAATCTTCAATAGGAACGGTGGAGATTGAATTTGAAAGAATCAGACACGTCCAGTAAATCTCGGAAGTTGAAAAATCACGTTCTCGCTTTTGTTCTGAGCATTACTTTTCAAAAATTCGAATCTCACAATCCATCCGTTGGATTGGCCTGAAATTAACACACAATCTTTGTAACAGCCTGATATTGATAGTGATTTGTGGAGATTGGATTTGGATTCCTCCATCGATTCCAGTAGTCTTCTGAATCCGACACTTCAGCAGTTAGCTCCTTGCAGAAATAGCTACTGTTCAACATATTTGCAAAAATCATAACTCCATATCCAGCCGTTGGATTGATTTGAAATTTGGATACAGACTTTAAAACATCATGGAAATCCATGTGATTGGTGAGATCGGAATTTAATAACCGAATCATTCCCAGGTATTTTTTGAAGTTGAGTCTTCATAGTTCATTCCTTGCAGAAGTAAGTACTGTGCAGCTTTGTTAAAAAAAAAATCATATCTCCATATCCAGCCGTTGGATTGCTATGAAATTTGGAGAGAAGCTTGAGAACATCCTGATCTTGATTTTTCACTATTGGAGATCTGATTTGGATGACTGGAAAGTGCCCGGTGAATTTTGCAAGTTTCTGCTTTATAATATTGGCTTGTCCTTGTCCATTTCTTTTCAACTTCAAAGTAACTTCCAAGAATTTGATTGTTAATATGATCTAATCTGCAAAGTCTCACTTTAAATGGTTAGTAACAATTAACCGAGTTTTGTAATCATCAAAACATAATAATATGAGATTTGTTAATTCATTAAAAACATTAATCTCATAACACGAGATTTGTATGCGTTTAAGGCGTAACAAACTAGATTTGAAGGATTACATGCCCCAGAGGAAGTCAATTATATCAATCCTAATGGCTAACGAGGTTATGGAGCTTACAGAGGTAATCCGGTTCCTAATGCTTATCACCCTAGTTTGCGTAATAATGAAAATTTTTCATATGCTAATAATACTAATAAGGGTGATGGTAAGTTGTCTTTGGAGGATGTGGTTAGTACCTTTGTGCAGGAATCAGGTAAGAGGATGGCGAGAACTAAGTCTTGCCTTGACATCTTGGAAACGCACATGGCCAACATGGGTGCTGTACTTCAATCCATGGAAACTAGCATAGGGCAGTTGGCGAATGCACTGAAGGATAATAATCGCGGTCAGTTTCCAAGCAACAATGAGGTAAATCCCAAGGAGTAGTGCAATGCCATCTAGTTGAGGAGTGGCAAAGAAGTTGAAGTCCAAATCCCTACTGTTGTGGAGAAGAAATTTGAGGAAAAAGTCGAGGAGAAAGAAAAGGAGCCTGAACCTGACTCAAAACCTATGTACAAGCCGCCACACCCCTACCAACAAAGGTTCAAGAAGAAGGCATTGGAAGAGCAGTTCTCCAAATTTTTGGAGATTTTCAAGAAAATTCACATCAACGTCCCCCTTGCTGATGCTTTGGAGCAAATGCCGAACTATGCGAAGTTCATCAAGGAGGTGATGTCCAAGAAGAGGAGGATGCTAGAGAATGAAGTTGTGAATTTGAATGAAGAATGCAGTGTCGTGCTTCAAAAGAAGATGCCACAAAAGCTTAAGGATCCAGGGAGTTTTACTATTCCATGCACGATTGGCTCTTCTTATTTTAATAATGCACTTTGTGATTTAGGGGCTTAATGCCATTATCTATTTATATGGCCTTTGAGTTCGGAGACATGAAATCGACTAAGATTTCATTGCAATTGGCGGATCGGAGCATTACATATCCCCTAGGAATTGTTGAAGATGTTCTAGTCAAGGTGGATAAATTTATCTTCCCAGCGGATTTTGTGATCTTGGATATTGAAGCAGATCATGGTGCTCCGCTGATTTTTGGACGACCGTTTTTGGCTACTGCTGATGCCAAAATAGATGTCAAGAAGGGTGAATTGTCGATGGGTGTGGAAGACGAAAGAGTAATTTTTAACATATTCATGAAGACACCTAGTCCACCCATTGAAGAATTGTGCTTCATCGAGCCGGTGGTGAAGTTGAAAGGTCGTCAAAAAGCTGATATCGCGAGTGATTTATCAAAGAAGAACACGCCAAATTCAACAACAAAAGCCACGAAAAAGAAAGCAAAATTTCAAAGGTGGTTCGTGGAATTTATTTGGCGTGTGAAAGAGAAAGGAAAGACTTACACCGGTGAAAGTCGGGCTGACGACTTTCAACCAAAAGCTTTTTAGGAGGCAACCCAAAATTTTTGTTTTATTTTATTTTTTTTATTATTTTTTTATTTTTTATTTTTAATTTTTACTTTAAATTTTTATTTATTTGTGTTCATTAGTTAATTTATTTTTTTTTATTTTTATTATTGGGAATTTTGGAGGCCTGATTTTATAAATGTGTTGAATTTTTTAGGATTTTAAAAGTCTGGGCAGAACTTTGTGCGCGCTCGCTCATAACTCTCGCGCGTCCGCGCACACTCTACGCACTGAAGCCATACCAACAGGGCTTCACTAAGCGCTATCGCGCTACTCAACCGCGCTACACCATGCTCTATCGCGCTAGGGAACTGCTCGAGAACCATGCGCCAACATCCCTCATTAGCGCGCCATGTTGCGCTATCGCGCTCCCAGCCCCTTCCCATCAGCGCTACACATAGTGCTAACGCGCTAAAGAAGGGAGCAGCTTCTATGCGCTATCGCGCTCCTCCACCTTGCGAGCGGCTTGCGATCTTTCTTGCTTTGATTTTTCTTTTGTGTGTTATGGTGTGCATGTATTATTTTTTAGGATAATTTGGATGTTCATGTGGTGCTTTTTAACCATTTTAACCATGGCATTGCGGCTGCAAAATTATTTTCCATGAATATGGAGATGAAGTTGATAACGTCGAGTACTGATGCTCGATGTCGAAGGTATGAGTCCCTTGTTCTTTTGCTTGATTTTTAATCATTAGGGACAATGATTATAATAAGTTTGGGGGGAGTCAATCATTTTTGTGCAATGATTTAGTGTTTGTTTTAGTTGTGAGGTTGTGTTTATGTTGAGTGGATTAGTTTGAGTGGATTTATTGTGCTTTATAGATAAAATTTTTGCTTGAGTTTAGTAGTGTTAGTTGAGTTGGGTTTTGAAAAGAAGTCGAGAAATAATTGGATGCATGACCAATGATGAAAATTTGTTGTGCTATAACTAAAATCCATGATTGTCTACCTATCTGAAAAATATTTTTTGAAAAAATGGAACCAATTGGATGAACAATTTCCTATATACTCTGTGATTAATACTTGAATCTGATTTTTGAGACATTCAAACATAGATATGATTGAGGCATTGTTTGAATTTTTGGGCCTGATTTTTATTGAATTAATTTATCCTTAGTTGCTCATTTGAGCATACACGTATATTTGTACTATGAGGTACGGAAAAATCTGAAATTGTCAAAAATCATCGTTTACTGCTGATGATTATTCTTTTCTACACTGATTGAGATTTTTATGAATTAATTGTGGATTGAGACTTGTCTAGAACTAGTTCGGACACTCTTCGAGGCGAAATACGGGCATAACTGAGATTAGGAATGATTTAGGCGATTTTTTTCTGAATTCGTTTGAGCCTTTCAAGCTACCTAATTAAGTCCTATTGACCGAGTCTCAGTTGCCCAATATACTAGTGGAGAAGAGTTGCGAGAATTTAGCCTATGGAATGTTGATTGATGCTTTTAATGATTATGAATTTTGATCTAAACACGCACACACTATTATTCGTTGCATTTACCAATTGTGAGTGTTTTTGATTTCATATCCTTTATTTGATCCCATGCTACACTGAAAAGTACTCATGATATAGGAATGTTTGAATTGAACTTGGATAAGGGTGTTTTGAACGTGAGTTGCGGAGATTGTGAGTTTATGAGGTTATTTTTTTATGGCTGAAACTTTCAAGTGTTAGTATGTTGGATGAGATTGGATTTGAAATTTTTTTTGAAATCATTGCTGAGGTCATTGCTCCATAATATTTTTTGACTAGTATTGTTGATTTTTGATGATTTGATTTTTGGAAGATATTGTTTTTAATAGTTTTGCTCGGGACTAGCAAAAGTCTAAGTTTAGGGGTATTTGATAAGTGTATTTTATACACATAATTTAGTTATGAGTTTTATTGTTAAATGTTTTTTTCGAGCAGATTTATGTGTGGGTTTTGTTGTTTTTCTGCTTGTAGAGAATTATTGAATTATTTGGAAAAGAAGAAGAAAATGAGTATTTGTGGAAAAGAAGAATTAAAGGAGGAGAAAAGAAAATAAAATAAAAAAAGAAAAAGAAAAGAAGAGAAGAGAGAAGAAAAAAACGTACAGAGAAGTGTTAATGGGCTTTGTTATTGGGCCAAAGTTTAGCGCCAATCTTTAGCGCTTTCATAAGTGCTATCGCGCTATGTTTCTGGGAGATTGGAGAATTGAAATTAGTAGTCTATGCGCGCCCGCCTGGGAATGTGAGGCGCCCGCGTGTCGAAGAAATCTGAAGTTGGGAATTTTTATCGGGAATAAAACTTTTAATATTTGTTGGGCTTTTGCATGCGGTATATAAAGGGAATTAAAGTCTGAAATAAAGAAGTAGAGCCGCCGTAACACACACACAAGTACAGTACATATCAAAGAATTGAACGTGTGAGATTTTCTTGGAGAATCTGGAGCTTAATTGAAGAACGAAGATGGAGTTCGATAGACCGGACACGGCATCGCAACGACGGATTTGTTTCCTTTATGTTTTATTTATTTTATTCTGAATATGTTGAATTTTCTGAACATGTTTTATTTTATTCAGAATTTTATTATGAACTAATTTTTTAGAGTCTAGAGGTCGGATGGAACCTGGTGTAGACACTTTCATGAATTTTTGATTTTATTGAATTGAGTTTCTTCTAGATTAATTATTTTTTCTAGAATTGATTGTCTTTTCAATTACCTGATCAATAATTGATTTGTTATATTTATTTGAAATCTGGCACTCGGGAGAGAAGATTTTGAATAGGACCAATAGAAAATACACTGTTAATTATTTATATCGCTCGGGAGAGTGTATAATTTTAACAGAACTTTTAAAAAGAACATTGTTTTGAATTGATCAATGCATGTAGATTCTTAATAGGGATATTGGAATTTAATTGTAGTTGATATATTTTATTCGGCACTCGGGAGAGGGAATAATACACTTAAATGTTTTTGGCTATTAATTGACTGGAATTCATGAAACTAAAATAATTAGGATTGATTGCTGTTGAAACCAGGTGAAATCTATACATCTAGACCATTTTTCCTCTGATTGATATTTATCTGAATATTGTGTGCGTGCTTTTAAACTCATTGATTATTTTATTTTTATGCAAATCTCTCAAATATTGATTTTCTAGATAAAGTTTGGACTATTTTAATTACAAGCACTGAATATTTTCATTTTACTCCCTGTGGGATCTATATCTGATTTTATCACTATATTAAAACTTGAAACTCGTACGCTTGCGAGCATTTTTCACAACATCGAGCGCGATTTATGCTCGCTCGAGCGAGCGTGATTTTTCCGAAAATTTACACACACTTTGGCGTGTTGTGTGTGGGTTCGGGATTTTGATATTTTGATGTTATTTTCCTATTTTTGAGAGTTTTAATTATACTAGAAAACTTTCTAGATGATATCTTTGATATCTTTAGGTTATATTTTGCATTATCTTTTATTTTTTTATTGTAAACTATAAATACTTTTGTTTATTTCATTAATAAGAATTGAGATTTAGTTTATACACAAATTATTGAAATTTTCTCTAGAATTTTATACAAAGCTTTGCTTTGGCTTTTCAAATCAAACTTTCTAAGTTTAATTACTTGTAAGAGTTTGTCGATTGTTTCTCACTGAAGATTGTCAGATACAAGTTATCTGAAGGTTTTCTTTGTATCAATTGTTGTGATTTCTATTGTTAATCGTACCGTCGATTAAAAGTGGAAATCCAAAATCCTATCAACTTTACTTGTTTCAAAGATTGGGCAGAACTTTGGGTCTTTTGTTTATTGATTATAGGGTGCGATTCAAATTGTAATCGTGTTTGCTAATCTTACACATCAAGATTCATATCATCTGGTGTGACACCCTAGTCTACTTCCCTTTTTGACATGCTTCACACACAAATGGAATACCAGATTTTAAATTAGGCATACCTCTAACATCATCAAGATTACTTAGGTTCTTTAAAGTCTTGAAAGTTTCATGACCCAACTTTTGATTTCATAGGTCAAATTCTGTCACGTTTGTGTGTGTACAAGCCATCTCTTGTCCAAGTTGATAACAGTTATCAGATGATCTTGTACCTGCCATTACACACAAGTTAGAACTATCAAAAACTCTGCATAATTTTCTTTATCAAACTGCACATTCAAATTATCATCACAAATCTGGCTTATGCTTATCAAATTTGCGGTTAGTCCTTCAACATGAAGCACATTGCGAAGCTTAGGCAAACCAGCAACATTCAGTGTGCCTTTTCCAATAATGTTTCCCTTTGAACCTCCTTCATAGGTTGCTTTTCCACTTTTCTGTTCAACATAATCAGTGAGAAATTTTTTGGAACCTGTCATATGACCTGAGCTACCGCTATCAAAATACCAAGCACCTGAAACATTAGTTTTTAAAGTAGTATAAATCATATAACAGCGAATATCAGATTTTGGTACCCAAACCTTTCTTATAGTAGATCTGTTCCTGAAGATGTTGTGGGAGGTGTTGCGCAACACCTTAGGCAACACCTTAGATGCAGATATCTGTCTGTAGTCTTTCTATAGCTTAAAACAATATGGTTTGATATGACCAGGTCTATGACAGTAGTGATAGATAAACTTACGTTTTCTTCCATACTTTTTCGGAGCAGTAGGCTGTAACTTTCCTTTTGTTGATTCGGTTGGTGTGACCTTGTTGGATAAGCTTCCTGGACAGCTACTTTCTTTGACAAACACATGATTTTTTGAGCATTCACCAATCTCAAATTTACTGTTCTCAAAGCCCAATCCTTCCTTACCATCTCTTCCCATTAAGAGCAGAAATTCAAGTTTGGATGTGCTTGAATTGAACTTGGCTAGTGTACCCTTAGCTTTCACAAGTTCTTTTTTTACCTGACACAACTCAAGATCCTTCTTACTCAACACAACTTCAAGTCTTGACACATCAGCCTTCAATTCAGTTTTTTTTTTCGAAAGAATAGTATTCGACTTATTTCTTTCAATCCCGTCAGCATATAGATCTTCATACATCATTTGAACTTCTTCCGTAGAC
The DNA here is from genome assembly GCF_033568475.1 of Henckelia pumila. Classification (NCBI taxonomy): domain Eukaryota; kingdom Viridiplantae; phylum Streptophyta; class Magnoliopsida; order Lamiales; family Gesneriaceae; genus Henckelia; species Henckelia pumila. The sequence goes on along the minus strand of NC_133122.1, from coordinate 121,782,358 downwards.
ATTGTTGCATCACTGCATCACTATTACACTTTTCATTAGAAGTAGAAGAAGTCAAACATACTAACCTTTGGGAGATGTTGCGGTCAAGTTTGGAAACACCTGCGGAAACACCTAATGGATTGACTTGAAAAAACTTCTTGCTTTTCAGTAGAGCAGACAGGGATGTGTGAATTTCTTCATCATCCTTTTCTTCATCTCCCTCAGATTCATCACTCAATGATGTGTTCATCCCCTTTCGAAGAGTATTCGCACACTCATTGGCATAATTTCCAAAGCCTTGAAATTCATGACACTAAACAGTGTCAATATTCTTTGAAGTAAGCTTCTTATTTCCTTCTAACATCAGTCAAGGCTTCTGAGGATCAAGATATTTCCTTGGTGATTGATCTGGTCTTGTAATTCTTAAAGTCTTGTTAGAAAAAATTGGAGCCTTAATTTTCTGATCAGACTTCTTAACCTCCGTCATCCTTTTCAGATAGTCATTGAACTTTTTGGTGATGATTGATATTGTATCATTTTCAAGATCAGAATGAAGAATTTCTTGACTAAACTGAACATACTCCTCATATGAGTCATTTGAAGCTTGAAAGACTATTGATTTTCATTTGTCCTTCTTATATGCAGTATTATTCATTTCAAACACTTGAAGAATGCTTATCAATTATGTCAGCTTCATTTTTGAAGTGTCTTTTACTTCTTCAAGAGCTCAAATATTCCCATTAAATATTTCCGGCAGTGAACGAAGAATCTTATTCACAAGTCTTTCATTAGCAACTGGTTCTTCAAGAGTGAATGCTTCAGTGACTAACTCTCGAAGACGCTGATCATATTCAAAAATAGTTTCATCTTCGTTCATATGGAGATTATCGAATTTTGAGTTAAGCAGCCTCATTCTTGTTCTCTTGACACTTTCAGAACCTTCACAATGCTCTTGTAGAGTATCCCATGCATCATTGGCAGTAACACAATCAGCAATAAGGCCAAACATCCTCATGTCCACACTAGTCAATATAACATTGATTGCTTTAGCATGTGGTTTCTGGCTTTATGATGTAGTCACCATCTTTGTCCATGATATTTGGTGCAGTCCAACCGGTAAGTATACTCTACCATGCACGTTCATCCATAGCTTTGATGTGGTTTTCTTACGCCTCCTATGCCTCGTCACCAAACCTCTGGGGTGCCGAAGGCTCATAAACATCAGTGGAAAGGTCATCGGTCCCGCTATCCCGACCTGCATTCCCGTATTTGTCACAAATCACATCAATTATCCCAAAATATTTTTCTTCACATGCCATTAACTTAACATAAAAATTTATGCATGAATCATGAATTAAAAATATTATTTTCCCTTGAAAATTTGTTCGTAAATATATATTTAATTACTTTTTCATAAAAATCATATTTATATTAAAATTTAAATATACTTATATTAAATATATATTTACGGACTACATGATTTGCCACGGCTGGTTCGAGTTGCTGCCCCTAATCTTAAGCCCTGAAACTAAGTCTGGCCCAAAATACTTTGCCTAGCCCAATTATTCAAAATTTCAACCATATAGACTTATGATGAACCTAAATAGTTAACTAACAAAAATAAATTGGCCCAATTGTTATATAATTTACCTCAAGCCCAAATTAAAATTTAACTTAAGTCTTATTAATGTTCTAGGCCCAAATAAATTACTTATTCCAACAACATGACCCAGTGGAGTCCTAAGCTCAAGTTAAATCAATCAGGCCCAATAAAATATTTGAGCCCAATTAACTGAGTTAAATTCCATTGCTCAATCATAAGATTAATTTAAGCCCAAGGATTAAATCTAACTATTTGAGCCCAATAATAATCTTAAGCCAAAAATATATACTTGGACCCTAAAACTATTTGACCCGACCCCTTACCTTAAATTAACCCGACCCGTTACCTTAAATTGACCCAGACCCGGTTTTGGACCCATCTGCCTGAGGCCCAAACACACAGCCCACGCATTCCCCTCTCCAACAAACCAGCTCCACTCCTCGGCAACCCATCCTACTTCATCCTCTCGAACCGCCCAGCTCCGGCCACCCCTGGACGGAGTCATGTCGACACGACCAACCCATGGTCCTGGCGGGCCACCTTGACTCGACCAAGTCCTAACCCATGTTTGCACGGCTCGGCCGTGGTCCCTAAAATTCCCAGCTCAACACAGACGAGCACCCCATCTCACGCACAAACCAAAAGCTTGATCGACAATTAAGCCTAGCCCCTTTTAGGCCACTACCGACCTCTCAACCAACCTTGAATCCAATCTAGCTAGCCACTAGTCATGGGCTCAACAAAACCAACCAGCCAAGATCCATTAAAAAAAAGGAAAAGAAAACCGAGCACAAAAAAAAATGTAAACCAGGTTGTATAAAACATAAGATTGTGAGATCAAGAACCATAACAATGCAAACACACATCTTAATTACTAAAATCAGTAGGTAATATCGATTTAAACGGGTGCCCAAAGGAAGGAGAATCATGCCTAAAATTGAGAACAAAGGGTATGAGAGTGAAGCTCGCGACAGGAAGAGATCAAGATGCTAGGAAAATCTTGAAATTTTCCTTGATAATTTGTGATGTGTGTGCTAGTGTGTTGAACGGCCAAAAGGAGTGATACCTTGGGAAGTCAGGGGTATCAGGGCTATGGAAAGGAAATGGTGTTAGGGCTGCTAGTTAGGACAGCGAGCAGGGCTTTAGCCCGACTATTTTAGGGAGGAGTGTTGATACCCTTGGAATTCAAGGGTATCAGGGCTATGGAAAGGCAAGGGTAGCACGGTTTGATAAATTCGGACTAGTAGCTCAGAGACAAGGGAGTAGCTCATCCCGGATGGATGCGTAGGCTGAAAAGACCAATTCTTCATGACTTGGGCAACACCCATTTCCAGGAGCATGATCCCCATGATTTCCATAACCCCGAGCCTTTTGGCTTGATCGTGCGTGACAGGTAAACGTGTGCAACCCCTGCACCCACGACCCAGCTTGTGGCCACTACCCTGAAATTGCGGAGGCATTCTCTCACTCTAAGCCCTATAAATACCTTGCATCAGGTATTAGTAAGGGTATGTTCATCTAAAGTCCCAAAAACACTATACTCATTTTTCCTAAAAATGCCACTCTATTTCTAAGCCTGACATAAGCATCAGAGTGGCCCCGTCGGAAAACCTTTTGTCGCCCCACTAACGTGCTTGCATTTCCTTTCCCCTGTGTGCAGATCATCTTGGCCAGGGAAAGACAGCTAACATACCATCCTTACCAGCCCGGTCACCTCGTCAGGCCCACATCGCTACCCTGATAGCCCGGGCACTCATTTTAGCAAAACATCATCATTGGGGCCATCTGTGGGAAACTTGTGTTATAAACGTAGATATGGCTTCTCATCAACAAACACCACCTGAGGGGCTTCCTCAAGGCAAAAACCTTATCATTCATGCTGAGCAGTTTGAGGCGTATATCCAGGGCATGATGCAGAAGATGTTAGCATCTGCAAGGCAAACACAATCAAAGGAAATAACAATGGAGGAAGAGGGGAACCAGGGCAATCCAAACCCTAAGGCCAGAACCAGAGAAGGTGAAGAAGAGGAAAGTTCCTTGATGCACTCAGTGCAGCCTTCTGTGGCGGATGAGCTGCACAAACTAAGGAGGAAGATACAGAAATCGGAAGAAGAGGGTCCCAAAATGGCCTGGGCTGTCAAGATTCTGGGTTGTCCTTTTTCACAGGAGGTGATAGAGGAGCCCTTGCTATCCCATTACAAGTCGGAAAAAATCCGGGAATATGATGAGAGCACTGATCTAGATGAGAACTTGCCTCCGTTTGAGAATGTTGCCATGCTTCATTGCTATGGGGACAATATTAAGTGCAAAGTTTTCTTAACCACTTTGGTGGATTCTGAAGGGGATCGGTTAACTCGTGCCCGAAAACGCAACGGAAATATTAAAATTTTTAACAAAAGAGATCCGAGCACTTGTGTAGCATTCAAAATCAAACAACCATAGGGTGTTTAGAAGTTTTACCTATCAATCTCAAAGACTGATTTATGGCTCCAACCAAGTTGATAAACAACTAGGCTTTTGAAGTGGTAGACACTATCTACAAGCTTCCAAGAGCACACCTTGCTCAAAATGGATTCAACACTTCAAGCCTTCGAATTAGGTCCACGACTAGACGATCTAGATCCGCTCTAAATATGCACTAGAATATTTAGAAAATTTTGCATTGAGATATCCTTTTCTTTCTTCCTCAAAAATTGAAAGAAAAAAAAACTTGGAGAATATTATGGAGAGTGTTCGGCCACTTCCCACTAATTTGAATGAAATATATGAATGTGTGTATAATATATTAATGGAGAAGGATTAAATTGATATAATTAAAACCATGCATAGAAAAGTGCAAGAATTGCATGGAAAATTGCATCCAATCTTCCAACCCTTCAAATTCCATCACACACATATTATATATGCATATATATATATATATATATGTTTTATGAACTTAATTAATTAAACATTAAACTTAATCCCAATTAAGTTTAAATAATTAATTAAATCTAACTTGAACTCATTCAAGTCCACTAGTATATAATTATTCAACACTATATTAATTTGAGCTCTACTAGACTCAATAGTGTTTAATTAATTCAACACTTGAGTTAATTTAATTATTTGTACATTACAAAGTCTACGAGTGTTAAATTAATTCAACACTTGAATTAATTAACTAAATTCAAAATAATAGTTTAGAAAATCACCATTTTCATAAACTAATTATTTTAAGTCAATTTTTAATCTTGAAACAAATTCACAAATTAAAAGTTACTTATTCCATTTATTCTCCAATTTAGAAGTCAAATTTCTAATTTATTTTACTTATTAACTCCTTTATAAGTAGTTCAACACATTGAATTAATTTTAATCTCAACGGGATCTAGAAAGCTAGTACTTGTATGACCCTCAATGGTTCATTGATACAAGTAGCAGTGGGTTCACATCTTCATGTGATTCGGGATCAACAAGTCCCTTATATGAGCATACCCTGTATAGCTCCATTCTTATTGATCAACCCCTTGATAATAAGAACGTCAGAAAACTCATGTCTGATAGTACCCAACCAGTCATGTGAAACATCTAGCAGCATTGCTTACATGACTCCCTAGGTATCAAATGATAGTGCCTACAAGAACCAATCAATTATGGTTAGCGTACAGTACGGTCCCTTCAACTCATATATCCCAACCGATTCGACAACCATTGGTTTATCGAGAGTTGTCATTGAATCGATAACTATGTGTCATGCCATAGTTCCATCGAAGGTGTAATTCAAGAAACCCCTTTCTTAATTACCACCTACTCTGATCAGAGATTTCAAGCTACGTATGCATGAGATTACATAGGATATCCATACCCATAGGTAAGCGGTGAATCTCCGACTACAATGCATTGACTCCTATATGTTTCGTCACAACACCCAACATTGACACCTGATGACCCCAGATGAGTCGGTAAACAAGTCAAAGTGAAGCACTAGCATATAGAGTCTCCATGTTGTCCCGGGTCATAAGGACTAGTGGTGTACAACCATAAACTAGCACTTCTCCACTCGATAAGTGAGGACCACTTGGAAAGTCCTTTAGGGAGGGTTGTTCAGTGCACTCTACAAGGAGCACCTATTTGCATGCTTGGACATCTCCATGTCCCCTACAAATGAAACATGGTACTCACATCGCAAATACTAGTCTCAAGCTCGAGCGGCCTTTATCCTTATTTATGGCGGCTGAATCGTCTAGGAACAGTTTAGAATATACAGTATTCCAAATATGAGTTTTATGATAGTCATCACATGACCATCTCATATTCTTTCTACTATTTGTATATTCAAGGGCTTTATCTATGCAGCTAGCATGGGTATAAAGATGAAGATGTGCCAAATTAAATAATGTAAAATATTATTAAAATAAAGATAGTCATACAAGAGTTCTCTCAAGGACCATCGGCCAACACATTGGCTCGACGGGCACCTACTTTAACAATCTCCCACTTGCACTAGAGCCAACTACCCATATTCTTCAAACCCATTGACTCGCGATGCTTTTCGAACAATGGTCCTGGTAAAGGCTTAGTTAGTGGATCAGCAACATTATCTGCGGAGGAGACTCTGTCTAACAAGACATCTCCTCGTTCCACAATTTCCCGGATGATGTGGTATTTTCTCAGTACATGTTTGGATTTCTGATGAGACCTTGGATCTTTTGCCTGAGCAACGGCACCAGTGTTGTTGCAGTACACCGGGACTGGATCAACTCCATTAGTAATAACGCCCAATTCTTGGATGAAGTTCCTAATCCAAACAGCTTCCTTTGCAGCATCTGATGCAGCAATATATTCTGCCTCAGTGGTTGAATCCGCAGTGCTATTTTTCTTGGAACTCTTCCAACAAACAGCAGCACCATTAAGCATGAATATAAAACCAGAAGTTGACTTCGAATCATCAACATCGCTTTGGAAGCTAGAGTCGGTATAGCCTTCCAATTTTAGTTCTCCACCCCCATAGACCAAGAACATATTTTTAGTCCTTCTCAAATACTTGAGAATGTCTTTCACAGCTTTCCAGTGTGGAAGACCAGGGTTCGATTGATATCTACTTGTAACACTTAGTGCAAAGGCCACGTCAGGACGTGTAGATATCATCGCATACATGATACTACCAATTGCAGATGCATATGGAATGCGTGTCATCGTCTCTATCTCTGCATCATTCTTGGGAGACATGGACTTGGATAGAGACACGCCATGACACATTGGTAGATGTCCTCTCTTAGACTCATCCATAGAGAACCTCTTCACGATGGTATCAATGTATGTGGACTGGGTGAGACCAAGCAATATTTTCGATCTATCCCGATAAATTTGTATTCCCAATACAAAAGATGCTTCACCCAAGTCCTTCATCGAGAACTTACTCGATAACCATACTTTAGTTGATTGCAACATTCCTACATCATTCCCAATGAGTAGAATGTCATCAACATAAAGTACAAGGAATGTCACAGATTGTACCATCAAATCTGAGGTTCCAGCTCCTAGATGCCTGTTTGAGACCATAAATAGATCTCTGAAGTTTGCATACTTTATGCTCACTTCCGATAGATGTGAACCCTTCAGGTTGAGACATGTAAATTTATTCCTTATTATTCCCATTAAGAAAAGCTGTCTTCACATCCATCTGCCATATTTCATAGTCATACCATGCGGCAATGTCAAGCATTATCCTTATAGACTTGAACATTGCGACTGGAGAAAAAGTTTCTTCAAAGTCAACTCCTTGCCTTTGAGTATAACCTTTTGCTACCAATCGAGCCTTGAAGGTCACCACCTTCCCATACGTCCCAAGTTTCCTCTTGTAAATCCATTTACACTCTATAGGAACAATTCCTTCAGGTGGATCCACAAGATTCCACACTTGGTTCGAATACATGGAATTTATCTCAGATTCCATATCTTCAAGCCACTTGGATGAATCGACATCAGATAACGCTTCCTTGAAGGTCCTTGGATCACATCCATGGTCAGACACATCTTGGCCCTCTTCAAGAAGCAGACCATACCTCATAGGTGGTCTTGAGATCCTCTCGGATCTTCCAGGAACTTGTATCTCCTATCTTGGATTTTCGGGTGTGGGCTCTACAATCGTGGGTGTTTCTTGAACTTCCTCGAGTTCTATCATCTCCCATTTTCTATCCAATAGAAATTCCTTCTCCAAGAAGGTCGCATTCCTAAAAACAAACACCTTTGTTTCTTTGGGATGATAGAAATAATATCCAACCGAATTCCTTGGATATTCCACGAAGTAGCATAAAATGGATCGAGCATCCAATTTATCTCCCACTGTCTGCTTCACATAAGCAGGGCACCCCCATATTCTAAGATAAGAATACTTAGGAGGCTTTCCCATCCATATCTCATATGGTGTCTTATCAACTGCCTTTGAATGGACATTGTTCAACAACAGTGCCGCTGTATCAAGCGCATATCCCCAAAAGGATGGTGGAAACTCCGTGAACCCCATCATAGACCGAACCATGTTCATCAAAGTCCGGTTACGACGTTCCGAAACACCATTCAACTGAGGTGTACCAGGAGGAGTCCACTGTGAGAGAATCCCATTCTCCCTAAGATACTCTTGGAATTCAGCACTCAAGTCCTCACCACCTTGATCCGATCGAAGTGCCTTGATGCTTCGTCCCAATTGTTTCTCCACTTAATTTCTGAATTTTTTGAACCTTTCAAAAGCTTCAGATTTGTATTTCATCAAATACACATTCCCATACCTAGAGAAGTCATCGATAAAGGTAATAAAGTAAGAATGTCCGTGCTTAGTGGTGATGTTAAGTGGACCACACACATCTGTATGGATCAAATCCAACAGTCCCTTGGCTCGCTCCACATGGCCCTTAAAGGGAATTTTGGTCATCTTTCCTTTTAGACAGGGTTCACAAGTAGTAAGAGAATTAATATCAGACATATCAAACATGCCTTCTCCCACTAGCTTGTTCATCCTTCTAAAAAATATATGACCTAATCGAGCATGCCACAAGTGTGCTGGATTCAGAGTATCTTTTTTTTTTGGATGTTGTTGATATCTCTTGGACATTATATATAGGAATATCTTTCAATTTTAAATTATAGAGATCATTTTCCAATTGTCCTATACCAATTAAACATTAATTTTTGTAAATATTGCAAACACCTTTGCCAAATAAACAAGAATATCCATCTTTATCAAGCATAGAAATGGAAACAATGTTTTTCACCAAATCTGTTACAAACAAAACATCTCTCAAAATTAATTTAAAATCATTGTCCAACAATAAGTAAACATCTCCAATAGCTTTGGCAGCAAATCTTGCCCCATTGCCCATCCTTAAGAAGGTCCCACCATCCCTAAGTCTCCTACTTCTTGCCATCACCTGCAAATCATTACAGAGATGTGAGCCACAGCCGGTATCCAATACCCAAGAAGAAGAGTTAAGTGAAATGTTCACTTCAATGTAGAACGTATCATTTCCAAAACCATTCTGCTCAAGATATTCCTTGCAGCTAGGCATATAATGTCCATGCCGAAGCAGGCGTGCTTGCTCATCAAAGAGCTCTTTGAGATGCAAATGAATGTCAACAGCATTCTTAGTATCCTCAAAACGCCTCTGCAGTTTATCGGACATAGAACCCAGCATATAACACTTAGCTTTCAAGTCATGGTCACACCAATCCTTGTAAATTTGTAGCTCAGCAGGGCTACATCCAGTCGAGCCTCAGCAAGGGGCGACTTTTCAAGTGCATATGCAATCTTTTCCGAGTTTAAGAAAATTTTCAGATTCCTTAGCCAATCGAGGTAATACGGACCAGTCAGTATATGTTTGTCGAGTATTGTAGATAACGGATTGCGAATCGATGACATTGTCAAAAATTAGTACTGAAAAATAATAACAGATAAATGTTAATGACTATTTTAAAATATTTAGTAAGATATAAAGTATAGACTTTAACTTTATAAATTTTTACTCCCACTGTTTTGATATTTTCACTACCCTCTAGTGAAAACAGAAAACTCCTTTCCTTTGTAGGTACATAAGGTCCAATTAGCCAATCATGATCCCGAATAATATCAGCCAATCACAATTCCTAAAAGGTAGTTTCCAATTGCATCTCCATGCAACCCTTACGTAAACTTTTTGTCTCACGCTTGATTAGGACCCAATAATATGACGTCGTTCATCTTTACGTGTCAAGCCTTGCCCACCGATATCGAACCTTAATGGACGGTCTCCATGAGTTCCCCCAATAATATGAGCCGAAGTAATGGGAGTTCCACGTAGTTCACATCACCATGTCAATGGATTTCACAGCTTTCCAGCATCCAAGCCCCCCAATAATATGAGCCGAACATTGAATACGGGTAGCGTTCATCATGCATCCATTGTCGATGGAAGACATGAAAATTATAAACAAATTTATAATTCCCCTTTTCGGGCTTGATATAAATTTTGAATCTAATTCAAAATGAGGGTTTTTAATTTTGAAATGGTCTCATTGTTAATTTTTAAAAAAAAACTCACCATGTTTAATCGTATGTTTGCCGGATTCATGCAACTTTGTTATTATAAAATAATAACGCACATACTCATTATTTATAATATATCATACATATATTATAAATAGTAAATTAACAAAGATGATCAATCGCCCCAAAACTATTCGGCCCGTGTGAGCCAAACACGGGCCTAGGTCCAATTCCTAGGGAATGCATGAGATGAAAATGCAACAATTACATAAGCTTCCAATATTTACATGTCTTGGATCTTCATAATTCATCATGGTCCACCATCTTCCAATCTTGAACTTCTACTATCAAATATTTTACATTAAAATATTCATGGCAAATAGGAATACATCTCATGGGGTGGGAACGAGCCATAAACCAAGCCCACTTTATAATTTGATAATTATTACAACCATTCAACACAAAATATCCTAGCATACACCTAGCAAATTGGTCTTGGGCTTTTGATCATCCTTCATGCATAATATCACATATCATACATCATCAATTAATTATCTCAATAATCAATTGATCAAATATTATATATCTTGGTACAATCACTAACCACCACAATTATAAATTAAATTAACAAAATAAACAAACACCTTTGTTTACTTTCTAATTAATTTATTTATAATCGAATTTCTTGTAAATCACCATTTACTATAAATAATCAAAGTCCCACTTTAATTATTTATTTTATGAGAAAATACACAATTTAAAATTTCAATTTTTCATAAAAATATCAATTTTTACAATCTCAACAACTTAGGGCTTATGACACTTGGATATCACAAAACACCTTTTGGAATACCAAAGTCGTCATAGTCGTTGCCGGATTCCGGCCAACATAATTTTTTTTATTATTATTAAAAGTGGGCTGCCAGTCGGGCTGCCGTGGACTGCCCCTGCTGCCCGAAATGGGCAGCAACATTTTTATAAAAATATATATTTTTTTAAAAAAAAACAGCCCCAAATTGATAGATCTTGATTTTCTTATGCGGTTAGAAATTTACCTCAACATAATATCATACAAATGCTACACAAAAGAGTTACCTAGGCTCTGATACCACTGAAGGTGATCGGTTAACTCGTGCCCGGAAATGCAGCGGAAATATTAAAATTCTTAACAAAAGAGATCCGAGCACTTGTGTAGCATTCAAAAACAAAAAACCATAGGGTGTTTAGAAGTTTTACCTATCAATCTCAAAGATTGATTTATGGCTCCAACCAAGTTGATAAACAACTAGGCTCTTGAAGTGGTAGACACTATCTACAAGCTTCCAAGAGCACACCTTGCTCAAAATGGATTCAACACTTCAAGCCTTCGAATTAGGTCCACGACTAGACGATCTAGATCCGCTCTAAATATGCACTAGAATATTTAGAGAATTTTTCATTGAGATATCCTTTTCTTTCTTCCTCAAAAATTGAAAGAAATAAAAAACTTGGAGGATATTATGTAGAGTGTTCGGCCACTTCCCACTAATTTGAATGGAATATATGAATGTGTGTATAATATATTAATGGAGAAGGATTAAATAGATACAATTAAAACCATGCATAGAAAAGTGCAAGACTTGCATGGAAAATTGCATCCAATCTTCCAACCCTTCAAATTCCATCACACACATATTATATATGCATATATATATATATATATATATATATATATATATATATTGAATATATATATAATATATATATATATATGTTTTATGAACTTATTTAATTAAACATTAAACTTAATCCCAATTAAGTTTAAATAATTAATTAAATCTAACTTAAACTCATTCAAGTCCACTAGTATATAATTATTCAACACTATATTAATTTGAGCTCTACTAAACTCAATAGTGTTTAATTAATTCAACAATTGAATTAATTTAATTATTTGTACATTACAAAGTCTACTATTGTTAAATTAATTCAACACTTGAATTATTTAACTAAGTTCAAAATAATAGTTTAAAAAATCACCATTTTCAAAAACTAATTATTTTAAGTCAACTTTTAATCTTGGAACACATTCACAAATTAAAAGTTACTTATTCCATTTATTCTCCAATTTAGAAGTCAAACTTCAAATTTATTTTACTTATAAACTCCTTTATAAGTAGTTCAACACATTGAACTAATTTTAATCTCAACGGCATCTAGAAAGCTAGTACTTGTGTGACCCTCAATGGTTCATTGATACAACTAGCAGTGGGTTCACATCTCCATGTGATTCGTGATCAACAAGTCCCTTATATGAGCATACCCTATATAGCTCCATTCTTATTGATCAACCCCTTGATAATAAGAACGTCAGAAAACTCAAGTCTGATAGTACCCAACCAGTCATGTGAAACGTCTAGCAGCATCTCTTACATGACTCCCTAGGTATCAAATGATAGTGCCTGCAAGAACCAATCAATTATGGTTAGCATACAGTACGGTCCCTTCAACTCATATATTCCGACCGATTCGACAACAATTGGTTTATCGAGAGTTGTCATTGAATCGATAACTATGTGTCATGCCGTAGTTGCATCGAAGGTGTAAATCAAGAAACCCCTTTCTTAATTACCACCTACTCTGATCAGAGATTTCAAGCTACGTATGCATGAGATTACATAGGATATCCATACAGGTAGGTAAGCGGTGAATCCCCGACTAAAATGCATTGACTCCTATATGTTTCGTCACAACACCCAACATTGCCACCTGATGACCCCAGATGAGTCGGTAAACAAGTCAAAGTGAAGCACTAGCATATAGAGCCTCCATGTTGTCCCGGGTCATAAGGACTAGTGGTGTACAACCATAAACTAAGACTTCTCCACTCGATAAGTGAGAACCACTTGGAAAGTCCTTTAGGGAGGGTTGTTCAGTGCACTCTACAAGGAGCACCTATTTGCATGCTTGGACAACTCCATGTCCCCTACCAATGAAACATGGTACTCACATCGCAAATACTAGTCTCAAGCTCGAGCGGCCTTTATCCTTCTTTATGGAGGCTGAATCGACTAGGAACAGTTTAGAATATACAGTATTCCAAATATGAGTTTCATGATAGTCATCACATGACCATCTCATATTCTTTCTACTATTTGTATATTCAAGGGCTTTATCTATGCAGCTAACATTGGTATAAAGATAAAGATGTGCCAAATTAAATAATGTAAAATATTATTAAAATAAAGATTGTCATACAAGAGTTCTCTCAAGGACCATCGGCCAACACATTGGCTCGACGGGCACCTACTCTAACAATTTTGCCCAAAGGTGGTTTGAGAAATTGGAGACGCAGAGTATTCTATCATTTGCAGAATTCAAGAAAGTGTTCTTGCAGCACTTTTGCAGTAGCAAGAGGTATAGGAAAACCGCCTATAGCCTATTTGAGGCAAAACAGGCAGGAGAGGAGTCTTTAAGAACCTACATCAAAAGGTTAAATAACACTACTTTGGAGGTCCCAACCTGCTCCCAGGAGACCAAGATCACTGCCTTTACTCAAGGTCTACGAGAGGGGGAATTTTTTAAGTCATTAGTGAAAAAAGCACCCCGGACTTTTGATGATTTTTTGGCTCGGACCCAGAAATACATTAACATGGAGGAGGCTCAAAAGCAAAAAAAAGAGGTAGCCCAGAGAGAAGGAGGCCGGGACCACGAAAGAGGTAGGGAAAACCAGGATCCCATGGGGCGGTTGTCCCGGTATGCACCGCACTGAGGAATCTGAGATAGGGCTGTGCATGTATGTGAAGAAGGGGTTGAAGCTCAGACCCTTGTTTCTAGAGTGAAGTCTTTGAAGTACTGTGCCTTTCATCGGAAGGCACACATGACACTAGTGAATGTGGGACGTTGCAGCAGAGGCAGTAGAAGCCTTATACTAGAGATGGTAAGCCGGTCCAGAAAAGGCCCCGGGGTCTGCTCTGGGTTCAGGGGTCACAGAAGCTGGTTCCTCCATGGGCTGTCATTGTTTCTCGGGAGGTGGGGAAACAAGAGGCAGGCTCCAAGATAGAAGATAGAAAATCAGGAGATGGGATGGCCAAAGGTATTATTAACATGATATCAGGGGGATCTACTGATGGAGACTCGAACCGGGCTAGAAAGTCTTGGAGCCGGAGGGAGAGTCTAGGGGTGGAGGAAAGAAGGCAAGGTTCAGGACCTCGAGACCTGGAAGGAGTAAACCTGCCACACAATGATGCCTTGCTTATACAAGCCCGGATTGCTAAATATGATGTACAAAGGGTGTTCATAGACTTGGGAAGCTCGGTGAATGTCATTTTTCAAGAAGCATTCGAGCAGATGGATCTGCAAGGATACGAGTTGAGCCCGGTAAAAATGGCCCTGTACAGATTTTCCGAGAACACCATTCAACCCCAAGGGTAGATGTTGCTACCCATAAACTTAGGTTTAGGAGATGAGAAGAAGACAGTCATGACAAGGTTCACACTAGTAGAAGCACCCTCTTCTTATAATGTCATCTATGAATTCTTTCAGAGCCGTGGCCTCAACTTACCATCAGAAGATTAAATTCCCTGTGGGAGATAAGGTGGGGGAAGTCAGAGGAGATCAGCCTTCTTCTCGAAAGTGTTATGCCGAAACGATTAAAGTAGACTACAAGAGGGCGAGGCAGGCCGGTAAGGAGGGAGGCCAGAGAGGAATGGAAGTTTGTTCCATGGAGGAATCTAAGGGTGAGTATGAAGAAGTGGAGCTGGCGCCCGGGCAAGAGGGGTGGTCTACTAAAATTGCCCGGGACCTGGAGTTAAATTTGGCCAAGTAATTGAAGGGCTGCCTTATCAGAAATGGGGACGTGTTCACTTGGTCCCTTGGTTATTTGATGGGAGTTTCATCTCATGTTCCAGAACATAAACTAAATATTATCCATGGTTCCCAGCCCGTAATGCAAAAGAAAAGGCATTTCGGGGCTGAGAAGGATAAAGTGATCGTGGAGCAGGTCCGAGAACTGTTGCAGGCCGGGCACATCAAGGTGGTACAGTTCCATACTTGGTTATCTAACGTGGTACTAGTACCGAAGGCTATAGGGAAGTGGCAGATGTGTGTGGATTTTTGGGATCTAAATAAAGCTTGCCCCAAGGACTGTTATCCTTTACCCCAGATTGATCAGTTGGTAGATTCCACATTTGGGTACGAACTGCTCTGCTTCATGGATGCATACCAAGGGTATCATCAAATTCCTTTAGCCCTAGAGGATCAGGACAAAGTCAGCTTTGTCACGTTGTGAGGTACTTTTTGTTATGTTTTTATGCCATTTGGATTAAAAAATGCAGGAGTCACATATCAAAGGATGATGGAGAAAGTGTTCCGAGAGAAAATGGGTCGGAATGTGGAGGTGTATGTGGATGACATACTGGTGAAATCCAGGACCCGGGATTTTTTTATATCCGACCTGGAGGAAACTTTTGCCACAGTTCGGCACTATGGGATCAAGTTGAACCCAGCCAAGTGCATGTTTGGAGTAAAAATTGGAAAATTTCTGGGGTTCATAGTGACCGAACGAGGGATAGAAGTAAACCCGGAAAAGGTGAAAATGTTGCAGGAGATGCCTTTGCCAACATCAATCAAGGAGGTTCAGCGGTTGACCGGGCGAATTACAGCCCTGGCCCGGTTTATAGCCCGCTCAGATCATCGTATTTATCACTTTTTCCAAGTGTTGTGCAAGGCCCAGAGGTTTGGTTGGACTGAGCAGTGCGAGCAGGCCTTTCAGGAATTGAAGGAGAATCTGGCTAGCTTGCCTGCCTTGGTTAAGCCAGAGCCGGGGGAAAGGCTGTGGATATATCTGTCTACCACAGAGCAGGCGGTTAGCACTGTTTTTATAAAAGAGGAAAAGGGAGATCAGCGGCCTGTCTATTATGTCAGTCATGCTTTGAAGGGGTCGGAAGCCAGATATACAAATATTGAGAAGATGGCCCTAGCCTTGATAATAACAGCCCGGAAATTGAGACCTTATTTCCTGTCTCACCCGGTAACTGTCCTTACTAACATCCTTCTAAGGCGAGTCATGACTCATCCGGATTCCTAGGGAAGGCTTGTGAAGTGGATGGTGGAATTGGGAGAATATGATATTGAATACCAGCCTTGTAAGGCCATCAAAGCCCAGGCCTTGTCCGAGTTTTTGACAGAGGTGGTCAAGTTTGCTCAGGAAGAAGTATGGAGAGTATTCGTGGAAGGGGCCAGTGGTATTGGAGGCAGTGGTGGGGGTCATCCTGGTTTCACCCACCCAGGAGAAAATCAACATAGCTGTGATGTTTGATTTCCAGGATTCCAACAACGAAGCTGGATATGAAGCAGTAGTAGCTGGGATGAAACAGGCTCGGGAAGTTGAGGCAATTCATATCATAATATACTCTAACTCACAATTGGTTTTCCAGCAGGTGAAGAATACCTTTTGTACCCGAGATGAAAAATTGATGAAGTACTTATAGGTAATTGAGGAGCTCGGGGAAGGTTTCATTACTTGGAGCATAGAGCAGATACTCGGGAGGAAAACATGGAAGCAGATGCTTTGGCCAAGAAAGCAATAGCTGAGGGGAATGAAGATGATAGGGAAGCTCTGGTACAAAGAGAATTGGTGGTTTCCATATAAGCTTTGGAGCCGGTCTCCCGAGAAGATACATGGATGGCCCCGATAGTAAAATACCTTACAAATGGGGATCTTCCAGTGGATGAGGGGCGAGCCCGGGTAATGAGGAGATAGGCACCCAGATTTGCCCTCCTTGGTGGTATGCTATACAGACGTTCCTATCAGGGCCCTTTGCTCAGATTCTTGATGGAGGGGGAAACAGAGTATGTTCTGAGGGAAGTGCACGAAGGATGTTGTGGGAACCATGGAGGCTCTATGAGTTTGGCTCGAAGGGTACAGATGTCAGGGTTTTAGTGGCCCACTTTGCAGGACGATGCATCCAAAGTGGCCCGATCTTATGAAGGATGTCATAGGTTTGGCAACGCAAAGCACCGCCCTACAAGCACCCTTAAGCCAGTATGGACTTTGTGCCCCTTTGATCAATGGGTTCTAGACATAGTGGGCCCTTTCCCACAAGCACAGGCTCAGAAGAAATTTTTACTGGTAGCAGTGGATTATTTTTCTAAATGGGTGGAGGCGGAGCCTCTCACAAAAATAACAAAAGGAAAGGTGATGAAGTTTTTGTTGAAAAATATAGTGTGCCGGTTTGGGCTCCCAAGGAAGTTGGTCTCGGACAATGGTAGACATATCCTGGGACAAATTTGGTAGATTTGTGTGGTGAGATGGACATCAGTCAGGCCTTTAATTCAGTGGTCTATCCTCAAAGTAATGGCCAAACGGAGGTAACCAACCGTACTATTGTTCAATCTTTGCAGGATCGGCTGTATGGAATGTGGAAAGATTGGGTAGAGCAGATCCCGTGTGTGTTGTGGGCTTATCGTACCACTCCTCATACTGCCACACAAGAATCACCCTTTAGCCTGGTATGGTTCCGAGGCTATTCTACCAGTAGAGAGTGGACAACCCTCAGCTCGGGTTATGGCATATGAGAGTACAGAGGAAGGAGCCCGGGCGCAAGAGTTAGATCTAATTGAAGAACAAAGGGAGAAAGCAGCTCGGAGAATGGAGGTCTATCGAGCCCGGGTGATGAGAGCTTACAACCGGAAAGTCAAGCCCCGAGAATTTGAAGAAGGAGAGTTGGTGCTGAAGAGGGTTAATCCAGTGGGGGAACTGGGGAAATTAGATGCCCGATGAGAAGAACCCTACAAGCTCATACGAAGGGTGCGTATCAACACTTGGTACCTATAAGATGATCTAGGAAATTTGCTCAAACGACACTGGAATGCAGTACATTTGAAGAAATATTTTTCTTAATTGTTGTAATTAATGATTATTAAAGAAATTATTTATTTATGCAAGAAAGTTTCTCTTACGAAGCCCGGGAAGTTCCATGCCCCGACACCTATTTAAGCCCAAGACATTTTTAAGCCCTTGGCACTCTATAAAGCCCGGGAGGTTCCATGCCCCGTCACCTATTTAAACCCAAAGCATTTATAAGCCCTTGAAACTCTATAAAGCTCAGGAGGTTCCATGCCCCGGCACCTATTTAATCCCAAGGCATTTATAAGACCTTGGCACTCTATAAAGCCTGGGAGGTTCCATGCCCCGATACCTATTTAAATCCAAGGCATTTATAAGCCCTTTACACCCTATAAAGCCCGGGAGGTTCTATTCCCCGACACCTATTTAAGCCCAAGGCATTTATAAGACCTTGGCACTCTATAAAGCCCGGGAGGTTCCATGCCTCGATACCTCTTTATGACCAAGGAATTTATATGCCCTTGGCACTATATATGCCCGGGAGGTTCCATGCCTGGCACCTATTTAAGCCCAAGGCATTTATAAGCCCTTGGCACTCTATAAGCCCGGGAGGTTCCACGCCCCGACACTTATTTAATCCCAAGGAATTTATAAGCCCTTGGCACTCTATAAGCCCGGAGGTTCCATGCCCCAGCACCTCTTTAAGGCCAAGACATTTATAAGCCCTTGGCACTCTATAAGCTCTGGAGATTCCATGCCCCAGAACCTATTTAAGGCCAAGGAATTTATATGTCTTTGGCACTCTATAAGCTCGGGAGATTCCACGCCCCGGCACCTATTCGGGCTCAAGGAATCCTAAATAGTTTTCATAGAAGCATACATAAATCAAGAAAATTAGTTTTCATAGAAGGGAAATTACAAGGGGTGGGGCTTCTATGGCCCAGATACAGACATGACCTATACTACGGGGTCATGGGGTACATCCCCACTCTTGGGCATTGGGTCTTGGTTGGCTGAGAGGCTAATGTTCTGGACAGGGCCACTAGGCCTGGGAGAGAATCAATGGATTTATCCAAATCCGAGAATTCCTTTTGCTCAGCAGACCAAAGCCCGACTTCTTCAAACTGATCACGACATTTATAAAAGCCAGTTTGGAAGAAAGCGTAGGATTTGTCCACCACTGCCTGTTGGAATTCTGCCGATATAAAGAAAGAGGCATTGAGTTCCTCTTTAGACTTTAAGCGGGTTTCCAAGGCTGAGACCGTTTTTTCAGCCTTATCCCTGGCTGCTGCCACCTCGGTCTGGGATTCTGCAGCTTCGTGTTGGGCCGCCTCCAGTTGAGTGGTGACTTCCGTGAGGAGATCTTGGCTTCGACCCACAACAACGTGAGATTAGGCAAGATCTATCTGGGCAGAGTGCAGAGATTTATCAGCCGCATCCAAGGAAGACCGAAAGCTTGACACCACCTGGTCATGGGTCTGCCTTGTCATTTCCAGCTCTTGCTCTAGCTTCTTGTTCAGCTCCATAGCAGCCCGGCATCTCTCTGCCTCTATGTGTGCTCGGTATGTCTCGATCTGGACAAACCGGATCGCATCCTCATAGCTGTACACCAGCATATGCAGTCCCTAAAAAAACAGGTGTTAGGAAGGGAAAGTTGAATACCATTAAAGCCAGAAAAATTATACTTACAGATATAATCCGATTGGTGCCCTCGAAGTACTTAACATTCGGACCTTGATGGTAGAGATGGTTCTGCTCCGCAGGGGTTAGGAGGTCCTTCAATATCAATACTCCCTGACCGGAGGCCCCAGCATGAAATATATTCTCCCTGGCACCCAGAGGAGTAGAGCCCTTTGCAGCTTGGTAAAATGGTGTCATGGGTCGGAAATAAGGAGAAAGGGGAGCCGCCTCATCGGGGTCACTTATAATGACCATATCTGGTTCCCCCAAAGCTTTCATTTTATGGATCAGGAGGGAGGAGGGTTCAACAGTAGGGGAGGCAGACTCATCATGGGACTAGTTAAGGAGGAGGGATGCTCTCGAGCCTGGCTCTCTTGCGCTCGACGTTCCTTAGCCAGTTGGACAAATCTCGCTTTTGTGAGACCTTGGTTCTAATACTCTAACGTTAATATAATGTAAACCAACATCAATTAATATTCAAAAGTCAAGGAAAGACAATTTTTTTTTAAAACAGGGCTGCGCTCAATCGCATGAACTCGTGCGATCGAGCGTACCAACCATGCCTCAAGTTCTTCCGAAGAAACTCAAGCCTTGCGCTCGATCCTATGAACTTGTGAGATCGAGCGCACCAAAATTAAGCAATTCTCTTCCTCAACAATTTGAAGGGTCGTGCTCGATCGGGTGAACTCGCGCGATCAAGCGCGCCCTCTGCCCAGAAAAATTCAGAATAGAACATGCTATAATTCAACCTTCAACCAACATTTCAAAATAGGAATTACAACATGCAACATCATTATTCGATAACCAAAGTCGCCTTATTCAATACAACAAGATAATGAAGTTCAATATCATAACATGTTCCAACATAACTAGGTAGATATGCTGACACGACTTCTAAACCGAGTCCCACCACTAACTCTCCCTCTTATTGCTAACCGGGTCTTCGCTGACTTGATCCTGCCCACATGTTTCCAAGTACACATACAAAACAAAGCAACAGTCGGATAACTCGGTTGAGAAAGATATTCCCAGTAAAAACAACATAATAAGTAATACAACAACAAACATGCTTTCAAGGTAACAAC
This sequence comes from Henckelia pumila, assembly GCF_033568475.1. Lineage (NCBI taxonomy): Eukaryota > Viridiplantae > Streptophyta > Magnoliopsida > Lamiales > Gesneriaceae > Henckelia > Henckelia pumila. The sequence continues at coordinate 121,761,683 of NC_133122.1, read as the reverse complement.
GTAATCAATATGAACGTAATGAAATGCATGTCTTTAAATCGGGATATCAATTTTGATAAACGAGGGATTGTTGCTGTGCTTTTGGGATCCCGAGGATGAGATCACGTAACGACTCAGCGACTCTCCCAATCGAGGTGGTGCCACATATCTCACTCCCCTAGACTGTAGTGCAACTATAAGGAGTATTGACACTAGGTGAACCTCTACACCCAGGCCACTCACAGTATAGCCCACAAAACGTCTAAACAAAAATGACTGTTCTGCCCGCTGAATCAAAGTTGGCTCAAGATGAATGCATAACAAAACATAAAACATAAGCCACATAACAAAAACTCAATCAATCAACAAAATACAAGTTCCACATGCTAGAACAAGTATTGATGCAAGTATGTGATTTTAAGGGAAACTCGAGAACCAAACTGTCCCGAGTATGCTATCCCGCTAACAATGAATACTTTTACATTTCAAGGCAAGTAGCTCCAACTCTGGATAAGCTACAACAAAAGATTGTATCAAAGACTATACAACCTAATCAACAACAACGGTTCAAAGAAATCTCTTTACCGTTCTTCGTCCAACTCGTGACGATCAAATGCTGCCAACACAGGGCTCGACAAACTCCAACGAATCTGTACGAAGGCAAGGAAGATCAACAATGACGATCAAAACTCAATAGCCAAAGTTCTATGATTCAAACGGTTCAAAATCTCAAAATCTCAAACAGGCGGCATAACGGCTATAACTGAACAAATCGGAAACGCAGACAGCAGTTCAATATCGATATCAACTCATATCAATGCTAATACAACAACAACAAATAAATTCCAACACATCTCAAAATATCATTTTCAAAAATATGCTTCAAAAAATCATAACAATTCCGAACGCCGCTCTATTTCAAAATCGACAGATACTAAATGCTCAGAACTCTGCCAAAAACAACATACTCGAACCTCAATCGATTCTAAAAACATCCGAAAAAAAGAATGTATCTGATCGTATAAAACATATGATATAACGAAGCCCTCGCTGCAGTGATCGCTAAACTGCTTTCAGAAATAAATTCCAACGGCCGGATTGAGCTCGGACTAAAATCTGGGAGCTTGGAAAAGTGTTGGGGCAAAACAATGGTGGAGGAGGCGATGGAAGGAAGGTGATGGAGTGAATAATGAAGTCAACCAAGTTAAGATAATATATAAAACTCCATATTCGCGTTTTAGTCCCTGAAATTTCCAAAATTTGCAAAATTTGCAAAATCAAGTCGGCTCTTGAAATCTGTAATCTCCGATTAACTCAATTAAACTCATTTAAGATAAAAACGGGGCATTGCAATTCTCTCCCTCGAAGAAAAGATTTCGTACTCGAAACCAATAAGAATCACAACTCATAAGATAGAATAAAGAACTAAAGACAGTAAGAAGAACTCACGTTATCCGAATAACTCAGGAAAACGTTGTCTCATGTTGGATTCTGTCTCCCAAGTTTCTTCCTTGACCCTGTGACGGCTCCACTGCACTTTCACCAACGGAATCAACTTGGTTCTGAGCTGCTTCTCCTTCCGATCAAGGATCTGAATTGGTCGTTCAAAATAGCTCACAGTCTCGTCTCACTCGGCTTCGTCAGGCTGAAGAATATGAGAAGGATCTGGATGATAGTTTCGCAGCATAGAGACGTGAAAAATGTCGTGAATACCAGATAAAGACGGAGGAAGTGCAAGTCTGTAGGCAAGATCGCCTATCTTTTCGAGAATCTCGTACGTCCCGATGAATCTCGGAGATAACTTTCCTCTATTTCCAAATCTAACTATGCCTCTAAAAGGAGAAATCTTAACGAAAACTCGGTCTCCCTGCTCGAAACACAGAGGTCTATGTCTGATATTCGCATACTTCACCTGTCTATCCTGAGCTGACTTCATTCTCAACTGAATGATCTTAACTTGTTCTGCCATATCTCTAATCATATCCGGTCCCAAATCAGGTGACTCGGACAAATCATCCCAAAACAATGGAGATCGGAACTTCTTATCGTACAAAGCCTCAAAAGGCGCCATACCGATACTCGCTTGGAACCTGTTGTTGTAAAAAAACTCAACAAGAGGCAAAGAATCTTTCCAACTAGTGCCAAAGTCTAGCACTACCGCTTGCAGCATATCCTATAACGTTTGGATAGTCCACTCTGAGTGTCCATCGGTCTGAGGATGATAATCTGTACTCAGATGCAATCGAGTACCAAGTGCCTCCTGCAGTCTGTGCCTAAAGTGCGAAGTGAATCTAGGGTCTTGGTCTGAAACGATCGACTTAGGAACACCATGCAGTCTCCCAACATTGCTAACGTACAACTCTGCCATCTGATCATGATGATACGTCATCATGTACGGAATAAAACAAGCAAAATTCGTCAATCGGTCGATCACTACCCAAATAGCATCGCATCCTCGAATAGATCGCGGTAGCTTCATGACGAAATCCATAGAAATGTGATCCCATTTCAATTCAGAAACAGATAGACTGTGCAACAGACCAACCGGTCGCTTCCCTTCTGCTTTCACTTGCTAACAGTTCAAACATCGAGATACAAACCTCGCAACATCGCTCTTCATTATCTTCCACCAAAACTGGTTCTTTAGATCGTTATACATCTTAAGGCCTCTACGGCGAACACTGAACCGACTGCAATGAGCCTCTCGGAGAATACGCGGCCTGAACTCCGAAATATCAGGCACAACAATACGGTTATTCACACACAAAACGTCATCTCTAACCTGGAATTCAGACTGATGCCCAGATCTGACTTTCTCTACTGAAACCTGAATGCTCGGATCAGACTTCTGTGCTTCTTTTGTCAATACAAACAGCTCTGGCTCGGCTTGAATAGTGCATACTCTGATATTCTTCCTATCTGATTCAAACTCCAGACCAGAAGTGCAACAATCATCGATCAACTGAAAAACACCAATAGTAGAAAGAGATAAAGAACAAAGATTTTGTCTTAAGGCATCTGCAACTGCATTCGATTTTCCCGGATAAAACTTGATTTCACAGTCGAAATCCTTCAACAGATCTAACCATCTTCTCTGTCTCATATTCAGCTCCGCTTGAGAAAACAAGTACTTAAGACTCTTATGATCAGAAAAGATCTCTAAAGACTCACCATACAGATACTGACGCCAGATCTTCAAAGCAAATACGATCAGAGCTAGTTCAATATCATGAACCGGATAACGAGTTTCGTGCGACTTTAGCTGCCTTGATGCATATGCTATCACATGCTTATGCTGCATAAGTACACAACCCAAGCCTCTGTTAGAAGCATCACAATAGACGGTGAAACCTCCAGTACCTTTCGTAAAAGAAAGAATCGGAGCACTGGTCAGTCTCCTCTTCAGATCAACAAAGCTAGCCTCACACTCCGCAGTCCAGACAAAAGGCGCATTTTTCTGAGTCAGCTGGGTAATCGTCTTGGAAATAGACAAGAAACCCTCGATGAATCGGCGATAATAACCAGCTAAACCCATAAAGCTTTGGATCTTAGGTACTGATGTCGGTCTAGGACAATTCATAACCGCTTCAATCTTGCGGGGATCGACAGAAATCCCATCTCCAGAAATAATGTGATCGAGAAAGACAACTCGATCTAACCAGAATTCACACTTAGATAGCTTGACAATCAACTGTCCAACTTGCAAAATCTGCAAGACGATCCTCAAGTGCTCTGCATGGTCGGTACGGTTTTTTGAATAGATAAGAATATCATCGATGAAGATAATAACAAACTCATCTAAATTGCGCTGAAAAATACGGTTCATCAAACCCATAAAAACCACTGGAGCATTAGTCAAACCGAACGGCATGACTATAAACTTAAAATGACCATACCTCGTTCTGAATGCGGTCTTAGGAACATCTTCCTCTCGCACTCTCAACTGATGATAACCTGACCTCAGATCAATCTTCAAATAGACAAAAAAAACCCTGCAACTGATCAAAAATGTCATCTATTCAGGGTAAAGGATACCTGTTCTTGACTGTAGCCTGATTCAATTGACGGTAGTCAATGCAGAGCCGCATAGAACCATCCTTCTTCCGAAAAAATAGAACAGGAGAACCCCAAGGCGATACACTAGGTCTGATGTATCCCTTGGCAATCAAATCCTCAAGCTGTTCATTCAACTCTCTCAGTTCAATAGGTGCCATACGATACGGAGCTTTGGAAATAGGTTGAGTACCTGACACCAAATCGATGCTGAATTCGATCTTTCGAATAGGCGGTAATCCAGGAACATCTTCCGAAAATACATCATCAAAATCTCTAACCACTGGTATATCAACCAATTCAGGGCTAGATTTCAGTACATCAACTGCATACACCAAAAATCCTTCTGCACCTCTCTGTAACAAAAAAGTCATATATAATACTGAAATCATAGGAATTCTAGATCGAGAACTCTTAACAAAGAATTTCCACTCGTCTGCCATTTCAGTTCTGAACCTGACAACTTTCTGAAAACAATCGACTGTTGCCGTGTACTTGGTTAAAGCATCTATACCAACAATACAGTAAAAATCTGACAGCCCAAGTACAATACAGTCGAACTCTAGAATATTTCCCTCAAAACAAAGTTCACAGTTCCTGACTAATCTGACAGAAACAATTCCTCCACCCAAAGGTGAAGTAACAACTACTACAGTAGGCAACAACTCAGTAGTCATAGCATGCAATAACACAAATTTCTCAGAGATAAAGGAATGGGAAGCACCTGTATCTATCAAAACATGAGCAGAATAACCAAAAATCAAACAGTTACCTGCTATAACATCGTCTGGTGCTGCCTGAGCCTGATCCTATGTCAAAGCAAAGACTCGTGCCTGCTGTCTTGGAGGCTGGTTCGCACTAGGGTTACCTCCCTGTCTGTTCTGCTACTGAGGCAGGAAAGAGTGAACTGAAGAAGACTGCCTCTCAGGCTGAGCTGTAGGTCTAGATGAACTCCCACTCTGAGCTCGATCTCTACTACGCTGAGGGCACACTTTAGAAAAATATCCCGGTAGCTGACAGGTGTTGCAGTTCCCAAAGACTTCTACACACTGATCTGGTGATTTTCTACCTCCACACTTGCTGCAATACAAAGATGATGATCCAGAACTCTGTCCTGAACCGAACTGCTTGGAACCACTGGAACTAGAAGAATGGTTCCCCTGCCTCTTGAACTGCTTCCCCCTTGCTTTGTACTGATCATTTCTGTTTCCCCCACTGCTTCCACCTTCATACCTCTGCTGTTGGTTCTGATATTGAGGTGGCTAATTCTGATACTGAGACGGTTGGTTCTGAGACTCTCTCTGCTGCTGAGGTACCATCTGATTTCCTCTCTGTCTCCACAAACCCGCTTCAGCTCCCTTTGCGTGATTCATGGCATCCGCAAAGTTATCAGGTCTAGTAGTGTTTACCAACGTGAAAATGTCGGGATTCAAGCCGTTGATGAACTGATCAGCTTTGGCTTCTTCACTATCGGCAATGTGCGGTGCAAAATGCAACAAGCTGTCAAACTTGGCTACGTACTCCTCAATGTTCAAATTCCCTTGCCTCAGATTGGCAAACTCGGCTCCCTTGGCCTTTCGGTACGAAACAGGGAAAAACGGCTTATAAAACTCAGTATTGAAAAGAGATCAATTAACAACTATACCTCGGTTCTCCATGAATCTCTTTGTCATGATCCACCAGTTCTTAGCAACATCACGAAGTTGGTGAATGACTAACCTGGTTCGGCAGTTGTCAGAGTAATCAAGGGAATCGAACAACTGATCAATGTCGTCCAACCAGCTTTCACAATCAACCGGATTTTCTGTACCCAACAACAACAGCGGATTAAACGACTGAAACCTCTTTAGCAAGGTTTTCATCGGCGTCACTGTAGCATCCAACTCATCAACTTCAGTACTAGCTTGCTCAGTCGTAGGAGTAACTGGCGGTGGGTTTCTGTTTATAACTCGATGAGGACCCATCTGATAATCAAAGGTTAGGACACAAGATATCTTAATCGCTACAATTCGGTGCCCTTACAACCGCTCAAAAATACCGGATACCCGCCGATAACAAAAACATTTATATTTCAAGTAGTCCATGCTTTATAAATCAAATCACATAATCATGTAATTCAAATACTTCTCAATTAATAAAGCATGCTCGTATGGAATTAAATAATTAAACATATGCGAGGAGCCAATACATGCGGATTCGAACTACCCCGCTTCCTCTAGTTCAACCAAGAATATTATCTCTCTAATACCACTTAATGTGAGACCTCGGTTCTAATCCTCTAACGTTAATATAATGTAAACCAACATCAATTAATATTCAAAAGTCAAGGCAAGACAAAAAATTATTATTATTATTATTATTTTAAAACAGGGCTGCGCTCGATCGCATGAACTCGTGCGATCGAGCGCACCAATCATGCCTCAAGTTCTGCCGGAGAAACTCAAGCCTTGCGCTCGATCCTATGAACTCGTGGGATCGAGCGCACAAAAATTAAGCAATTCTCTGCCTCAACAATTTAAAGGGCCACGCTCTATCGGGTGAACTCGCGCTCCCTCTGCCCAGAAAAATTCAGAATAGAACATGCTATAATTCAACCTTCAACCAACATTTCAAAATAGGCATTACAACATGCAACATCAATATTCGATAACCAAAGTTGCCTTATTCAATACAACAAGATAACGAAGTTCAATATCATAACATGTTCCAACATAACTAGGTAGACATGCTGACACGACTTCTAAACCAAGTCCCACCACTAACTCTCCCTCTTGTTGCTAACCGGGTCTTCGCTGACTTGATCCTGCCCCACCTGTTGCCAAGTACACATACAAAACAAAGCAACAGCCGGATAACTCCGGTGAGAAAGATATTCCCAGTAAAAACAACATAACAAGTAATACAACAACAAACATGCTTTCAAGGCAACAACGTAATCAATATCAACGTAATGAAATGCATGTCGTTAAATTGGGATATCAATTCTGATAAACGAGGAATTGCTACTGTGCTTTTGGGATCCCAAGGATAAGATCATGTAACGACTCAGCGACTCTCTCAATCGAGGTGGTGCCACGTATCTCACTCTCCTAGACTATGGTGCAACTATAAGGAGTATGCTGACACTAGGTGAACCTCTACACCCAGGCCACTCACAGTATAGCCCCCAAAACGTCTAAACAAAAAGGGTTGTTCTACCCTCTGAAATCAAAGTTGGCTCAAGATGAATGCATAACAAAACATAAAACATAAGCCACATAACAAAAGCTCAATCAATCAACAAAATACATGTTTCACATTCTAGAACAAGTATTGATGCAAGTATGTTATTTTAAGGGAAACTCGAGAACCAAACTGTCCCGAGTATGCTATCCCGCTAACGATGAGTGCTTTTACCTTTCAAGGCAAGTAGCTCCAACTCTGGATAAGCTACCACAAAAGATTGTATCAAAGACTATACAACCTAAACAACAACAACGGTTCAAAGAAATCTCTTTACCGTTCTTCGTCCAACTTGTGACGATCAAATGCTGACAACACAGGGCTCGACAAACTCCAACGAATCTGTACGAAGTCAAGAAAGATCAACAATGGCGATCAAAACTCAATAGCCAAAGTTCTATGATTCAAACGGTTCAAAATCTCAAAATCTCAAACCGGAAGCATAACAGCTATAACTGAACAAACCGAAAATGTAGACAACAGTTCAATATCGATATCAACTCATATCAATGCTAATACAACAACAACAAGCAATTCCAACACATCTCAAAATCTCATTTTCAAAAATATGCTTCAAAAAATCATAACAATTCCGAACGCCGCTCTATTTCAAAACCGACAGATAATAAATGCTCAGAACTCTGCCAAGAACAACATACTCGAACCTCAATCGATTCTATCAACATCCAAAAAATAGAATGTATCTGATCATAGAAAACTTATGATATAACGAAGCTCTCGCTGCAGTGATCGCTAAACTGCCTTCAGAAATAAATTCCAACGCCCGGATCGAGCTCGGACTGAAATCTGGGAGCTTGGAAAAGTTTTGGGGCGCAACAATGGTGGAGGAGGCGATGGAAGGAAGGTGATGGAGTTAATAATGAAGTCAACCAAGTTAAGATAATATATAAAACTCCATATTTGCGTTTTAGTCCCTAAAATTTCCAAAATTTGCAATATAGACCCTGATCAAAATCAAGTTGGATCTTGAAATCTGTAATCTCCGATTAACTCAATTAAACTCATTTAAGATAAAAACGGGGTGTTACAACTTTCCTGGCCTCCTCCGCAGCCTGAACTTCCTCTTTTTGTTGAGCAGCCGCTTTCTTGGCTGCCCGTTTTTCAGCAAAGGCCTGCTTCATCAGTCGAGATTTTTTATTTTTTCTCTGGGGGGCTGGTTCTTCTGTACAAGAAATAGTGAGAGTTGTATATTAGTGATAACATATAAAGAAAATACAAGTGCATAATGGCAATAAAGCATACCAGGAGCCGGGCTCGGGGCCTCGTACTCATCGATTATCCGGTCCACCAGATCGACTACTCGGGCGCCCAGCCCATAAGCAATCAAACTCTTCTCCTCCAGAAGAGGGGCTGATGGAAAATTATGGTTTTCCACCAGCTCTTGGGAGCGGAGATATGGTTCTTCAACCTTATAATTCTTAGGGAGTTCGGGCTGGGGTGGAAGAGCTGTCAAGAACTGGGTGGGTCTTGTCCGGGCAGAAGGTAGCTGAATGTAATAGAATCTATCTTTCCATCCCTTCCAAGAGGAGGGGCTGTCGTCTAGGAAATGAGCGTTTTGCCGAACGTTCAAAGAGAAGGCCATCTCGATAAACGACAAGCATAGTAGTAGTGGAAAACAAGAGGGGTGATGTCCAAGTTGTGTCTTTTGAAAAGAACGTAGGTGGAGACCATCATTCGAAAGGCATTTGGATGAAATTGGTTCAGAGGTACCTTGTAAAAAGTGGCAACCTTATAGTAAAAAGGATGGACTGGGAAACGGAGCCCATTCCTGAGTTGCTCCCTAAAAAGGTGCAAAAACCCTCAGGATGTTGGTTTGCCCTGCCCAGGGGGCCGGGGATAAGGATGGAATACGAGGGAGGGATGTTACCCATGACCCAGAGCTCTTCTATGGACTCCCGGTGAAGGGTGCTGGTGAACTAGGAAAACCAAGGACCCTCAGGGTTTGGTTTGGGGAAGGCTGTAAGGGAGGTAGGCTGAGTAACCTTAGTTTTACCTTTATCCTTACAAGCCCCAACTTGGTATTTCTTGGGACGGGAGGAAGAAGGGGCCAATATAACCGCTTGGGCAGAGGAAGTAACAGGGGGAGGAGAATCATGGTGTAGGGTCGCAGATTCTACACTGGAGGAACTGCGGGCATTGGGAACAGAGGTCGAGGATGCGGATTCTGACATTTTTGGAATGAGAAAAGGTAAAAGAAGGGGAAAACTTACAGGAAAGGGAGTAGATGCGAGAAAAAGTAGGAGAGGCTATCCAGATTTGCAGAATCGACGGAGAAGGAGCACTGGAGAGTTGCAGAGGAAGTAAGGGTGCCGAAAGAGAAGAAAGTGAATCTGGGAATGGGAGAAGGAGTATATATAGGTGTGGGAATTAAATCAAGGACGTGGATTTAAATATGATCGGATGGTGGGGGTGAGCCTAGGAACATGGACCGTGCTTGGTAATGATGATACGGGCAGCTGAAAGGACAGATAACGTGTACTGACCCTTGCCCGTCACTTCAACTTCTATGGTTGACGTCAGCCCTAGTAGGTTTTTTAAATTTGAAAAATATATTTCTCTCGCCCATTTAGATAGAGGCATCAGGTCTATTCTTCGGGACAACAAGCAGGGCTCTACCCCGAATATTTTAGGGAGGAGTGGTGATACCCCGGGAAGTCAGGGGTATCAGGGCTATGGAAAGGCAAGGGCGTTAGGTGTAAGACTCAAAAATATTAAGTTATTAATTACGGAATTAGAGATTTAAATTCCAAATATTGAAAATATTCAATTGGATTATTTATGGAAATTAGAGATTTAATTTTCGAGTAGAAAATATTTAATTTGAGAATTTACGGATTTTGAGATTTAAATTCCGGGATTCTTAAATTAAAAGAATAAAATATTTGAATTGAATATTTTGGAATTTAAGATGGAAATTCCATGTTCCAGGAATTGAAAAGGATTAAACTCGGAGGTGAAACTCGAGCAGGAACCGTTTTGCAAATATAGATGTTTCGAGGGCCAAAATGCAATTTTTAATTTTAATCTGAGAATATATAATTTGAGAATTTTTGGAGTTTAGAATTAAATTCGAATATTCTTAAATTATTTAGGATTAAAATTAAATTAAATGATTGGCCGAGGACTAGATCGTAATTAATTAAGAGTTGAGGGGCCAAAGTGCAATTTCCCTTGCAAGTGGGAAATCACACGTGTGCGCTATACATATATTTGTGTAATTACAGTATGAATCATCAGATTTCAGAAGCAAATGTCGAGACCTTCACTCTAGCTCATATTCTAATTCAATTCTTGATCTTCCAACTTTGATATCTCATGCTCCGGTTGTCCGATTTGAATTCCGAACATAGTTCTGGAATCCTTACGACAAGAGCTATGAATTGAAGTAAGTCTCTATATTTTTACAGTATGTTTCGAAATTGGAATACTTGAAGAATCAGACTGTGATGATATATTTATGTTTTGAAGTTATATTTCGTTAGATACCGAAACCGAATCGAAGAATGGATGTAGTTGGACTTTGATATGACCTTCCATCTTATATTTCGAAATTCTTACCTTCTGAATTGTTGGTATATGATGATATTTTACTGGTTTGCGTTGTATTTGGAGTTTTGATAGATAAAAGATTAGTTCGATATTGTTTCGTTTACCGATTTTATATCATTATGCCGTCGGTTCAAGAATTTGATCAAATTTGAGTTAAGATTGCTTGAGTTGAGTTAGATAGGAGTTGATTGCTGATATATGCAACATATTTACACTTCGTATCAGATTTTATTTGAATGTTTCGAGTTTGATAATCTAAATTTCGAATCGGCCAAGAATTGAGCAAAGTTTGCAACTAGTTTTACTTTGAAGTTTGAGATGTGATTAAGCAGATTTTTATTTGTGTTCTTGCTGATGTTCTTTGATATATATGCTATGTTTTCACATTGAAAACAGGGGGTTTCAATTTAAGAAAACAACTTCGAAGACAAATTCGAAACCGATTGACGAAAGAACAAGGATTGTGACTTGTTAGCCTTGAAAATTGAGTTGAAGTTTGATTAGAAGTTTGATATGAGGAGTTGTTGTGTTGATTGTCCAGATTTGGAGCATCTCAACCACGACTGAACGACTAAAAGGTATAAGACGACATCGAGAGTTAGGGGTTTTGAAATTCAAGGATGAAGCTTCTTGAGTTGTCCCGATAAACCACTTACTTATTGCTCTTTATTCTTGATTTAGAATTTGATGTTGCCGATCCATCTCAGGTAGTGGATATTTATTTGAGTTATATATGATATGAAAAAAATTAAATTGATTCTTTTGCCAAGGTCAGATGGACCTTATTTTTGAGTCTGATGAGACGACGATAGATGGATATCCATGTCAAGATCGTATACGAATCTTGATGGCAGTGATTTATTTTGAATCAATTCCTTAGCACGCTATATAAATATATTGATTTGAAGTATGATTTGAGGTTTTGATTTGAAGCTTTAATTTGAGTATTTAGAATTGATATGAACTGTTATGTTATGTCTTTTATACTGGGATTATATTCTCACCAGATGTTTTTGGCTATTGTCTTGTTTGTATGTGTGCATGACAATAGGAAGGGCTGGATTGAGTCGAACGAGATTTGGATGGCTCGAGATTGAGAGATTTAGAGTGGAGACTTGTGTTAAGAAGTTGATGAATTCAGCTAATGCATGTTAGAAGGTTGTTGGTCTAGCTTGAGATTTGAACTAGATGTTCAAGTGTTGTATTGTAGTTTTAGGAACTTGTATATGATTATTGTTATGTCTAAATATGCATGAGATTATGTTTAGAACTTTTTTTGTTTCTTCAATGCATGTTTTAGACTTGATCATTCATGATTTGGCAGAAATATAAGGATCAAACTTGAGTTCCAAGAACAGAGCAGGAGGCTTCCCAGAGCAGCGCCCGGTCTCCACGTTTTGGCAGATCGGGCGCAACCCAAAACTCCCCAACCCGAGAGTTGGGTTAGGGAGGGGCGCTCGGTCGGCTATTTTTGACCTACCTAGCGCACCCCTAATTGAAAAAAAAATATTTTGTTTTATTTATCTTTGATCCTTTGTTAGTTAATCATATTTAGTGATTAATTGCCCTATGATTTGATTAGCAACCCGAGGCCCCACAACAGGGGGTATCAGAGCAGTGGTTTGCTCTTGGACAGAGATAGATATTAGTGAGCAGGGTAGATTGAGTCGTATGCATATATAGTATTGCATGATTAATGCTTTACTTGATTTGATGAATTACATGCGAGTATGATTACTATTGACAGAAATTCTCGCCTTACTGAATTATGATTTGTGTAAATTTTTATATCTTTTGTTATAAGGTTTTCCCGGGTGAAGTAAGCACCCCAGAACAGTGATTTTTTCGACTAAGGTAAGTACCTCAGATGAAACAGAACAGTACCTCAGATTAAACATAACAGTAGTATTCAGATGAAGAATGTGTCTCAGATTGAGCCGAACTGTTTATGAATGAATCAAAGAATTTTATGCTTACCTTGATGAAGATAGTATTGAAGAGATTTCGGACATACCATCCGCCAACAATGAGAGGTACTGATGATGCCAGTGCATGTGGAAGTTGGTTTATAGAGCTTCATCAGTTGTTGATTCTTTGCAACATTAAGATGAATGTAGAATCAGGATGATTGTATACCAACTTCAAGATTTGGAAAAACGTTGGTGGATTGCTACGAATATATTGTTACGAAGAAATCCGTCGAGAGTCGAGGTATGTTATTTATTTGGCTTATTTTGAGAACAGATTTGATTTATCAGCAATTTCTTTCCGTATTAATTAGATAGAGAAGATATGGGAATTTAATAAGACAAGAAAGAAGAATATGCTAATTAGAGGCAAAGAAATTTGATTATTGAGGAATATGAAATTAGATCCTCAAGTTTGCTACTAAGTATTCCTTGAGTAGATGAGAATGAAGAAATTCAAGTTGAGATGTTTATGAAAGGACTGAATTTAGAGATTTATACTTGAGGAGATGATGGCAACCGAATTTTTTATGGAAGCCATAGTCAGTGCCAATGAAGTTGAAACTAGTTTTATGAAGTAGAAAGAACATTTGACATGCCACAGGATGTGAGATAATCACAACCTCAGCAGGAATTTCCACAACAGAGTAGATTTGAGGCCAGAGGTAGTGGCAGTAGCAACAACGATTAACCTCAGCTTAAGAGTCAACAGTGTAAGAGTTATGGGAGTATTTCTTTAGCTCTAGTGGACCGAAATAGATTAGTTAGGTCAGAATGCAGAGTGTGCTGATGGTTTTGTACTCATTGTTGGGGGAGATATCCTAGCAATTAGTACAGAGAAATTTCAGAAAGATGTAATCGATGCAAGCAAATACCACATGTTACTAGAATGTGTTTTAATTGAAGCAGATGACGACAAAATCAGAATGAAGGTTAATCCCAGAGCCATACAGAGGATCAGACATAAATGCACCAGAAAATGAGATTGCAGGTAACAGATGATTTTGGTTAGCTAACCTATTTATGTTTTGGTGCAAAAGATATATTTTGATAGCTGAAAGCTTTATTATGTTATGTTCTCTGTAGAAGAAGGAAATCTGTGGATTTGATTGACTAGTTGAATTAGAATTTTGACGAGATATGATTGCCCATGAAACTTGTTTGTACTTGGGATAATTATTGATGTTTGCATGATAGATGATGATGCATTACTCAAGTATAGAAGAACAAAAGATTGCTTCTCTGAAATGATTAAACTGGAATAACCAGAATAGGAAGTGCATATGAATATGATGATATGGTATGAAATCTAGAATTCAGATTTCTTTATTTCGGTATGTGATTACAATAAAATTCCGAAATGCGTATATTATGTGCACTAGATATGTTCAAGAAGTAAACCAGAATTGGTAGAAATACCAATGGTTGAAGTTTGCAAATATGTTCCAGATGCGATTATAGACTTTAGATTAAGTTGTGAACTGGAATTCAATAGAGAAGCATAAGATTATTACAAAATGAATATTGTGATTGAGAGTTTATAGAATAGATGTTGATAGGGAAATCAGTTACAGTTGAGTCTTTTCTTTGATTATGCTGAAGATATTACATTAATTGGAGATACGATTCTTGAATTGTTTGAGATTGATTTTGTGGTTTTTGTTATTCAACCTCAATCGATATTGATTGGCTCTCATTCTTTATTCATAGAGCCAGAATTGATTCACTCATTTTGAGTTATATGATGCAGGTGAGTTGTTTTCATTTAGCAGAGTTTGTTATCCAGAATATTTGATTATGGATGACCCTGATTCAGAGATTTCTTGATATTGACTCATTTCTTTGGATTTTGAGAATTATTAATCCTTTGATGGATATTTCAGTATTTATTGAGATTATTGGCTTGTAACTGATAGAAAGCTTAGATTACTATTCAGATTATAGGTTGATTGTGTGATTTTTAATACTTTGGGAAACCAAAAATGAGGAATGAGATCGACGTTCGATCAATTGATTTTAGATTTCTGTGTATTTTGGCTTGAATCACTACAAGAAAAGCGGCCAAAGACAACGCTTTTTCCACGTTGTTAATGTCCCCGAAAAAGCGTTGTCGTAGGCAGTGTTGTAAAAGACCATGCTCAAAGACAACGCGGAAAAAGCGTTGTCGTTTTCAGCAACGACAACGCTTTTTAAGAGTTGTCTTTTATAAAAAGCGTTGTCGTTTCTGAAAAAGACAACGATTTTAAGTGAAACGACAACGCTTAAAAAGCGTTGTCGTATCTAAAAATGACAACACTTTTTAAGCGTTGTCTTTTATAAAAAGCGTTGTCGTTTCTGGAAAAGACAACGCTTTTTAAGTGTCGTTGTATTTGGAAAAGACAACGCTTCAAAAAAGCGTTGTCTTTTCTGGCTTGTTCAAATAAAAAACAAAAAAAAAAATTAATTCACAAATATTCAGTATTTTAAATCACTCAAAATTCAAAAATTTATAAAATAAAATTTAATATACAATATTTAAATATTATAAATCATTCAAATATAAAAAATAAACGAATTCTGAATTAATGAATGAACTCTAGGAAAAAACTATTCATTAATCTCAAAAAACTTTGATCCTTCCCTTCAACACATGTTAGCGTCCCGAACTTTCATAAAAACCGCAACAATCTCTTTTCCTTTAATTTATATCTTCATACTGTAAGTTATTAAAAATAAGAACAAACAAACATAAAAAAATATGAATAGATCAAAATGATAAATAAACTTAAATATTTAAGAACAAACACACATAAAACAAATATGATGCAATAATGAAACACTTTAATTTGATGTGTAAGTGAAAAATGCAATAGGTACATCTCTTGGGAAAAAAAATATGTTCACAAAATCAACATCTGAAGGGAGCACCATGGCCTTGAAATGTATAATGTTTTTCACCAGTCACGACATACCAGACCTTAGAGATATGATAACAGATAGATTCATTCAAAGTCCACTTCTCAACACTGAAAATATTACATGGGAAAAGAAAAAGAAAAAAAGCATAATTGTGATTTTGGCATGCGTTATTGAAAAAAAATGCTAACAAGAGCATCCATATGTTCTTGGAATTTAATACAATAATACGAGAAAAAAGAAAATCAGTTCAATCTTGTAGCTCTTAGAAATAAATCTACCTCAGCAAAAGATCACAAGCTTAACAATAAAGAAAAGAGTTGCATGATCAGCAACTTCACCAAGATTCTTCCAATCACAACCTAACATATATTTATACAATACTTCCACGATGTCAATGGACTAGTAACTAAATGTCATCTAAATCACAAGCATATTGTGCCCATTAAAGCAAAAAACAATTATGGAAGTAAAATTGAAACAAAAGAGCAGGATATTTTCGCATGCCGAATGAAAAGCAGCAAAGACGCAAAATAGATCTCCTCTTTACAGCACACTACAAATGGAATTTCACATGAGGTGAACAAGGCACCTCTTGTTCAACCCATTCTAATTACTACTTGACCAGAATCTCCCCTCTAAAAAATATAATGAAAAGAAAAGACATAATCACAACACAAGCACCCTAAGCCATAACTCACAGTTTTGCATCCCTAAAAATCTATTTCCAGATAAATGGATTAGGAAAATCCAACAAGGTCTTTAAACCCAACATCTACAAAACTCTACAAACTGCATACAAATTAAAAATATACCACAAACTAATTTTTTCTTGCATTGACTAAAAATATTCAAAAACTAAGAAACCACAAACTTTCTTGCATGCAAGTACTCTGCTTTTGGTGCCCTTTTACCAAAATGTTCAAAGATATCACCAAAACAGTAACAAATTTATCCAAATAAGCACAAGATAAATAAACCAGACAAGAGGTAAATTCACCTCTAAATTATTTGCTATTAGCAAGGGAAAAACAGGATCCTCGAAGCAAGCGAAAACTAGTCATTTCTTCATCAAGAGCTGAATTAAGATTCACACACTGTATCTATAGGAGAGTGTGATAAAGGACCTGCAAAAGTACAAAGACGAGTTGGTACAACTAGTTAACTTCTGATAGTTCTCAAGAAAAGTTTCGTATTTATGAGAAAATAAGAAACATAGAAGAAAAGTTGTCAAATGACATTTATCCAGATAGGATCGATGCAGCAAAATCAGAGTCAATATATCAATTTACCAATTACCAGTAAAAATTCATTACTAAACAATTGTCAAAGCCAACGACCACACCCCACTTTGCATCCAAGATCTTATCAAAATATCAAATTTTCAATAACATAATCACGGTCATTCACTATCACATTATTACTGAATTTCAAAATCGAACAAACTTGAAAAGATCCAGCAACTGAAAAAGAGAATGCTCCCGTACTTCAATGCTACACTCCAACTGACTAAGTGCATCAAAAACCTGTGAGATAGGATTTTCATGCATCAACTATGCCAATTTTTTAAAAAAATATGAAAGATATTGAAATCAGCCTATACAGTTTCGATGCAACTAAATCAACGTGGAAACAGGTACACAAATCTTAATTTCTCTTGCTTGTTGTCTTCCAGCATTTTTTTGTAAAGATGTATGTCATTGCAAACATAATAAAATTAAATATGCATGCCAAATTTGCAAAAGAATATGCTAAATTACTTTAATCAAATAACTTACCATATATAGCCCACTAAACAATTGCCTAATGGCACCCTGCACAGATTTCAAAATCGCAGCCAGACTATGAACATGATTATCTTATCTGTGGTGTCAATCAAATTTGTGAAGGTATAGCATTGCCATAAGCCATGTTGCTGTTTTTCAAAGTTCAAATGCTAGCAGTCACATTTTCCAGTTATCACCATTTAATTAGCTCTTTGACAAGTCAATTCCAAAACAGACAGCTTATACTTGATTGAACCTAAATGTGTCTACCAGTTTACTATAGAGAAAAACTCACCCATATGCATCAACAATCTTTTGGTGAGCTGTAGTGAATTTGTTTGTTCAAAAATATATATGTGGCATTTCACGTGTTTGCAAGACTTAAAACATAGCATCAACCTGTGAATTGGAGTCATGGGTAGCACGCTGCAACTCATCAATAAATATAACTTTGTTCCACATCCTCGCAAACAAGCCTTCAAATACTAAACATAAAATATTGTTGATTTGGAGATTAGCTTATAAACACAAGAAATCAAACATGATTGCTATACAATGAATTATATACAATACTAATGAACATGCATGGAGGACTCGTGACTAGAAGAGTATTATTATATAAGCGCATGTACAATAAGAGAATAGACATGAAGAAGGAGAGTTAACATGAATGAATGAATCACCATATATATACACGTACACAAATCCTTAATTAGATGAGGTAAATTAATTAACAATATTTATTTAAACAGTCGAAGAATCTCACACAGCCACCCAGCAAGGATATATAATCATTCATATACAATTAATTAAGCTACTGTTCATCAACTAATTAATTAAGATAAATCAATAAAAACAAAAGCATCACCTGTGAAACTGAAACATACAACACCAACTGACAAATTAATAATGTCTTGTTTCTTCCATTATTTCTCGAGTGACAGTATTACCGCAGCGAAGGTCGCATTAGCTGCAGCAACTTTCCACCCATAATGTGCCAGCATCTTTGCTGAATAAATCGCAGCTCCCCCCTCAACAAGGGGCAGAGTGATCAAAGCAGCTATGGAACCACAAAATATCCCAATAGCTAGACTCGAAGCTGCTCATTGATTTAGTGATCTCAGAAAATTCCCTTAACATAAGTTCATAATGCTAAAGCAGTAAAATTTACAGTTTTTCTCACATCGGTATTGGCTCCAACATGTACTGGCTAAAGCCCATTTCCTTATATAATCATACTTTGTAGTTTGTAGACGTAATTAGAACAAACGTTAACCAAGAGACGGTCTCTAACAAAACCAAGGTACACAACATAACACATACTTACTAAAAGATGGAACCATTAAATATATAGATTCAAATCCGGGGTTTCGAATTCTTGGATGTGCTTCAGTCTCCAATATCATTTTAAGTAAAAAATTTACCTTTACATACCTAAAAATTATTTCTCTAGACTCCGCTAAAAAAGTGCATAATATTTCAAGATTTCGTGTATGTACTACAATTCCAACATCAACATCCACACACATATATACACAATCTCAACATATAGCAAGCTAAATAATTCCTAAATTCACATCCAATGATGGCAAATGGGAGCTTGCCTCTATTCATTTTTTCTTAAGTCAAAATTCACATTTTTTAAACAAAAATTAATTTCACCCAAACTCTCTCCTGTTTTTGGGATACCAACGAAACCCAGTAAATCAGAAGCTAAACACCAGCCCAAAAAATAAATGAAATCTTGAAACAGCAAAATCGACCCCCTTCAAAGCACATACCACAAGTAGCAGCAACAATCATCAAGAAAACCAGGTAAAACTCTGAAACAAACACCCAAAAACCATAGACATGTAGGGATGCTGATGTGGTGGAGCCTGGAAGTGAACGATTTAATTTGAAGGAACCGCAGCAGGGGGAGGAGAACCGTAGAGGTTGACATCTCGTACATAAAAAAGAATTGAAGCCTCGTAGTCAAAGATAAAATCATGAAAACGAACCTGTTAAACATAATCCCTTTCTGTTTTTTGAGTCAACGACAATAGAATTTTCTATATCACATTTTCCAATGACAACACAGGTATTCAAACTAAGGTAAGAAGCATCACTGTCGATCCAGCAAGCAGCCCCATCCCGGCTGAGACTTGGCTTTGGGCAGTTTTTGAGCTTCCAGACAGCCCAGAGACTGAAAAACCAAAATAAATTAATAATAAACAAGAAATAAGCATATAAAGCAATATTGTTTCGCAATGAATTTAGTCTTATAAAAAGGTGTTAATGGCTAGTAGTTACAGCCAGGTTGAAGCTAAAGGAGAACTTAACACCAATATGACAATATTAAAGTAATCACCAAAAGTGTAAAAAAAATATAAACTTCATATATCAAAATCCAAGCTGATAAGATAGTGTCTATGATTTATTTAATTATTTCATAGTCCTTGCCTATATAATAAATTATTCACCTGTATTTCCAAACATCAAATTTCCTTGCTCATCAAACAAAAAAAATTCAATTACGATAAAGGCCAAAAAAAAAATTCACACGCTCGACATATTTCAACAAGCACGTATTTATGTCCAGTCAGTTTTGGTCCAACAATCGATAAACGGATATAAAAACACTTTAACTGTACAATTAGTTAAATTTTTCAGAATTTTTAAGATATGTATACCTTGAATACGATACTGGAGTACTTGTTATCTATTTATGATTTTAGTTACGAAAAGAAAAGAAACAGTAAAACTGAGGGATTATGTCAAGGGACAAAATGCGAATCCATTTCATAGTATGAGGAACCTTAAAAGTAGCAAAACCAAGATTCAAAACAGTGGAACATACTTCTTTTCTTACACAAAAAGATACTAAAAACCCAAAATGAAAGAGCTGGAAAAGTTTTGAATCAGCTCGAGAAAACAGATGAAATCATAAGCAAGTCGTCTAAAGATTTCCTGCTTTATACAATTATACCGTTAATGTGTTCAGAATATGTTCAGAATGATAAAAAATTTTCAACACATACCGAAAATAATCAAAAAACATAATATACAAGCAACTCTCGGTGAACAATTACCCAATAACATAATACATTCAAGATAGTGAAGAGAAAGAGAAATGGGATAAAATGGCATGAAATAAACGACAGCACTCTGTACAACAATATCACTCTATAAAACAAGCTCTTTCCTTCTAATTGCAGTGAATCACAAATATATGTACAAACAGAAGAATCAGTGACACATAAGGATTTACCAGTTGCAACCACATGCGAATGTAATGCAAATAATTTGAATAATGGCTATCGGCTCGGAAAGTCTAGGAACATTTCTGGAGAAAGCAAGGAAATTCTCTTTCAGAAGCTGAGGCTGCAACGAATCTTTCATTTTTCTATTCCACTGTCAATTGAAAATGGGGAAAAAAAACAAAAAAAAAACAATAGAGTATCCATTATGCCGACAACTACTTAAAAACGTAAAACAGAAAGGGAAAAAAGGAAAAGAAAAGGAGTGAGATTTATAACGGACTACGACTGGTTGCACAGTAAAACCCGGGATGAATGTATTTTTTATCAAATCCGAATACGAACTCAAGGCCTTCGTCTCACCAACATAAGAATAAACCATCCTGAAAGATTGGGTGCCCAGTGAGCCAACTTGTGGCTAAGGGCTTTGATGACTCTTTGTATAAACAATCTTTTGTTTAATATAATTTACACTTTTATTAATGGCAATGACTTTATCTTTCTTCATATTGTTATATTGTGATATACTATTGTTGTTTTGATAAAGACCTTGAATATACTATAGTGTATGTAAGATGTGGTAGTACATGGGGATGTCTATCATGAAACACATCTTATAGTCACTGTATATTCTAAACAGTTCCTAGTCGATTGAGCCATCCGTTAATAAGGATAAGGATCGCTCGAGTTTGAGACTAGCATTTGCGATGCAGAGTACCATGTTTCATTGGTAAGGA
Organism: Henckelia pumila; assembly: GCF_033568475.1. NCBI lineage: Eukaryota > Viridiplantae > Streptophyta > Magnoliopsida > Lamiales > Gesneriaceae > Henckelia > Henckelia pumila. The sequence continues at coordinate 121,740,255 of NC_133122.1, read as the reverse complement.
ACATAGAGATGTTCGAAGCATGCAAATGGATATTCATACGATGAATGATCGAACTACCCTATCCGGACATTCCAAGTGGTTATCACTTATCGAGTGGATAAAGTCCGCAGTTTTGGTTGTACACCATTAGTCCTTACTACTTGAAACATCATTGAGACTCTATATGCTAGTACTGTGCTTTGACTCGTTTACCGACTCTATTGGGGTCATCAGGTGTCGGGATTGGGTACAGTTACAACACATATAGGAGTCGATGCTTTGTTGTCAAGGATTCACCACATACTTGCGAGTGTGGATATCCTATGCAATCTGAGGAGATATTAGTGTGACGAATCTCTGGCCAGAGTACATGATGTGTTTTAAGAAATGGTTTCTTAGTAGCACATGCGATGTCACTATTTGATCTTCAAGATGCGTTGCATAGTTATCGAATCTAGAACGACTCTCGATTTACCAATGGTTGTTGATTCGATCGGGATATTTGGATGAAGGGACCGTACTGTACGCTAACCAAAATCTATTGGTTCTTGCAGGCACTATCAGTGATACCTAGGGAATCATGGGGCGATGTTGCTAGGCACTCTTACCATGATTCGATGGGCAAGTCGGAAATTGTTGTTCCGAGTCACAAGGAGTTGTGAGCCCACGGCTAGCTGTATCCCTGAACCATTGAGGGTCACACAGAGTAATGGATTTTTAATCCCCGTTGAGATAGTTAAATTTAAAGAGTTAAATTTAATGAACAAAGAAGTGGGACTTCTTATTTAAGAGTAGAGGAGTAAGATTTCCTAAAATGACATAGGGATGGGCATTTTTGGAAATCACTGAATTCGGATTCAAAAAAATTTATCTTGACTTTAAAAGGTGCAGAAATGGTTTCTGTGCACATTGGTAAAATCGGTTTATCAATCAGAGTCACGATGAATTTTATATTAATTTCTGAACATGCGGGCTTTGCTTGTCAGGCTTGAACTTATGACTAATGGGCCCTAAGCTGTTAGCAGCCCACATTATAAATAAGTTATTGCAGTACAGAAATTACACAACAGAGGTCACAAAATATTTTTGAAAACCCTAGCCTTGTTTTCTCTGAAGTGGCCGCCCCCCTCCCCTCTGCTCGGGAAAATCCAGCCTGTGAATTTTGAATTTGCAGTCTGGTTTAACGGATTAAATTCGTTAATTCTCTTCGTAGAAACTTCTGATAGATTTTCTAGTGCAATCTATCAGAGGGATTAAATCTCTGTTCGTGGACCTGATTGAAGAACAGTTCGTCCATCAGTTCCTGGGAGATACAACAAGAGCAGAGCAATCTGTTGGTGTCCATAATCTCGATTCGAGATTGGAGGTAAAAATTTATAATTGTTATTTAATTTTTACACACACAATTTAATCGTAAAGTTTTGATACCCATTATGGAATCGTTCCATATAAAATTTTTAAACTTCCGCTGCACCGGGTATCAATTCTGATTGATCTGATCGCCATTCTGCAACAGTGGTATCAGAGACAGGTTGCTCAGATCAAGCGATTAAATTAATCGATTGTACAAAAAAATTTTAAGCCTCGGTTTTTGAAACAAAATAATTTATTTAAATTAAAAATTTTTTCGGGCAAAAACACAGGCAGCGAGAGTCGCTGCCCCGGGAAACGCACGGCGCTGCGCAGGGCGGCGCACGGCACTGCCGAGGGCAGCGACGATCGCTGCCCTAGGGGCAGCCGGGCTGCCCGGCCCGAGCCTTTTGGGGCGCGGGCAGCCCAGAAGCGTCCCGGGCGGCCCGCGAAAAATTAATTTTTAATTTTAAAATTAAAATTTTAATATGTTAAAATTCTATTTTTGGTCCGATCGAAAATTGTTTTTGATTGGTCCACGAGGCGTCGGATCGAATTGTTCGAGTCCGAAAATTTTAAAATTGATTTTTGGAAAATTTATAGATTTTATCCGTTAAATCAGATTTTATGAAATTAATTATTTTTGGTACAATTGATGATAAGATATGATCTTATGGAAATATTGAGTAAAATATGATTTTATGTATAAAATTGGATTTTATATGTAAAATATGATTTTATTTGATAAAAAGATAAAATATGATTTTGTATGTAAAATAAGATTTTATATATGGAATATGATTTTATCCTTTTAATTTAAATTGCCATTGCATGTTATCCAATAAATTAATTTTGAATTAAATATTATTGGATAAGGATGATCGATTACCATGACCAATTTTGTAGGTGTATGTTAGGAATTTACATTTGTTTTTATTGTTGTTGGATTTATTAATGGGTCTGGTTTATGGCCCAATATGAATTGTCATATGTAATAAAAGTGGGCCTGGTTTATGGCCCGTTACCACCCCTTGAAATGTATCCCCTATTTGTCATGGTTATTTATTGTAAATACATTAGACTTAGTGGGAGATGAAGATTTGAAGACGGAGGTGGGCCCAGCAGACAATAAAGACTGAAGAAATGTAAATTGGAAGCTCAATGTAATAGGATTGCATTGCATACCTGCATATTACCTAGGATTGGACTAAGACTCGTGATTGGCAACCACGGGTCGATTAGAAATGGAATCGATCATCCTATATAATATATGATATTATTGTTGTATGCATGTTTTAGACAAAATTGTGTGAATCCGGCAAGCATACAAATTTTAAATATGATTTAAAATTGATATCAAGATAAATAAAGGAAATTTAAAATTGTTTAAATGTTCCTACCTTCCATCAACGATCAATGTATGAGATGCTACCCGCGGATACGGTCCGGCTCATATTATTGGGGGGGCCCGTTCGTCGGAAAGCTGTACATTGGATCGACGCATGTTGTAAGTTGGGTGGAACTCCCATGGGATCGGCTCATATTATTGGGGGATCCACATGGCGACCGTCCATCACAACTTAATATTGATGGGTCATCTTGACATGTCACAATAAACGACATCATATTATTGGGCCCTTATTGGACATGTGGTAAAAACGTGGAGGTTTCTTTGGAAGCAATTGGGCTCTACCTTTTGAAAATTATGGTTGGCTGATATTATTCGGGACCATAGTTTGTCAATTGGACTCCATGTTCTCACTAAGGAAAACAGTTTCCCATTTTCACTAGAGGGTAGTGAAATCGTTAAAATAGTGGGAGTGAGATTCATAAAATAAATTTCGCCTATTTTATGTCTTAGTAAATTAATTAAACAATCACTGATATTTGTCTGTTTCTTTTCAGTATTTCATAAAGATGAATTCGCGTAATCCACTTTTCTCTATCCTTGAACAAAATAAACTGACTGGCGCAAACTATACGGAATGGTTCCGTAAGTTGAAGATTGTCTTGACTTCGGAGAAGATGCTCTACGTGTTAGAAAAATCTCCTCCGAAGGAAGCACCAGCTGACATAAGTCCGGAAGAGTTGGCCAAACTTGATACATGGTGGGACCATGATATCAAGGCCAAATGCTATATGCAAGCCTCGATGTCTGATGAACTCCAGAGGCGATTTGAGGACACCGTGAATGCTGCTGACATTCACGTACAACTCAAGAAACTTTTTGGGGCTCAATCGAGAGCTGAAAGGTTCGCTACTGTAAAAGAGCTAATGACGTGTCGCATGCGTGAAGGGACTTCGGTCTGTGATCATGGGGTACGAGTGATTTGGCTCATACAGAAGTTGGTAACGCTTGATTTGGTGTTGGAGCATGAACTCAACGTGGACTTATTACTTCTATCTCTTCCTTCTTCGTTTGACGGATTTGTGGTGAATTTCAATATGAACAAGATAGAGGCCTCCCTTGAAGAGATGGTCAATATGCTTGTAACATATGAATCCACTTTAAAGAAGGATAAACCGGCTTTCTTGGTGGGCTCCTCTTCTTCTGCTAAGAAGGGGCCAAGTACAAAGGGTAAGAAACGTTCTGCCCCACCCAAGAAAACCGAACCGGAGAAGAAGTACAAGACAAAGGCTTCAAACATGGAAAAGTCCAAGGATGTTTGCCATTACTGCAAGAAGCCCGGTCATTGGAAACGTAACTGCAAGGAATATCTAGAGCAGTTGCGAACTGCGAAGGGTATGTTTTATATTGAAATAAATGTTTCACTTAATACTACTTCTTTGGTATTGGATACCGGATGTGGATCTCACATTTGCAATGATTTGCAGGTGATGACAAGAAGTCGCAGGCTTAGAATGGGTGAGACCCAGCTGAGGCTCGGAAATGGTTCCAGAGTTGAAGCTAAAGCTGTGGGAGATGTTTATTTAATTTTGCAGAACGGTTTTAAGTTACTTTTGAGAGATGTTTTATTTGTTCCAGATTTGATTAAAAACATTATTTCTGTTTCTATGCTTGATAGAGATGGTTATTCTTGCAATTTTGTGAATGGAATTTGCAATATTTACAAGAATGAATGTTTGATTGGAAATGGACAACTTGAAAATGATCTATATAACTTAAAATTAAAAGACGTTCCAATAAATTATGTTGATAAACCGGTAACAACAAACAAAAGGAAAATCGATAGTCAAAACCCGGCAAACCTTTGGCATGCTAGGCTAGGTCATATTTCCTCAAGGAGGATGAACAAGCTAGTGGGTGAGGGCATGTTTGATATGTCTGATATTAACTCTCTACCTACTTGTGAATCCTGCCTGAAAGGAAAAATGACTAAATCTCCTTTTAAGGGGAAACCTGAGCGTAGTCAAAATCTGTTGGATTTGATCCATACAGATGTTTGTGGTCCATTTAGAATTGGTACTCAATATGGCCACAACTACTTCATTACCTTTACTGATGATTATTCTAGGTATGGGTATTTATATTTAATGAAATATAAGTCTGAAGCATTTGAAAAGTTCAAAGAATTCAAGGCTGAAGTAGAAAAAAAGCTAGGTAAAAGTATTAAAGCACTTCAATCGGATCGAGGTGGAGAATACTTAAGTACCGAGTTTTTGAACTATCTGAAAGAGAATGGGATTCTCTCTCAGTGGACTCCTCCTATGACACCTCAGCTGAATGGTGTATCGGAGCGTCGTAATCGAACTTTGTTGGACATGGTTCGATCCATGATGAGCTTCACTGAGCTTCCACCTTCGTTTTGGGGCTATGCGCTTGAAACGGCGGTATTGTTGTTGAACAACGTCCACACCAAAGCAGTGGACAAAACACCATACGAGTTATGGAATGGCAAAGCTCCTAAGTATTCGTACTTGAGGATTTGGGGATGTCCTGCTTACGTGAAGCAGACAGTGGGAGATAAGTTGGATAGTCGATCCACCTTATGTTATTTTGTAGGGTATCCGAAGAATTCAATCGGTTATTATTTCTATCATCCTGCTGAAAAAAAGGTGTTTGTTTCAAGGAATGCCACCTTCTTGGAGAAGGAGTTCTTATTGGATAAGAAAGGCAAGATGATGGAACTCGAAGAAATTCGAGAAGAACCCGAAATACAAAATAATGATCCTACACCTCAGGAACCATTGATGGACACGCCTATACTTAGAAGATCCGAGAGGACTTCTAAACCTCCTATTCGATATGGTCTTCTTCTTGAAGGGGATCAAGATGAACCCGATGTTGGATGTGATCCAAGAAACTTCAAGGAAGCAATTTCTGATGCGGATTCAAATTTATGGCTTGAAGCTATGCAGTCGGAAATAGATTCAATGCATACAAACCAAGTTTGGTCTTTAGTAGATCCTCCCGATGGAATTGTTCCAATAGGGTGTAAATGGATCTACAAGAGAAAGCTTGGGCCTGATGGTAAGGTATTGACCTACAAGGCGCGATTGGTGGCGAAAGGTTACACTCAAAGACAAGGAGTTGACTATGATTAAACCTTTTCACCAGTTGCAATGTTCAAGTCCATAAGAATCCTTATTGCCATAGCTGCTTGGTATGACTATGAGATATCGCAAATGGATGTGAAGACTGCATTTCTTAATGGAAACATTAAGGAATAGATCTATATGACGCAGCCTGAGGGATACACATCCATGGGAAGCGAGCATAAGGTATGCAAGCTTCAGAGATCAATCTATGGTCTAAAACAAGCATCAAGAAGTTGGAACCAGAAATTTGATGAAACAATAAAGGATTTTGGTTTCATCAAGAACCCGGAGGAACCATGCGTGTACAAGAAAGTAGTTAAGGATGCTGTGACATTCTTAGTACTTTATGTTGATGACATCCTACTCATTGGGAATGACGTAGGGATGTTGCAGTCAACAAAGATATGATTATCAGGTAGATTCTCGATGAAGGATTTGGGTGAGACATCCTATATTCTAGGGATACAGATCTATAGAGATAGATCTAAGAGAATGATAGGACTCACTCAAGCAACCTACATCAACACCATATTGAAACGGTTTTCAATGGATGGGTCCAAGAGAGGACATCTACCTATGTGTCATGGAGTTTCTCTATCCAGGTCTATGTGTCCCAAGACTGATGAAGAGATAGAGAAAATGACACATGTACCATATGCGTCAGCCATAGGTAGTATCATGTATGAGATGATATCTACCAGACCGGATGTAGCATTTGCTCTGACTGTCACGAGCAGATATCAAGCTAATCCCGGTCAAATGCATTGGAAAGCCGTGAAGGACATTCTTAAGTACTTACGAAGGACTAAGAATATGTTCATGGTATATGGAGGAAGAGAACTATAATTGGAAGGCTATACCGACTCTAGCTTCCAAAGTGACGTGGATGACTCAAAGTCAACCTCTGGATTTGTGTTCATGCTCAATGGCGGTGCTGTCTCTTGGAAGAGTTCCAAGCAGGACACCACAGCGGATTCCACCACTGAGGCAGAATACATTGCAGCATCAGCTGCTGCTAAAGAGGCCGTTTGGATGAGGAATTTCGTCCAAGAGTTGGGCGTTATTCCGAAAGTTGTTGGTCCAGTCCCGGTGTACTGTGACAACACGGGTGCCGTTGCTCAGGCAAAGGAACCAAGGTCTCATCAAAGATCCAAACACGTACTGAGGAAATACCACATCATCCGAGAGATCATGGAAAGAGGAGACATCACTGTCGAAAGAGTGGCCTCTGCAGACAATATCGCTGATCCACTTACTAAGCCCTTTCCAGGACCATTATTTGACAAACATCGCGAAGCAATGGGTCTACGTAGTATGACTAGTTGGCTTTAGGGCAAGTGGGAGATTGAAAGAGTGGGTGCCCGGTGAGCCAACTTGTGGCTAAGGGCTTTGATGACTCTTTGTATAAACAATCTTTTGTTTAATATAATTTACACTTTTATTAATGGCAATGACTTTATCTTTCTTCATATTGTTATATTGTGATATACTATTGTTGTTTTGATAAAGACCTTGAATATACTATAGTGTATGTAAGATGTGGTAGTACATGGGGATGTCTATCATGAAACACATCTTATAGTCACTGTATATTCTAAACAGTTCCTAGTCGATTAAGCCGTCCGTTAATAAGGATATGGATCGCTCGAGTTTGAGACTAGCATTTGCGATGCAGAGTACCACGTTTCATTGGTAAGGAACATAGAGATGTTCGAAGCATGCAAATGGATATTCATACGATGAATGATCGAACTACCCTATCCGGACTTTCCAAGTGGTTATCACTTATCGAGTGGATAAAGTCCGCGGTTTTGGTTGTACACCATTAGTCCTTACTACTTGAAACATCATTGAGACTCTATATGCTAGTACTGTGCTTTGACTCGTTTACCGACTCTATTGGGGTCATCAGGTGTCGGGATTGGGTATAGTTACAACACATATAGGAGTCGATGCTTTGTTGTCAAGGATTCACCACATACTTGCGAGTGTGGATATCCTATGCAGTCTGAGGAGATATTAGTGTGACGAATCTCTGGCCAGAGTACATGATGTGTTTTAAGAAATGGTTTCTTAGTAGCACATGCGATGTCACTATTTGATCTTCAAGATGCGTTGCATAGTTATCGAATCTAGAACGACTCTCTATTTACCAATGGTTGTTGATTCGATCGGGATATTTGGATGAAGGGACTGTACTGTACGCTAACCAAAATCTATTGGTTCTTGCAGGCACTATCAGTGATACCTAGGGAATCATGGGGCGATGTTGCTAGGCGCTCTTACCATGATTCAATGGGCAAGTCGGAAATTGTTGTTCCGAGTCACAAGGAGTTGTGAGCCCACGGCTAGCTGTATCCCTGAACCATTGAGGGTCACACAGAGTAATGGATTTTTAATCCCCGTTGAGATAGTTAAATTTAAAGAGTTAAATTTAATGAACAAAGAAGTGGGACTTCTTATTTAAGAGTAGAGGAGTAAGATTTCCTAAAATGACATAGGGATGGGCATTTTTGGAAATCACTGAATTCGGATTCAGAAAAATTTATCTTGACTTTAAAAGGTGCAGAAATGGTTTCTGTGCACATTGGTAAAATCAGTTTATCAATAAGAGTCACGATGAATTTTATATTAATTTCTGAACATGCGGGCTTTGCTTGTCAGGCTTGAACTTATGACTAATGGGCCCTAAGCTGTTAGCAGCCCACATTATAAATAAGTTATTGCAGTACAGAAATTACACAACAGAGGTCACAAAATATTTTTGAAAACCCTAGCCTTGTTTTCTCTGAAGTGGCCGCCCCCCTCCCCTCTGCTCGGGAAAATCCAGCCTGTGAATTTTGAATTTGCAGTCTGGTTTAACGGATCAAATTCGTTAATTCTCTTCGTAGAAACTTCTGATAGATTTTCTAGTGCAATCTATCAGAGGGATTAAATCTCTGTTCGTGGACCTGATTGAAGAACAGTTCGTCCATCAGTTCCTGGGAGATACAACAAGAGCAGAGCAATCTGTTGGTGTCCATAATCTCGATTCGAGATTGGAGGTAAAAATTTATAATTGTTATTTAATTTTTACACACACAATTTAATCGTAAAGTTTTGATACCCATTATGGAATCGTTCCATATAAAATTTTTAAACTTCCGCTGCACCGGGTATCAATTCTGATTGATCTGATCGCCGTTCTCTAACACGTCCTAACTTGCGCAATCGACTGCACATGCGTTAAGTTAGCAAAGCAGCTGCGATGCCAAAAGAATCGAAAAATACATTTCACCCCATTTAAAAGCTTAGTAACTTGTGAAAGCATTTACCTGCTCGGCGATTATACCAGCACTTGCGTAGGATTCGCGACTCTTGGAGGTGAGTCCCATGAGGGTATACGCATATAAACGTTTCTCTTAGTTAAACAAGAGAGAATTTGCCATAATAATTAGCTATATCTGTGCTTTTCTAATCTGAATGAAGTTTAATAAACACAAGTGTTAACCATCAAAGCTACAAATACAGAGTAGAAAGATCAGGAAGTAAATTTTCGTGTATGTTTGCCATTCTATTTTTCAATCAGATATAGTAGAATTTAATTAAAAATTCTGACTGGTCTTGAAAGCCAGAATTTAAGAAATTTTAATAGCTAAACAATCATCAGTTTTAATTTAAAAAGACAAAAGGAAAAGCAAATTTGATTCCAGAATCTTCTCCACTCCAAGTTATCATTGATATTGTAGAAGGTGTTAGATACATCCAATCTGTCTCATCGTTAAAAAAAATCACGAGCCAACTCTTAAAAATGTATGAAAAAAACTCACTGACCAAAGTAGGACTGCTGTAACAGGAACAATGACCCCCTGATTCATTGGACTTTTCACATGGAAGTTTTTTTTATATGTAAAAATTAAAAGCTTGATCTTAATCGGTGGTCGAAAATGTTATGTTCTGCAGATAGCTCTTTAAACAAACTTCAATTATCGTGGCAGTAAAACCAACCAAACAAATAAGTGCAAGTATGCATCATTCATTACCATATGCAAATACAGTTTCACAATATTGTATTTGAGGTTGATAAATGCAACCATTTCTAAATGAATTTGAACATAAATAGCTCATGCCAATCAATTACCTTTAATATCAAGTCAAACTTCACAGCAATAATTCAGAACCTTCCACACATGCCACGAGTCTTCAATCCTTATGCTCTAAAGTCTAAACAAACACTTTTACACAGTCTACCCATAAAAAAATTCCCATTCCCAATTACGAATTAAAAGCGAGTATCGGATCTCATCGGAGTCAACTACAAAAGGAAAAACAAAAAACAAAAAACCACACGATAATTCCGTTTAAAAATGGACAAACATTTTTTTCTAAAAGCTGATGATGAAACAACAAAGAAGCATAACATAAAATAAAATTTCCAGGTCCTATAAATTCTAATTCATCAAACCCAACATTACTACATTGCATAGATATAAATCTACGGTTTCCATCTGTATCACCAACAAAAAAAAAACCACTGATTCCATCAAAACCACGTGTACATACATTCACATGCATACAAGATCATAAACATACCCGATTGCAACAATCACATGTGAAAGTAAGGAAATCGATCTGGTGGCAGTCGTCAACGCTGCAGTGTTTCCCTAGATTTGGGAATGCCGGAGTCCCCATGATTCAAACACAGAATCTTGCTGCGGCGAAAAAAAAAGAGAAATTGATAAGAATTTGTATATTCTTATAATCCTCAGGACTGCAATTTCAGATGATAGAAATTGTGGACATACCAAAATCGTACCAAAACCAGTCAATATATCGATGCCAAGAGCTTTCATTGAATTGGTCAGATTGCTACGGATTTTGGAGGCCAGATTATTTGCATGATCGGCAACTGCTTGTCTGTCATATCCTGCAGCTGCAACCTGTCATTGTGGCAGGTGATGATTGGTAAAATGGGAAAAATGACCCAGAAAAACATGAAATGGAAACTGTAAGAAAGTAATAGGATAGAAAACTATTATTTACCTTCACATGATGCATACCACACAAAATCAAGAATCACTGACTGAGCAGTTTTAATTATTTATCAAAGAAGTACAGAACTTATGTTAAATGTTAAATTAGGTAGAGAAGATCATAAATTTTCTGTAATTGATAGTCTGTCCAACAAATATTGTTTACATACAGCATCCACATCACATTTACATTTTCCTGCATACCAGTTTGTTCAAAAAGCCAGAAGTTAACAGTGGAAAGGGTCAAACAGTTGTTTCCCTTCACTAGTTTCGAACGAAACTGCAGTCATTCAGCCATAAAAAGTTCAGATTAATGAAATGTACCTTTCAGTCCTAATAACCAACAAATCTCATGAAAGTTTAAGTTGTTAAAGAGAGTTTATCAAAATGGTTCAAAATTTAGAGAGTCATTCAGCCATAACAAGTTCAGATTTATGAAATGTACCTTTCAGTCCTAATAACCAACTCAAAAGTTTAGGTTGTAAAAGTGAGTTTATCAAAATGGTTCAAAATTTACACAGTACTGATCATGCGGGGAAAGAAGTACCTGTAAGCCAAAAGATTTCATGTGATGTTCATCTTGAAGCTCCCTCATGCGACCACTTATAGCAAGAAGTGCTTTAGAAGGAACGCATCCCCTATTAACACACGTTCCGCTGACAACATCCCCTTCTACGATTGCAGTTTTCAAGCCCTGTAGTACATAATATTTCACACGTTTTAGTAATAATCTACTAGATGAAATATGCAAAACAATTTAGAATGAATGGTATTGCAAAAAAAAATGTTTGTTTGTTTTTTTAACAAAAATATAAAACACAACCTTGAAACATCAAATGGAAATCTGCAATTCACAACTAAATTAGCTCAGACAATCAAAATAGAAGCAAGAAAAGAAAAAAAAAAGGAGAAGACTTCGAACAAGAACGCAGTGGAGCCACTGGAGCATTACCTTCTCAACAGCATGAAGTGCTGCGCCGTGGCCACCAACCCCGGCTCCGATAATCACTAAATCATAGTCAAAATCACTTGAAGACGGGCGCCATTGCCTTTCAACGCCGCAAAAACCTTACTAAAATCGGAATGCTTCGAATGCACATATAATCGATCTGAACGAGAGGAAGAAGAATCCCAGGATGATTTCGAGTGAAAAGCCTCAACGCGAAAAATCGTTTGAAGAATCGAGCAAAAATCGACATGGGATTTTGAATTGAAAGAGAAAAAAAGGAGAAAGGGACCGGATCTGGAAAAGTAATCGAGAGAAGGGGTCTGATTTAGGGATCTTGGGTTAAGGAATATTATTTATTTTATGTTTTATTTTATATAAAAATAATAGTTTTTCCACAACACTTTTTAAAAAGTGTTGTGATACATGGTAAAAAAAACGCTAATAGACAACACTTTTAAAAGCGTTGTCTTTGACCCTAAAAAAACACGTATTCACAACGCTTTTTAAAAAAAGCGTTGTATTTGATGAATAAAAAACGTATAACGACAACGCTTTTCACTCAAAGCGTTGTCTTTTAAAAAAATACAACGCTTTTAGTGAAAAGAGTTGTCTTTTAAGTGTTGTGTTTGTGCATTTTTCTTGTAGTGAATATACTAACGAATGCATAAACAATTCGAATGATTTCGACTGAAAATGAGCTAGATTTATTAAGAAGATGAAAGAGACACAGAAAGTAAATCAACGCAGTTAGAATTCACTAGAGAATGCCAGGTCAAGATATGAATTGAAGATAACAGAGCAGAATTGATGGATTTTGTGGTGACTAATCGTTGAATGATGCCAGATATTCTCGATATAGAATATTTGATGTTGAAATAGGCACACTACAACAAATTGAATATCCATCTAGTTGTTTGTAAATGTATGAACGACTTTGGAAATCAGTGTTGATGAAAGGAAATGAATGCAGATATGACAGAATTGAATGTTTGATATCAATATTTTCAAGGGTAGAAACAAAAAAGAAGAGATCAAGTGGTCTAAGATACAGTTTAGCCACTTGAAAGTCAAAATAAGAACAGTTTTTCGACAAATTTGTCATTCGAAACTAGTCAGATCGTCATGAATATGCGATTTGAATTGAGGTATACTATGACAAATTCTAGAATACGCTGTAGTAGATACAATACAGATTTGAATTAGAAGATAGAAATGGTTGAAAAGATAGGAATTATTGAAATCTATTATTGAGATGAAAATGTTAGAGTACGTTGGATAGATTGTGGCACTGATTATCATATGAGTGATTGGTTGTATGTGATTGCATTATACCATCCACTGATCTATGGAATTCTGAGGTGACAATCCAGATTTTGAGAAGTTACTCAGAACACTAATACCTGATTCGGTACCAACTGATTGTTTTTGCCACTTGATGATTTTAATTCCTGTGACAGCTAACTGAAAGATGTGGAGATAATGTTTTGTTTAGCAGATGCGAAAAATCAGAGTTCTTGTGTTGAGATAGTATTTCTGAAGTATCAAATCAGATATGATTTGAGAAAAGATAGAAAATTTGAAGATTGATCTGTACAGAATGAAAGACGAACAGTGTATGATAAATACAGATATCGAAATGATAATCATCATGATAGTGTAGACTTGATATATTTCCTTTTCCAGTATAGAACAATATAGGAAAAGAAACAAGTCGTCACTAAAGCTGAATTGTTTTGTATGAGATTTTTCAATACAGTTAATGACGTTACTGACAGATATATTCCTTCCAGAATTGATAAGAAAGATCAGATGTAATATATGTGTCTAAGCTAAAGAATCAGTTAGATTCTACCGATATACTTTAGTCAGCAGAAGTAGAACTTGATAAGATCCTGAGTTATTTACGCATCCGAAATAGATATTGAATCTGAAAGAGAAATATCTCAGAGATAAATCAAATTCCGATCAGCTAACTAAGTACAACAGAATAGACGCAATTTGAAGAAAGAACTTGAAGAGATAGATCTGTTGGAGAACGGCGATCAGATCAATCAGAATTTATACCCGGTGCAGCGGAAGTTAAAAAATTTTATATGGAACGATTCCATAATGGGTATCAAAACTTTACGATTAAATTGTGTGTGTAAAAATTAAATAACAATTATAAATTTTTACCTCCAATCTCGAATCGAGATTATGGACAACAACAGATTGCTCTGCTCTTGTTGTATCTCCCAAGAACTGATGGACGAACTGTTCTTCAATCAGGTCCACGAACAGAGATTTAATCCCTCTGATAGATTTCACTAGAAAATCTATCAGAAGTTTCTACGAAGAGAATTAACGAATTTGATCCGTTAAACCAGACTGCAAATTCAAAATTCACAGGCTGGATTTTCCCGAGTAGAGGGGAGGGGGGGCGGCCACTTCAGGGAAAACAAGGCTAGGGTTTTCAAAAATATTTTGTGACCTCTGTTATGTAATTTATGTACTGCAATAAATTATTTATAATGTGGGCTGCTAACAGCTTAGGGCCCATTAGTCATAAGTTCAAGCCTGACAAGCAAAGCCCGCATGTTCAAAAATTAATATAAAATTCATCGTGACTCTGATTGATAAACCGATTTTACCAATGTGCACAGAAACCATTTCTGCATCTTTTAAAGTCAAGATAAATTTTTCTGAATCCGAATTCAATGATTTCCAAAAATGCCCATCCCTATGTCATTTTAGGAAATCTTACTCCTCTACTCTTAAATAAGAAGTCCCACTTCTTTGTTCATTAAATTTAACTATCTCAACGGGGATTAAAAATCCATTACTCTGTGTGACCCTCAATGGTTCAGGGATACAGCTAGTCGTGGGCTCACAACTCCTTGTGACTCGGAACAACAATTTCCGACTTGCCCATCGAATCATGGTAAGAGCGCCTAGCAACATCGCCCCATGATTCCCTAGGTATCACTGATAGTGCCTGCAAGAACCAATAGATTTTGGTTAGCGTACAGTACGGTCCCTTCATCCAAATATCCCGATCGAATCAACAACCATTGGTAAATCGAGAGTCGTTCTAGATTCGATAACTATGCAACGCATCTTGAAGATCAAATAGTGACATCGCATGTGATACTAAGAAACCATTTCTTAAAACACATCATGTACTCTGGCCAGAGATTCATCACACTAATATCTCCTCAGATTGCATAGGATATCCACACTCGCAAGTATGTGGTGAATCCTTGACAACAAAGCATCGACTCCTATATGTGTTGTAACTGTACCCAATCCCGACACCTGATGACCCCAATAGAGTCGGTAAACGAGTCAAAGCACAGTACTAGCATATAGAGTCTCAATGATGTTTCAAGTAGTAAGGACTAATGGTGTACAACCAAAACCGCGGACTTTATCCACTCGATAAGTGATAACCACTTGGAAAGTCCGGATAGGGTAGTTCGATCATTCATCGTATGAATATCTATTTGCATGCTTTGATCATCTCTATGTTCCATACCAATGAAACGTGGTACTCGGCATCGCAAATGCTAGTATCAATCTCGAGCGATCCTTATCCTTATCATCGGACGGCTCAATCGACTAGGAACTGTTTAGAATATACAGTGACTATAAGATGTGTTCATGATAGTCATCCCCATGTACTACCACATCTTACATACACTATAGTATATTCAAGGTCTTTATCAAAACAACAATAGTATATCACAATATAACAATATGAAGAAAGATAAAGTCATTGCCATTAATAAAAGTGTAAATTATATTAAACAAAAGATTGTTTATACAAAGAGTCATCAAAGCCCTTAGCCACAAGTTGGCTCACCGGGCACCCACTCTTTCAATCTCCCACTTGCCCTAAAGCCAACTAGTCATACTACGTAGACCCATTGCTTCGCGATGTTTGTCAAATAATGGTCCTTGCAAGGGCTTAGTAAGTGGATCAGCGATATTGTCTGCAGAGGCCACTCTTTCGACAGTGATGTTTCCTCTTTCCACAATCTCCCGGATGATGTGGTATTTCCTCAGTATGTGTTTGGATCTTTGATGAGACCTGGGTTCCTTTGCCTGAGCAACGGCACCCGTGTTGTCACAGTACACCGGGACTGGACCAAAAACTTCAGGAATGATGCCCAACTCTTGGACGAAATTCCTCATCCAAACGGCCTATTTAGCAGCAGCTGATGTTGCAATGTATTCTGCCTCAGTGGTGGAATCCGCTGTGGTGTCCTGCTTGAAACTTTTCCAAGAGACAGCACCGCCATTGAGCATGAACACAAATCTAGAGGTTGACTTCGAGTCATCCACGTCACTTTGGAAGCTAGAGTCGGTATAGCCTTCCAATTTTAGTTCTCTTCCTCCATATACCATGAACATATTCTTAGTCCTTCGTAAGTACTTAAGAATGTCCTTCACGGCTTTCCAATGCATTTGACCGGGATTAGCTTGATATCTGCTCATGACACTTAGAGCAAATGCTACATCCGGTCTGGTAGATATCATCCCATACATGATACTACCTATGGCTGACGCATATGGTACATGTGTCATTTTCTCTATCTCTTCATCAGTCTTGGGACACATAGACCTGGATAGAGAAACTCCATGACACATAGGTAGATGTCCTCTCTTGGACCCATCCATTGAAAACCTTTTCAATATGGTTTTGATGTAAGTTGATTGAGTGAGTCCTATCATTCTCTTAGATCTATCTCTATAGATCTGTATCCCTAGAATATAGGATGCCACACCCAAATCCTTCATCGAGAATCTACCTGATAACCATATCTTTGTTGACTGCAACATCCCTACATCATTCCCAATGAGTAGGATGTCATCAACATAAAGTACTAAGAATGTGACAGCATCCTTAACTACTTTCTTGTACACGCACGGTTCCCCCGGGTTCTTGATAAAACCAAAATCTTTTATTGTTTCATCAAATTTCTGGTTCCAACTTCTTGATGCTTGTTTTAGACCATAGATTGATCTCTGAAGCTTGCATACCTTATGCTCGCTTCCCATGGATGTGTATCCCTCAGGCTGCGTCATATAGATCTCTTCCTTAATGTTTCCATTAAGAAATGCAGTCTTCACATCCATTTGCCATATCTCATAGTCATACCAAGCAGCTATGGAAATAAGGATTCTTATGGACTTGAACATTGCAACTGGTGAAAAGGTTTCATCATAGTCAACTCCTTGTCTTTGAGTATAACCTTTCGCCACCAATCGTGCCTTGTAGGTCAATACCTTACCATCAGGCCCAAGCTTTCTCCTGTAGATCCATTTACACCCTATTGGAACAATTACACCGGGAGGATCTACTAAATACCAAACTTGGTTTGTATGCATCGAATCTATTTCCGACTGCATAGCTTCAAGCCATAAATTTGAATCCGCATCAGAAATTGCTTCCTTGAAGTTTCTTGGATCACATCCAACGTCGGGTTCATCTTGATCCCCTTCAAGAAGAAGACCATATCGAATAGGAGGTCTAGAAGTCCTCTCGGATCTTCTAGGCATAGGCGTGTCCATCAATGGTTCCTGAGGTGTAGGATCATTATTTTGTATTTCGGGTTCTTCTCAAATTTCTTCGAGTTCCATCATCTCGCCTTTCTTATCCAATAAGAACTCCTTCTCCAAGAAGGTGGCATTCCTTGAAACAAACACCTTTGTTTCAGCAGGATGATAGAAATAATATCCTATCAAATTCTTCGGATACCCTACAAAATAACATAAGGTGGATCGACTATCCAACTTATCTCCCACTGTCTGCTTCACGTAAGCAGGACATCCCAAAATCCTCAAGTACGAATACTTAGGAGCTTTGCCATTCCATAACTCGTATGGTGTTTTGTCCACTGCTTTGGTGTGGACGTTGTTCAACAACAATACCGTCGTTTCAAGCGCATAGCCCCAAAATGAAGGTGGAAGCTCAGTGAAGCTCATCATGGATCGAACCATGTCCAAAAAAGTTCGATTACGACGCTCCGATACACCATTTAGCTGAGGTGTCATAGGAGGAGTCCACTGAGAGAGAATCCCATTCTCTTTCAGATAGTCCAAAAACTCGGTACTTAAGTATTCTCCACCTCGATCCGATCGAAGTGCTTTAATACTTTTACCTAGCTTGTTTTCTACTTCAGCCTTGAATTCTTTGAACTTTTCAAATGCTTCAGACTTATATTTCATTAAATATAAATACCCATACCTAGAATAATCATCAGTAAAGGTAATGAAGTAGGTGTGGCCATATTGAGTACCAATTCTAAATGGACCACAAACATCTGTACGGATCAAATCCAACAGAATTTGACTATGCTCAGATTTCCCCTTAAAAGGAGATTTAGTCATTTTTCCTTTCAGGCAGGACTCACAAGTAGGTAGAGAGTTAATATCAGACATATCAAACATGCCCTCTCCCACTAGCTTGTTCATCCTCCTTGAGGAAATGTGACCTAGCCTAGCATGCCAAAGGTTTGTCGGGTTTTGACTATCGATTTTCCTTTTGTTTGTTGTTACCGGTTTATCAACATAATTTATTGGAACGTCTTTTAATTTTAAGTTATATAGATCGTTTTCAAGTTGTCCATTTCCAATCAAACATTCATTCTTGTAAATATTCCAAATCTCATTCACAAAATTGCAAGAACAACCATCTCTATCAAGCATAGAAACAGAAATAATGTTTTTAATCAAATCTGGAACAAATAAAACATCTCTCAAAAGTAACTTAAAATCGTTCTGCAAAATTAAATAAACGTCTCCTACAGCTTTAGCTTCAACTCTAGAACCATTTCCGAGCCTCAGCTGGGTCTCACCCATTCTAAGCTTGCGACTTCTTGTCATCACCTGCAAATCATTGCAAATGTGAGATCCACATCCGGTATCCAATACCCAAGAAGTAGTATTAAGTGAAACATTTATTTCAATATAGAACATACCCTTCGCAGTTCGCAACTGCTCTAGATATTCCTTGCAGTTACGTTTCCAATGACTGGGCTTCTTGCAGTAATGGCAAACATCCTTGGACTTTTCCATGTTTGAAGCCTTTGTCTTGTACTTCTTCTCGGGTTCGGTTTTCTTGGGTGGGGCAGAACGTTTCTTACCCTTTGTACTTGGCCCCTTCTTAGAAGAAGAAGAGGAGCCCACCAAGAAAGCCGGTTTATCCTTCTTTAAAGTGGATTCATATGTTACAAGCATATTGACCATCTCTTCAAGGGAGGCCTCTATCTTGTTCATATTGAAATTCACCACAAATCCGTCAAACGAAGAAGGAAGAGATAGAAGTAATAAGTCCACGTTGAGTTTATGCTCCAACACCAAATCAAGCATTACCAACTTCTGTATGAGCCAAATCACTCGTACCCCATGATCACGGACCGAAGTCTCTTCACGCATGCGACACGTCATTAGCTCCTTTACAGTGGCGAACCTTTCAGCTCTCGATTGAGCCCCAAAAAGTTCCTTGAAGAAATATTTTGTGACCTCTGTTATGTAATTTCTGTACTGCAATAACTTATTTATAATGTGGGCTGCTAACAGCTTAGGGTCCATTAGTCATAAGTTCAAGCCTGACAAGCAAAGCCCGCATGTTCAGAAATTAATATAAAATTCATCGTGACTCTGATTGATAAACCGATTTTACCAATGTGCACAGAAACTATTTCTGCATCTTTTAAAGTCAAGATAAATTTTTCTGAATCCGAATTCAGTGATTTCCAAAAATGCCCATCCCTATGTCATTTTAGGAAATCTTACTCCTCTACTCTTAAATAAGAAGTCCCACTTCTTTGTTCATTAAATTTAACTCTTTAAATTTAACTATCTCAACGGGGATTAAAAATCCATTACTCTGTGTGACCCTCAATGGTTCAGGGATACAGCTAGCCGTGGGCTCACAACTCCTTGTGACTCGGAACAACAATTTTCGACTTGCCCATCGAATCATGGTAAGAGCGCCTAGCAACATCGCCCCATGATTCCCTATGTATCACTGATAGTGCCTGCAAGAACCAATAGATTTTGGTTAGCGTACAGTACAGTCCCTTCATCCAAATATCCCGATCGAATCAACAACCATTGGTAAATCGAGAGTCGTTCTAGATTCGATAACTATGCAACGCATCTTGAAGATCAAATAGTGACATCGCATGTGATACTAAGAAACCATTTCTTAAAACACATCATGTACTCTGGCCAGAGATTCGTCACACTAATATCTCCTCAGATTGCATAGGATATCCACACTCGCAAGTATGTGGTGAATCCTTGACAACAAAGCATCGACTCCTATATGTGTTGTAACTGTACCCAATCCCGACACCTGATGACCCCAATAGAGTCCGTAAACAAGTCAAAGCACAGTACTAGCATATAGAGTCTCAATGATGTTTCAAGTAGTAAGGACTAATGGTGTACAACCAAAACCGCAGACTTTATCCACTCGATAAGTGATAACCACTTGGAAAGTCCGGATAGGGTAGTTCGATCATTCATCGTATGAATATCCATTTGCATGCTTTGAACATCTATATGTTCCATAACAATGAAACGTGGTACTTGGCATCGCAAATGCTAGTCTCAATCTCAAGCGATCCTTATCCTTATTATCGGACGGCTCAATCGACTAGGAACTGTTTAGAATATACAGTGACTATAAGATGTGTTTCATGATAGTCATCCCCATGTACTACCACATCTTACATACACTATAGTATATTCAAGGTCTTTATCAAAACAACAATAGTATATCACAATATAACAATATGAAGAAATATAAAGTCATTGCCATTAATAAAAGTGTAAATTATATTAAACAAAAGATTGTTTATACAAAGAGTCATCAAAGCCCTTAACCACAAGTTGGCTCACCGGGCACCCACTCTTTCAAGATTCAGATGTGATATTAGAGATTTAGAATGTATGCTTGAAGTAAGAATTACTTCAACTAAACTTTTACCTATAAACTCTAATCAGGTAAAGTTGATAAGATTTGAACTAATCAGAATGATCAATGCATATTGTGATTACAAGGAAGAGCATCTTAGATTTAAGTTAGCTCAGTGATTACAAGGTCATTGAAGAAGTGATCTGAAGCGATCAGAGAGTAGAATACGAGAAGATATCATAAAGATATCTAGAACTTACACTATTGAAGTAAGTACTATTTCAATTAAGTTTACACTGACGAGATTTAGTAGTTGAAACCAAATTGTTGGCATATGATGATATTTTGCTGGTTTGCGTTGTATTTGGAGTTGTGATGGATGAAAGATTAGTTCGATATTGTTTTGGTTACCGATTTTATATCTTTATGCCGTCAGTTCAAGAATTTGATCAAGTTTGAGTTAAGATTGCTTGAGCTGAGTTAGATAGGAGTTGATTGTTGATATATGCTGCATATTTACACTTCGTATCAGATTTTATTTGATTGTTTCGAGTTCGAGAATCTAAATTTCGAAATGGCCAAGAATTGAGAAAAGTTTGCAACTAGTTTTACTTTGAAGTTTGAGATGTGATTGAGCAGATTTTTAATTGAGTTCTTGCTGATTTTCTTGGATATATATGCTATGTTTTCAGTATGAAAACAGGGGGCTTGAAGTTAAGAAGACAGCTTCGAAAACGATTGACGAAAGAACAAGGATTGTGACTTGTTAGCCTTGAAAATTGAGTTGAAGTTTGATTAGAAGTTTGATATGAGGAGTTGTTGGGTTGATTGTACAGATTTGGAGCATCTCAACCACGACTGAACAACTGAAAGGCATAAGATGACATCAAGAGTCAGGGGTTTTGAAACTCAAGGATGAAGTTGCTTGAGTACGTCGCCAAGTTTGATAGTCTGTTGCGTTTCGCACCACTAATTGCCGGAGATGAAGAAGCTAAGTTAGATCAGTTCATCAATGGTTTGAACCCCGACGTCTTCACGTTGGTTAACACCAACAGGCCTAACAACTTTGCGGATGCCATGAATCACGCAAAGGGAGCAGAAGCAGGATTGTGGAGGCAAAGAGGTAATCAGGTGGCACCTCAGCAGCAGAGGCAGTATCAGAACCAACCAACTCAGTATCAGAATCAGTGAAACGACCCTCACTACTAGACTATAATTAAAATAAAGGAAAATTATGGATTTTTTAAAAATTTTGCCATGACCTATTTGTAAAACAAACAAGCCAACAAGACTCAGTCAGCAATTCAAATAAGGAAAGAAATACTGACATAAAAACTCAAGTGCGCTAATCATAAACATGCAATCCTAGTAACCACCTCCCGGTTACAGCATAAAGTAAACTAAGGTATTTAAAATCTCCGACGATAATCATAAACATGCATAAGCGGAAAACGTACTTCAAATCGTAAACTGTAGCACAGGGAATGCACATCCTGGCTATAAATACTAAAAATACTCAAATAACTCTTCATTATTACCTAACAGAGAAATGTGCGGAAAATGTAAACATAATGAAGCAACGGTCACTGGGCCTCGCACTGCCGACGGCCTCATCCAAGTAGATCATGCCCCTCTGTCTCAGCAACAAACTCCTCACCTGCAAACATTCAAGCATAGTGAGTCTAAAGACTCAACAAGTATAAACAGTGTAATAACAAGGGTTTAAAATACGTGATGCAAAAGCTCAACTTTAACTGTAATATGCATGAAACTAGAAGGTATAGAAAACAAGCACTGATGAACTCACGCTATAAAAGACTTTCAACTATCTTAACATCAACCTCATACTTTACTTAACCTCATGCATGACTGACTGACATCAACGTAAGACGAGTCAACTGAAATAATGAAACTTTAACTTTTAAACTTTTATTTTCCTTTTCTTTTTTCCTCATAGAAATCAGTTCCTTGATTTGTGACCCTCTGTTTCGATCATGATCATGGCTGCAGTGCACTATGCCGGCAAGACGACGAGATTTCTCCCGACAAACTTAACCCCTCTGTGGAAAGGAGACCGAGATAACTCCCGATCCCACATTGCCCCTCTGTGGCGAGGAGACCGAGATTACTCCCGATCCCACATTGCCCTCTGTGGCAAGGATAAACAAGATGTCTCTTGCTCCCTACCTAAACCTCTTGGTGAGTAGACCGAGGCATCCCCCGGCCTAGCAACACCCCTCTTTGTCACAAAAAAATCACTTCATTCAAAAACATTTACTTTCTTTTCCTTTTCATTCATTAAAACTCGACTCACACCTCTTTATAGCATGCAAAACAAGAAAACTTCCTTTCACTTTATGAAACTCAAGAACATGTCATATGCACACAAATAGGCAACCTTTAAGACATGAGACTCAACTCAAAAATGTGGGTGTAAGGTGGATGAGTGGTTGCCCCTAAGACAAAAGAAACACTTCACTCAACAATTTCCCTCAAACTTGACGTAGCCCGAGCAAGAGAACCGTAAGACCCTAAACTTTGTCATGCCTTAACCAAAACCCATCCTGCTTGAACCGACACTTAACAAACACTTCAAATTACCCCTAGGAATAGGTGGTAACATCAAATGATCAAACGAGCTAATTGACAAGACAAGAAAATCGGACAGCCCCGTTTTACAAAGAAAAATCTGCACCTGCACCTCCAACTTAAAAGACTCATAACTTGGTCCAAACTTATCCGAAATAAGCCCATTTTATACCGACACGACCACAACATCCTGAAATTTACTATGGTACAGCCCTAACACTACCCAGACCTCGGCCAAGACCTGCCCTGCCCCGTGAACAGTACTGCCCTGCACACTCAACAACACCCAACTTACCTCTAACTCCAAAAATTCAACCCCATAACCCTCTTTCCTCAACTTTTCTCCATACCAAACATCAATACACCTCAAATAATATCACTTAGGACTTTTCCCAAGCACTTGGACAACACCCAACCACACTTTCACCTCACATTTCGAAAACTTCAAATTTTAAGCATCAAAAGCCTCAAAATATTGGGTAATCAATCAAGACTCATGCAAATCAATTAAATGCCTCAACATCATTTCAATTCCAGCCCTTACACATGCAAAACTTCAAAATTTAGGGCACCTCACTTCTGAATTTTCGAAATTATGCAAACCCAATCATAAAAATCCATGCCATAGCTTCTAAATTCATCATTTAATCACATAAACACCAATCATATGCAACAATAAAAAAAAAACAGCCCTACCTCTACCATATCATGCAAAAAACCGAACACATACATACATATACATCATGCATTTCGAAATTTTGCAAAAGAAACTTAAGGGTGGGGGTAGATATTGCTTGAATGAGAGCCCAAGAACAATTTATACTTGCCTTCAACTTTTTACCAACAAAAATCGAAAACAAAAGGAGAGGAGAGGGCTGGACACAAGCCAAGCACCAAGCTAAGCTTATTGTGAACCTTCTCCGGCAGCTGGAGGTGGCGGTGGACGGCGGCTGGGCGGCGGTTGGAGGTGGAGGAAGGAGTCGGCCCTAAGGAAACTCAAAGGGGAAGGGGGCGGCTACTTAGGGTTAGAATGGGGCTAGGGTTTAGATTTAGGTTGTAGTGTGCATTTTAGAGGGAAAATAAAAGGAGAGTGTATTGTGTGTAGTGTTTTAAAGTTGCTATTGTACTAGTAAAAGTGATACTTGTACTATTACAAGCCTTTACCTCAAAACTTTTGCACCTTTAAAACTTCTAAGTTTAAAATTTCAACTCTCAATATTTTAATTGAAATTACACTAGCCCGGATTTAATAAAATCCTATTTTATGAAAATTTTAGAAAATAATCCAAGAAAATGATAAAATTGCTTTTTGACCCCTAAAAATTCAAAATTTACATTTTTGGCCAAAAACCCCTTTTTCCTCTAACTTAAAATCTTAAAAACGAAAGTCTTGAAAATATACCACCGAAGCCCACCATCGTCGCCTGCCGGTACAGAAACTCACTAAACCAAACAATTCAAGGCATTTAATTCAAATAATTCGAGCACTTCTATCTTTAACTAAAACTTAAACAATTAACTTCAAGAAATTAAAAATATAAATACTGAAAATAATTTTTGGCATGATATTAGAATTTTAGAAGTTCTCGGTGTTACAATTCCTCCCTCCCTAATAAGTAATTTCGTCCTCGAAATTAAAACTTACCAAAAAGCTCCGGATAGCGACTCCTGAAATCTGCTTCTGCTTCCCAAGTGGCCTCTTCATCCGAATGGTTCTGCCATCTCACCTTGATCATTGGAATTGACTTGTTACGGAGTCTCCTCTCCTGTCTATCCAAAATCCGGATGGGCTTCTCCTCATAGGACAAGTGAGGAGATAGCTGAAGCGGTTCCGAACTGAGCACATGGGATGGGTTCGAGATGTACTTCCTCAACATCGACACATGGAAGACACTATGGATCTTATCAAGGTTAGGCGGCAGGGCCACTCTATAAGCCAGTGCCCCTACCCTATCCAAAATCTCGAAGGGTCCTATAAACCTCGGTGCCAACTTTCCTTTCTTCCCAAACCTCAAAACTCCCTTCAGCGGCGCTACACGGATGAATACATGATCACCCACCGAGAACTCCAAGTCTCTCCTCCGGTGATCAGCATAACTCTTCTGCCTACTCTGGGCAGTCCTCATCCTATCACGGATCTTAGCCACTACCTCGGTGGTCAACTGAACAATCTCTGGACCAAAGTCTGATCTCTCACCTATCTCATCCCACAACACTGGAGATCTACACTTCCTCACATAAAGTGCCTCGTAGGGAGCCATGCCAATAGTGGACTGAAAACTGTTATTATACGCGAATTCCACTAGTGGTAGTCTCGACTCCCAACTACCTTGAAAATCAATAGCACATGCCCTCAAAAGATCCTCCAAAATCTGAATCACCCTCTCCGATTGGCCATCAGTATGCGGGTGGAAGGCGGTGCTAAAAAGTAGCTTCGTACCCATAGTGGAATGAAGACTCTTCCAAAAAGACGAAGTAAACCATGGATCTCTATCAGACACTATGGAGACTGGAATACCATGTAGCCTGACTATTTCCCGGATATACAACTCCGCAAACTGAGTCATCGTGAAAGTCAACTTCACCGGTAAAAAGTGAGTCGACTTAGTGAGACGGTCTACAATAACCCAAATAGCATTTGAACCTCTCACTGTCTTTGGCAATCCCACAACAAAGTCCATGGTGATATTCTCTCATTTACACTCAGGAATAGGGAGAGGCTTAAGCAATCCGGCCGGTCTCTGATTCTCCGCCTTGACCTGCTGGCATGTCAGGCATTCTGACACAAATCGGGCAATGTCACTTTTTATGCCTGGCCACCAATAAAGCTGCTGAAGATCCCGATACATCTTCGTACTACCAGGGTGGATTGAGTACGGCGATGTATGTGCCTCTGCCATGATAGTAACTCGCAGAGAATCACCTACGGGAACCCAAAATCTACCTCTGTACCTCACAATCCCATCTACCACAGCATACAAACCGTTGCCTTTCTCCTCATCTCTCTGTCTCCACTTCCTGATCTGCTCATCAACTGACTGCGCTGCACGGATACAATCAAAAAGTGTAGTCTGGACACTTAGGGAAGACAATCGGGCAGCTCTACCACTTGCATAAAACTCTAGATCATACCTCTGAATCTCAACCTGCAACGGTCTAGACACTGACAAGGAGGTAATCACTGCAGTCTTCCTGCTCAAAGCATCTGCAACCACATTAGCTTTACCAGGGTGGTAGCTAATATTGCAGTCATAGTCCTTCACCAACTCTAACCACCTACGCTGCCTCATATTCAACTCCTTCTGGGTGAAGAAGTACTTGAGGCTTTTGTGGTCTGTGAAGATCTGACTCTTCTCTCCGTAAAGATAGTGTCTCCAAATCTTAAGAGCAAACACTACCGCTGCCAACTATAAGTCATGAGTAGGGTAGTTCTTCTCGTGCTCCTTCAATTGCCTAGAAGCATAGGCAGTAACTCTGTCTCGCTGCATCAGAACTTCTCCCAATCCGAACTTGGAAGCATCAGTATACACCATAAAATCACCTTGCCCGGATGGCATGGTCAACACTGGCGCTGTCGTAAGAGCTTCCTTCAAAGTATCAAAGCTCTTTTGACACTCGGCACTCCAAACAAACTTGGCGTTCTTCTTAGTCAACGCTGTCATAGGCACAGCAATGGAGGAAAAACCCTTGATAAATTTTCGGTAATATCCGGCTAATCCAAGAAAACTGCGAATCTCAGACGCGCTCCTCGGTAAAGACCACTCCTTCACTGCTTGAACCTTTGAAGGGTCTACTTCCACACCGCTCTTAGAAATAATATGACCCAAGAAAGCAACTTTCTCCAACCAGAATTCACACTTATCAAACTTGGCCAACAACTTGTGCTCTCGAAGCACCTCAAGAACGGTCCTCAAATGCTGTTCATGCTCCACTCTATCCTTCGAATAAATGAGGATGTCATCGATGAAAACAATGACAAAGCGGTCCAAGTAAGGCTGAAACATGCGGTTCATACGATCCATGAAAACCGCGGGCGCGTTCGTCATCCCAAATGGCATCACAAGGAACTCGTAATGACCGTAACGAGTCCTAAAATCTATCTTCGACACATCTGACTCCTTCACCTTCAACTGGTGATAACCTGAACGAAGATAAATCTTCGAAAAGATGGATGCACCTTGCAATTGATCGAAGAGGTCCTCGATCCTAGGTAATGGGTACTTGTTCTTCACAGTCACTCCGTTCTAACCTCGGTAGTCTATGCACAATCTTAGACTACCGTACTTCTTCTTAACGAAGAGAACTGGTGCGCCCCATGGGGAGAAACTAGGGCGTATGAATCCCTTGTCAAGCAACTCTTGAATCTGCTCTTTTAACTCCTTCATTTCAGTAGGAGCCAATCTGTACGGTGCCTTGGAGATAGGCACAGTACCGGGAATCAAATCTATAGAGAACTCCACTTCTCTATCGGGCGGAATTCTCACAACATCGCTAGGGAACACATCCTCAAACTCCCTGATGACAGCCACATCAGAAATAACTGGTCGCTCTGGCAGCTCTGTCAAAGATAAACGGGCTAGAAATGACTCGCACCCACTAAGTACAAGCCTCTGAGATTGCATGGTAGAAATGACTCGAGTCTTCCTCAAGCTCTTAGCAGCCTCGAACCAAAACGGTTCCTCGCCCTCAGGCCTGACTAGCACTGATCTCTGCTGGAAGTCTATCATCACCGCATTCTTCGTCATCCAATCCATCCCAAGAATCAGGTCAAACTCTGGCAAAGGTAGCACTATGAGGTCTGCTACCACTGACTGACCCTGCAAAAGCAATACAAGATCTCTCACCAAGCTCCTGGTGGATAGCTCTTCCCCTGAGGGGATAGTAACTGAGAATCCAACCTCCAATTCCTCGCTCTGAATGCCCCTCTCAAGGGCAAAAGACTCCGATATAAAGGAATGGGTAGCCCCTGAGTCTAATAAGGCTCTCGTCGCTACTCCTGCCACAAAAATCCTACCTGCAAAGCAGCAGTTACAACGACGAAAAGGTTGAAGTTAAAACCACGAGTTCTACTTAGGCTCATTCTAATTCAACAATTCCCAAACAAGATACTATTCATGCTAAACAGTCAAAGGTCCTAAGACATGCAACAAGTTACTAGAGTAAAACCTCAAACAAGCAAAGACTTAGAGTCACATGCATCAAAAAATCTTTAATTGCTCTAACCCAAAAGTTAAGATATTACCTGTGAGAAGAGTAGTGTCTGGGTCGGCCTGCTCGGCCTCCATCACGAACACTCTGCCCTGCATGGGCCTCCTCAGCTCTGGACAATGGATAGAGATATGGCCTGGCTTCTTGCACTTGAAGAAAACTCCAGCATCCTTCAAACATCTCCCAAAGTGCGGGCGGTGGAAAACCTGGCAAATAGGCTTCTCCCCAGCCTTGGGAGGAGCCTGTTTTTGGGCCTGACGCCCCTGTGGTGTCTGTTGTCCCTGCTGTCTCGGTGGTCCATGATACGGCTTCTTGCCGTGCTGCTGCTGCTGAGAGTGGCCCTGATGAGGGAAGGGCCTCTTTCCATGCGCCTCCGCGCTAATATCTCTCAGTGTCTGCTCGGACCTCAAGGCACGCCTCAGCGCTGAAGCATAATCAGCTGGCTCTGCCATAAGTACATCCCTACGGATGGCGGGTCGAAGCCCCACAAGAAAGTGCTCCAGCTTCTCCTTCTCGTCATCTCCAATCAAAGGCACAAAATGGCAGCCCCTCTCGAACATCACTACAAACTGTGCCACCGACAAATCTCCCTGTCTCAAGCTCATAAACTCCGTCTTCAAACGGGCTC
Organism: Henckelia pumila; assembly: GCF_033568475.1. Lineage (NCBI taxonomy): Eukaryota > Viridiplantae > Streptophyta > Magnoliopsida > Lamiales > Gesneriaceae > Henckelia > Henckelia pumila. The sequence continues at coordinate 121,711,132 of NC_133122.1, read as the reverse complement.
TCACATCAGCAGTAAAATACTTCTCAAAGAACAGCTTCTTGAACTCAGTCCAAGGTAGAGTAGCTGGGTCCACAATCTTCTCCATTCCCTCCCACCAGAGGGCGGCATCATCCTGGAGGAGAAACACAGCACACCTCACTCTATCTGGATCTCCCAGCTACATATAACGAAAGATCACCTCCAGAGAACGGATCCAACCCTCCGCTATCAACGGATCAGTGGTGCCAGCGAAGTCCTTCGGATTCATCTTCCGAAACTGCTCATAAACAGTCCCCACTCCAGCTTTAGTAGCATCCACATGACGCTCGAGAATGCGGGCCAATCCCGCTAGCACCTGTCCTCCTACATCCACCTGCGGCGGCGGTGAAGGCGGTGACCGTGGAGGAGGCGGCGGTGGAGGCGTAACTGCAAGCTGATCACGAAAAAGAGCCATCTAAACGCATTGAGAAAATCCAACATTCAAATTTCATGCCTTAGAAAATATTTTTACTTCAAATTTAAATTTCTCAATAACTCAAGAAACTAATACATCAAAACTTAAACAGATAGAGACATTAAACTTAAATCTTACAGACTTTGAGGCGAGATCCCCTGAGTTTCAGCAACCGGCAGTAGGCTCAGCCCAAACCAAGACCTGCTCTGATACCAACTGAAACGACCCTCACTACTAGACTATAATTAAAATAAAGGAAAATTACGGATTTTTTAAAAATTTTGCCATGACCTATTTGTAAAACAAACAAGCCAACAAGACTCAGTCAGCAATTCAAATAAGGAAAGAAATACTGACATAAAAACTCAAGTGCGCTAATCATAAACATGCAATCCTAGTAACCACCTCCCGGTTACAGCATAAAGTAAACTAAAGTATTTAAAATCTCCGACGATAATCAAAAACATGCATAAGCGGAAAACGTACTTCAAATCGTAAACTGTAGCACAGGGAATTCACATCCTGGCTATAAATACTAAAAATACTCAAATAACTCTTCATTATTACATAACAGAGAAATGTGCGGAAAATGTAAACATAATGAAGCAACGGTCACTGGGCCTCGCACTGCCGACGGCCTCATCCCAGTAGATCACGCCCCTCTGTCTCAGCAACAAACTCCTCACCTGCAAACATTCAAGCATAGTGAGTCTAAAGACTCAACAAGTATAAACAGTGTAATAACAAGGGTTTAAAATAGGTGATGCAAAAGCTCAACTTTAACTGTAATATGCATGAAACTAGAAGGTATAGAAAACAAGCACTGATGAACTTACGCTATAAAAGACTTTCAACTTTCTTAACATCAACCTCATACTTTACTTAACCTCATGCATGACTGACTGACATCAACGTAAGACGAGTCAACTGAAATAATGAAACTTTAACTTTTAAACTTTTCTTTTCCTTTTCTTTTTTCCTCATAGAAATCAGTTCCTTGATTTGTGACCCTCTGTTTCGATCATGATCATGGCTGCAGTGCACTATGCCGGCAAGACGACGAGATTTCTCCCGACGAACTTAACCCCTCTGTGGCAAGGAGACCGAGATAACTCCCGATCCCACATTTCCCCTCTGTGGCGAGGAGACCGAGATTACTCCCGATCCCACATTGCCCTCTGTGGCAAGGATAAACAAGATGTCTCTTGCTCCCTACCTAAACCTCTATAACCTCTTGGTGAGTAGACCGAGGCATCTCCCGGCCTAGAAACACCCCTCTTTTTCACAAACAAATCACTTCATTCAAAAACATTTACTTTCTTTTCCTTTTCATTCATTAAGACTCGACTCACACCTCTTTATAGCATGCAAAACAAGAAAACTTCCTTTCACTTTATGAAACTCAAGAACATGTCATATGCACACGAATAGGCAACCTTTAAGACATGAGACTCAACTCAAAAATGTGGGTGTAAGGTGGATGAGTGGCTGCCCCTAAGACAAAAGAAACACTTCACTCAACAATTTCCCTCAAACTTGACGTAGCCCGAGCAAGAGAACCGTAAGACCCTAAACTTTGTCATGCCTTAACCAAAACCCATCCCGCTTGAACCGACACTTAACAAACACTTCAAATTACCCCTAGGAATAGGTGGTAATATCAAATGATCAAACGAGCTAATTGACAAGACAAGAAAATCGGACAGCCCCTTTTTACAAAGAAAAATCTGCACCTACACCTCCAACTTAAAAGACTCATAACTTGGTCCAAACTTATCCGAAATAAGCCAATTTTATACCGACACGACCACAACATCCTGAACTTTACTATGGTACAGCCCTAACACTGCCCAGACCTCGGCCTAGACCTGCCCTGCCCCGTGAACAGTACTACCCTGCACACTCAACAACACCCAACTTACCTCTAACTCCAAAAATTCAACCCCATAACCCTCTTTCCTCAACTTTTCTCCATACCAAACATCAATACACCTCAAATAACATCACTTAGGACTTTTCCCAAGCACTTGGACAACACCCAACCACACTTTCACCTCACATTTCGAAAACTTCAAATTTTAATCATCAAAAGCCTCAAAATATTGGGTAATCAATCAAGACTCATGCAAATCAATTAAATTCCTCAACATCATTTCAATTCCAGCCCTTACTGTAAGAGTGGGTGCCCAGTGAGCCAACTGTGTGGCTATGGGCTTTGTTGACTCTTTGTATAAACAATCTTTTGTTTAATATTATTTACACTTTTATGGCAATGACTTTATATTACTTCATATTGTTATATTGTGATATACTATTGTTGTTTTGATAAAAACCTTGAATATACTATAGTGTATGTAAGATGTGGTAGAACATGGAGATGTCTATCATGAAATACATCTTATAGTCACTGTATATTCTAAAACCGTTCCTAGTCGATTGAGCCGTCCGATAATAAGGATAAGGATCGCTCGAGTTTGAGACTAGCATTTGCGATGCGGAGTACCACGTTTCATTGGTAGGGAACATGGAGATGTTCGAAGCATGCAAATGGATATTCATAGGATGAATAGTCGAACTACCCTATCCGGACTTTCCAAGTGGTTATCACTTATCGAGTGGATAAAGTCCGCGGTTTTGGTTGTACACCATTAGTCCTTACGACTTGAAACATCATGGAGACTCTATATGCTAGTACTGTGCTTTGACTCGTTTACCGACTCTGAGGGGGTCATCAGGTGTCGAGATTGGGTACAGTTACGACACATATAGGAGTCAATGCATTGTTGTCAAGGATTCACCACATACTTGCGAGTGTGGATATCCTATGCGATCTGAGGAGATATTAGTGTGACAAATCTCTGGCCAGAGTACTTGATGTGATTTAAGAAATGTTTTCTTAGTAGCACATGCGATGTCACTAATTTGATCTTCAAGATGTATTGCATAGTTATCGAATCTTGAGCGACTCTCGATATACCAATGGTTGTTGATTCGATCGGGATATATGGATGAAGGGACCGTACTGTACGCTAACCAAAATCTACTGGTTCTTGTAGGCACTATCAGTGATACCTAGGGAATCATGGGGCGATGTTGCTAGGCGCTTTACCATGATTCGTTGGGCAAGTCGGAAAGTGTTGTTCCGAGTCACAAGGAGTTGTGAGCCCACGGCTAGCTGTATCCCTGAACCATTGAGGGTCACACAGTGTAATGGAGTTTTAATCCCCGTTGAGATAGTTAAATATTTAAAGAGTTAAATTTAATGAACTAAGGAGTTGGACTTCTTAAATAAGAGTAAGGGAGTAGGATTTCCTAAAATGACATAGGGATGGACATTTTTGGAAACCACTGAATTCGGATTCAGGAAAATTTATTTTGACTTTAAAACGTGCAGAAATGGTTTCTGTGCACATTGGTGAAATCGTTTCATCAATCGGAGTCACGATGAATTTTATATTAATTTCTGAACGAGCGGGCTTTGCTTGTCGGGCCCCAGCTTATGACTAATGGGCCCTAAGGTGTTAGTGGCCTGCATTATAAATAAGTTATTTCAGTACAGAAATTAAACACAACAGGTCATAATTTTTTAGAGCAAAAAATCGAAAAACCCTAGCTCTCTCAAATAATATTTCGGCCGCCCCCTTGCTCTGTCACAGAGAAATTCCGGTCTGTGATTTTGAATCACAGTAAGGAATAACGAATCAAATTCGTGTATTCTCTTCGCAGAAAACTTCTGATAGATTTTCTAGTGCAATCTATCAGAGGGATTAAACCTCTGTTCGTGGACCTGATTGAAGGCGTTCATCGGTTCCAGGGAGAGACAACAAGAGCAGAATTGTTCTGTTGGTGTCCATTAATCTCGTTGCGAGATTTGAGGTAAAATTTATTTAATTGTTATTTAAATTTTACACACACAATAATTCAATCGTTGTATGGTTGATACCCACACCATGGAATCGTTCCATGAGAAAATTTTTAAACTTCCGCTGCACCGGGTATCAATCGTAATTGGTCTGGGAACTCGCCAGTTTTCCAACAGTGGTATCAGAGCCAGGTTGCTCAGATCAATCGATTGAATTAATCAATTGTACAAAATTTTTGCGTCTCGGTTTTTGAAACAAAATAAATATTTTTAATAAAAATTTTTTTTTCCGGGGGCGAAACCCGGGCAGCGATTGGATCGCTGCCCGGAAGGGGCAGCGATGGTCGCTGCCCCCAGGGGCGGCGCACGGCGCCGCCCAAAGGGGGCGCACGGCGCCGCCCAGGGCGGCGACCGTCGCCGCCCAGGGCGGCGCACGGCGCTGCCCAGCGCTGCCCAGCGCTGCCCAGCGCTGAGCTGGGCGCTGCGCAGGGCAGCGCTCGGCGCCGCCCAGCGGCGGCGCCAGGCGCCGCCAGGGCAGCAAGCGTTGCTGCCCTAAGGGGGCAGCCGGGCTGCCCGGCCGCGCCCCGGGTGCGGGCCAACCCGGGAGTGTCCCGGGTGGCCCGCGGGAAAAAATTAATATTTTATTAAAAATTAATTTTAATATGTTAAAATTTTATTTTTGGTCCGGTCAAAAATTGTTTTTGATTGGTTCACGAGATATCGGATCGAATTGTTCGAGTCCGTAAATTTTAAAATTGATTTTGGATAAATTTGAATTTTTGGAAAATTTTAATATTTTATCCGTAAATTGAATTTTGAAATCAATTATTTTGGTACAATTGATGATAAGATATGATCTTATGATATATTGAGTAAAATATGATTTATTTGTAAAATTGGATTTTATAGATAAAATATGATTTTATTTGATATGGAGATAAAATATGATTTTATATGTGAAATGTGATTTTATATATAAAATATGATTTTATCTTGTTTAAATTTGAATTGCCACAGCATGTTATCCAATAAATTAATTTTGAATTAAATGTTATTGGATAAGGATGATCGATTGCCATGACCAATTTAGTAGGTGTATGTTAGGAATTTACATTTTGTTTATTGTTGTTGGTTTTATTAATGGGCCTGGTTTATGGCCCGATATGAATGTCATATGTAATAAAAGTGGGCTTGGTTTATAGCCCGTTCCCACCCCCTAAAAATGTATCCCCTACTTGTCATTGTTATTTATTGTAAATACATTAGATTTAGTGGGAGATCAAGATTTGAAGATGGTGGGCCCAGCAGACAATGAAGACTGAAGAAATGTAAATTGGAAGCATATGTAATAGGATTGCATTTGCATACTGCATATTACCTAGGATTGGACTAAGACCCGTGATTGGCAATCACGGGTCAATTAGAAATGGAATCGATCATCCTATATAATATGTGATATTATGATTGTATGCATGTTTAGACATAAATTGCGTGAATCCGGCAATGCATGCAATAAATTAATATGATGAGACAAATATTTTTATAAATAAAATCCCTCATTTTAAATATGATTTAAAATTTATATCAAGATAAATAAAGGAAATTTAAATATTGTTTAAATGTTCCTACCTTCCATCAACGGTCAATGTATGTGATGCTACCGCGGATACGGTCCGGCTCATATTATTGGGGGGGCCCGTCCGTCGAAAAGCTGTACATTGGATCGACAAATGTTGTAAGTTGGGTGGAACTCCCATGGGATCGGCTCATATTATTGGGGGATCCATATGGCGACCGTCCATCACAACTTAATATTGATGGGTCATCTTGACATGTCACTTTAAACGGCGTCATATTATTGGGCCCTTATTGGACATGAGGTAAATACATGGGGTTGCTTTGGAAGCAATTGGGCTCTACCTTTTGAGAATTATGGTTGGCTGATATTATTCGGGACCATAAGTTTGTCAATTGGACTCCATGTTCTCACTAAGGAAAAAGTTTCCCGTTTTCACTAGAGGGTGGTGAAATCGTTAAAATAGTGGGAGTGAGATTCATAAAATTAAATTCGCCTATTTTATGTCTTAGTAAATTGTTAAACAATCATTGATATATGTCTGTTTTTCCTTTTCAGTATTTCATACAATGAATTCGCGAAATCCTTTATTCTCGATCCTCGAACAAAACAAGCTGACTGGCGCCAACTATACGGAATGGTTCCGGAAGTTGAAGATTGTCTTAACTTCGGAGAAATGCTCTACGTGTTAGAGAAAGCACCTCCGAAGGAAGCACCAGCTGACATAAGTCCGGAGGAATTGGCCAAACTTGATGCATGGTGTGACCATGACATCAAGACCAAATGCTATATGCAAGCCTCGATGTCTGATGAACTCCAGAGGCGATTTGAGGACACGGTGAATGCTGCTGACATTCACACGCAACTCAAGGAACTTTTTGGGGCTCAGTCGAGGGCTGAAAGGTTCTCTACTGTTAAGGAGTTGATGACGTGCCGCATGCGTGAAGGGACTTCGGTCCGTGATCATGGGGTACGAGTGATTTGGCTCATACAGAAGTTAGCGACCCTTGATTTGGTGTTGGAGCATGAACTCAATGTGGACTTGCTGCTTCTATCTCTTCCTTCTTCATTTGATGGATTCGTGATAAATTTTAATATGAACAAGATAGAGGCCACCCTTGAAGAGATGGTCAATATGCTCGTTACATATGAATCCACACTTAAGAAGGATAAGCCAGCTTTCTTGGTGGGCTCCTCATCTTCTGCTAAGAAGGGGCCAAGTATGAAGGGCAAGAAACGTTCTGCCCCACCCAAGAAAGTGGAACCCGAGAAGAAGCAAAAGACAAAGGCTTCAAACGATGGAAAATCCAAGGATGTTTGCCATTACTGCAAGAAGCCGGGTCATTGGAAGCGCAACTGCAAGGAGTATCTTGAGCAGTTGGGAACTGCAAAGGGTATGTTCTATATCGAAATAAACATGTCACTTAATACAACTTCTTGGGTATTGGATACCGGATGTGGATCTTACATTTGCAATGATTTGCAGGTGATGACAAGAAGTCGCAGGCTTAGAATGGGTGAGACCCAGCTGAGGCTCGGGAATGGTTCCAGAGTTGAAGCTACGGCCATTGGAGATGTTTGTTTGATTTTGCAGAATGGTTTTAAATTATTGTTGAGAGATGTTTTATTTGTGCCAGATTTAATTAAAAACATTATTTCTATTTCTATGCTTGTTAGAGATGGTTATTCTTGTAATTTTGTGAATGGGATTTGCAATATTTACAAGAATGAATGTTTAATTGGAAATGGACAACTTGAAAACGATCTATACAATTTAAAACTAAAAGACGTTCCAGTAAATTGTATTGACAAAACCGGCGACAACAAACAAAAGGAAAATCGATAGTCAAAACCGGCAAACCTTTGGCACGCTAGACTAGGTCATATTTCCTCAAGGAGGATGAACAAGCTAGTGGGAGAGGGCATGTTTGATATGTCTGATATTAACTCTCTACCTACTTGTGAATCCTGCCTAAAAGGGAAAATGACTAAATCTCCTTTTAAGGGGAAGCCTGAACGTAGTCAAAATCTGTTGGATTTGATCCATACAGATGTTTGTGGTCCATTTAGTAGGGACTCAACATGGCCACACCTACTTCATTACCTTTACTGATGATTATTCTAGGTATGGGTATTTATATTTAATGAAATATAAGTCTGAAGCATTTGAAAAATTCAAAGAATTCAAGGCTGAAGTAGAAAACAAGCTAGGTAAAAGTATTAAAGCACTTCGATCGGATCGAGGTGGAGAATACTTGAGTACCGAGTTTTTGGACTATCTAAAAGAGAATGGGATTCTCTCTCAGTGGACTCCTCCTATGACACCACAGCTTAATGGTGTATCGGAGCGTCGTAATCGAACTTTGTTGGACATGGTTCGATCCATGATGAGCTTCACTGAGCTTCCACCTTCGTTTTGGGGCTATGCGCTTGAAACGGCGGTATTGTTGTTGAATAACGTCCACACTAAAGCAGTGGACAAAACACCATACGAGTTATGGAATGGCAAAGCTCCTAAGTATTCATACTTGAGGATTTGGGGATGTCCTGCTTACGTGAAGCGGACAGTGGGAGATAAGTTGGATAGTCGATCCAGCTTGTGTTATTTTGTGGGGTATCCGAAGAATTCAATCGGATATTATTTCTATTATCCTGCTGAAACAAAGGTGTTTGTTTCACGGAATGCCACCTTCTTGGAGAAGGAGTTCTTATTGGATAAGAAAGGCGAGATGATGGAACTCGAAGAAGTTCGAGAAGAACCCGAAATACAAAATAACGATCCCACACCTCAGGAACCATTGCTGGACACGCCTGCACCTAGAAGATCCGAGAGGACTTCTAGACCTCCAGTTCGATATGGTCTTCTTCTTGAAGAGGGTCAAGATGAACCCGACATTGGATGTGATCCAAGAAGCTTCAAGGAAGCAATTTCTGATGCGGATTCGAATTTATGGCTTGAAGCTATGCAATCAGAATTGGATTCGATGCATACTAACCAAGTCTGGTCTTTAGTGGATCCTCCCGATGGAATTGTTCCAATAGGGTGTAAATGGATCTACAAAAGAAAGCTTGGGCCTGATGGTAAGATATTGACTTACAAGGCGCGATTGGTGGCGAAAGGTTATACTCAAAGGCAAGGAGTTGACTATGATGAAACTTTTCACCAGTCGCAATGTTCAAGTCCATAAGAATCCTAATTGCCATAGCTGCATGGTATGACTATGAGATATGGCAAATGGATGTGAAGACTGCTTTTCTTAATGGAGACATTAAGGAGGAAATCTATATGAAGCAGCCTGAGGGGTTCACATCCATGGGAAGCGAGCATAAGGTATGCAAGCTTCAGAGATCAATTTATGGTCTAAAACAAGCATCAAGAAGTTGGAACCAGAAATTTGATGAAACAATAAAAGATTTTGGTTTCATCAAGAACCCGGAGGAACCTTGCGTGTACAAGAAAGTAGTTAAGGATGCGGTGACATTCTTAGTACTTTATGTTGATGACATCCTACTCATTGGGAATGATGTAGGGATGTTGCAGTCAACAAAGATATGGTTATCAGGTAGATTTTCGATGAAGGATTTGGGTGAGGCATCCTACATTCTTGGGATACAGATCTATAGGGATAGATCTAAGAGAATGATAGGACTCACTCAATCAACCTACATCGATACCATATTGAAACGGTTTTCAATGGATGGGTCCAAGAGAGGACATCTACCCATGTGTCATGGAGTTTCTCTATCCAAGTCTATGTGTCCCAAGACTGATGCAGAGATAGAGAATATGACACATGTACCATATGCGTCAGCTATAGGTAGTATCATGTATGGGATGATATCTACCAGACCGGATGTAGCATTTGCTCTGAGTGTCACGAGCAGATATCAGTCTAATCCTGGTCAGATGCATTGGAAAGCCGTGAAGTACATTCTTAAGTACTTGCGAAGGACTAAGAATATGTTCATGGTTTATGGAGGACGAGAACTCAAACTGGAAGGCTATACCGACTCTAGCTTCCAAAGTGATGTGGATGACTCGAAGTCAACCTCTGGATTTGTGTTCATGCTCAATGGTGGTGCTGTCTCTTGGAAGAGTTCCAAGCAGGACACCACAGCGGATTCCACCACTGAGGCTGAATACATTGCAGCATCAGCTGCTGCTAAAGAGGCCGTTTGGATGAGGAATTTCGTCCAAGAGTTGGGCGTCATTCCTGAATTTGTTGGTCCAGTCCCGGTGTACTGCGACAACACGGGTGCCGTTGCTCAAGCAAAGGAACCAAGGTCTCATCAAAGATCCAAACACGTACTGAGGAAATACCACATAATCCGGGAGATTGTGGAAAGAGGAGACATCAGTGTCGAACGAGTGGCCTCTGCAGACAATATCGCTGATCCACTTACTAAACCTTTGCCAGGACCATTGTTTGACAAACATCGCGAAGCAATGGGTCTACGTAGTATGACTAGTTGGCTATAGGGCAAGTGGGAGATTGTAAGAGTGGGTGCCCAGTGAGCCAACTGTGTGGCTATGGGCTTTGTTGACTCTTTGTATAAACAATCTTTTGTTTAATATTATTTACACTTTTATGGCAATGACTTTATATTACTTCATATTGTTATATTGTGATATACTATTGTTGTTTTGATAAAGACCTTGAATATACTATAGTGTATGTAAGATGTGGTAGAACATGGAGATGTCTATCATGAAATACATCTTATAGTCACTGTATATTCTAAAACCGTTCCTAGTCGATTGAGCCGTCCGATAATAAGGATAAGGATCGCTCGAGTTTGAGACTAGCATTTGCGATGCGGAGTACCACGTTTCATTTGTAGGGAACATGGAGATGTTCGAAGCATGCAAATGGATATTCATAGGATGAATAGTCGAACTACCCTATCCGGACTTTCCAAGTGGTTATCACTTATCGAGTGGATAAAGTCCGCGGTTTTGGTTGTACACCATTAGTCCTTACGACTTGAAACATCATGGAGACTCTATATGCTAGTACTGTGCTTTGACTCGTTTACCGACTCTGAGGGGGTCATCAGGTGTCGAGATTGGGTACAGTTACGACACATATAGGAGTCAATGCATTGTTGTCAAGGATTCACCACATACTTGCGAGTGTGGATATCCTATGCGATCTGAGGAGATATTAGTGTGACAAATCTCTGGCCAGAGTACTTGATGTGATTTAAGAAATGGTTTCTTAGTAGCACATGCGATGTCACTAATTTGATCTTCAAGATGTATTGCATAGTTATCGAATCTTGAGCGACTCTCGATATACCAATGGTTGTTGATTCGATCGGGATATATGGATGAAGGGACCGTACTGTACGCTAACCAAAATCTACTGGTTCTTGTAGGCACTATCAGTGATACCTAGGGAATCATGGGGCGATGTTGCTAGGCGCTTTACCATGATTCGTTGGGCAAGTCGGAAAGTGTTGTTCCGAGTCACAAGGAGTTGTGAGCCCACGGCTAGCTGTATCCCTGAACCATTGAGGGTCACACAGTGTAATGGAGTTTTAATCCCCGTTGAGATAGTTAAATTTAAAGAGTTAAATTTAATGAACTAAGGAGTTGGACTTCTTAAATAAGAGTAAGGGAGTAGGATTTCCTAAAATGACATAGGGATGGACATTTTTGGAAACCACTGAATTCGGATTCAGGAAAATTTATTTTGACTTTAAAACGTGCAGAAATGGTTTCTGTGCACATTGGTGAAATCGTTTCATCAATCGGAGTCACGATGAATTTTATATTAATTTCTGAACGAGCGGGCTTTGCTTGTCGGGCCCCAGCTTATGACTAATGGGCCCTAAGGTGTTAGTGGCCTGCATTATAAATAAGTTATTTCAGTACAGAAATTAAACACAACAGGTCATAATTTTTTAGAGCAAAAAATCGAAAAACCCTAGCTCTCTCAAATAATATTTCGGCCGCCCCCTTGCTCTGTCACAGAGAAATTCCGGTCTGTGATTTTGAATCACAGTAAGGAATAACGAATCAAATTCGTGTATTCTCTTCGCAGAAAACTTCTGATAGATTTTCTAGTGCAATCTATCAGAGGGATTAAACCTCTGTTCGTGGACCTGATTGAAGGCGTTCATCGGTTCCAGGGAGAGACAACAAGAGCAGAATTGTTCTGTTGGTGTCCATTAATCTCGTTGCGAGATTTGAGGTAAAATTTATTTAATTGTTATTTAAATTTTACACACACAATAATTCAATCGTTGTATGGTTGATACCCACACCATGGAATCGTTCCATGAGAAAATTTTTAAACTTCCGCTGCACCGGGTATCAATCGTAATTGGTCTGGGAACTCGCCAGTTTTCCAACACTTACACATGCAAAACTTCAAAATTTAGGGCACCTCACTTCTGAATTTTCGAAATTATGCAAACCCAATCATAAAAATCCATGCCATAGCTTCTAAATTCATCATTTAATCACATAAACACCAATCATATGCAACAATAAAAAAAAACAGCCCTACCTCTACCATATCATGCTAAAAACCGAACACATACATACATATACATCATGCATTTCGAAATTTTGCAAAAGAAACTTAAGGGTAGGGGTAGATATTGCTTGAATGAGAGCCCAAGAACAATTTATACTTGCCTTCAACTTTTTACCAACAAAAATCGAAAACAAAAGGAGAGGAGAGGGCTGGACACAAGCGAAGCACCAAGCTAAGCTTATTGTGAAGCTTCTCCGGCAGCTGGAGGCGACGGTGGACGGCGGCTGGGCGGCGGCTGGAGGTGGAGGAAGGAGTCGGCCCTAAGGAAACTCAAAGGGGAAGGGGGCGGCTACTTAGGGTTAGAATGGGGCTAGGGTTTAGATTTAGGTTGTAGTGTGCATTTTAGAGGGAAAATAAAAGGAGAGTGTATTGTGTGTAGTATTTTAAAGTTGCTATTGTACTAGTAAAAGTGCTACTTGTACTATTACAAGCCTTTACCTCAAAACTTTTGCACCTTTAAAACTTCTAAGTTTAAAATTTCAACTCTCAATATTTTAATTGAAATTACACTAGCCCGGATTTAATAAAATCCTATTTTATGAAAATTTTAGGAAATAATCCAAAAAAATGATAAAATTTCTTTTTGACCCCTAAAAATTCAAAATTTACATTTTTGGCCAAAAACCCCTTTTTCCTCTAACTTAAAATCTTAAAAACGAAAGTCTTGAAAATATACCACCGAAGCCCACCATCGTCGCCTGCCGGTACAGAAAATCACTAAACCAAACAATTCAAGGCATTTAATTCAAATAATTCGAGCACTTCTATCTTTAACTAAAACTTAAACAATTAACTTCAAGAAATTAAAAATATAAATACTGAAAATAATTTTTGGCATGATATTAGAATTTTAGAAGTTCTTGGTGTTACAATCAGCCACCGCAGCATCAGAACTAGCATCAAAGGTATGAAGGTGGAAACAGTGGGGGAAACAGAAAGGATCAGTACAAGGCAAGAGGTAAACAGTTCAAAAGGCAGGGGAACAGTTCATCTAGTTCCAGTGGTTCCCGACAGTATGGTTCAAGACAGAGCTCTGGATCATCATCCTTGTACTGTAGCAAGTGTGGAGGAAGACACTCACCAGATCAATGTGTGGGAGTCTTTGGCAATTGTAACACCTATCAGCAACCGGGCACTTCTCTAAAGTGTGCCCACAGCGTAACAGAGATAGAGCTCAGAGTGGGAGTTCGTCTAGACCTGCAGCTCAGCCTGAGAGGCAGTCTTCTGCAGTTCACTCTTTCCAAACTCAGCAGCAGCAGAACAGACAGGGAGGTAGTACCAGTGCAAATCAGCCTTCGAGACAGCAGGCACGAGTCTTTGCTTTGCACCTGACAATGTTATAGCAGGTAACTGTTCGATTTTCGGTTATTCTGCTCATGTCTTGATAGATACAGGCGTTGGAAAACGGTGTTCAGATCAATCAGAATTGATACCCGGTGCAGCAAAAGTTTTAAAAATTTATATGGAACGATTCCATATCATGGGTATCAAAACTTTACGATTAAATTGTGCGTGTAAAAATTAAATAACAATTAAATTTTTACCTTGAATCTCGAAACGAGATTATGGACACCAACAGATAACTCTGCTCTTGTTGTATATCCCAGAAACTGATGGACGAACAATTCTTCAATCAGGTCCACGAACAGAAGTTTAATCCCTTTGATAGATTGCACTAGAAAATCTATCAGAAGTTTCTACGAAGAGAATTAACGAATTTGATCGGTTAAACCAGACTGCAAATTCGAAATTCACAGGATGGAATTTTCGACAGAGAGAGAAGAGGGGCGGCGGCCACTAGAGAGAAAACCCTAGTCAAATTCGAAAATTATGCCTCTGTTGTGTAATTTCTGTACTGCAATAACTTATTTATAATGTGGGCTGCTAACAGCTTAGGGCCCATTAGTCATAAGTTCAAGCCTGACAAGCAAAGCCCGCATGTTCAGAAATTAATATAAAATTCATCGCGACTCAGATTGATAAACCAATTTCACCAATGTGCACAGAAACCATTTCTGCATCTTTTAGAGTCAAGATAAATTTTCTGAATCCGAATTCACTAATTTCCAAAAATGCCCATCCCTATGTCATTTTAGGAAATCTTACTCTTCTACTCTGATATAAGAAGTCCCACTTCTTTATTCACTAAATTTAACTCTGTAAATTTAATTATCTCAACGGGGATTAAAAATCCATTACTTGTGTGACCCTCAATGGTTCAGGGATACAGCTAGTCGTGGGCTCACAACTCCTTGTGACTCGGAACAACAATTTCCAACTTGCCCATCGAATCATGGTAAGAGCGCCTAGCAACATCGCCCCATGATTCCCTAGGTATCACTGATAGTGCCTGCAAGAACCAATAGATTTTGGTTAACGTACAGTACGGTCCCTTCATCCATATATCCCGATCGAATCAACAACCATTGGTAAATCGAGAGTCGTTTGAGATTCGATAACTATGCAATACATCTTGAAGATCAAATAGTGACATCGCATGTGCTACTAAGAAACCATTTCTTAAAACACATCATGTACTCTATCCAAAGATTCGTCACACTAATATCTCCTCAGATTGCATAGGATATCCATACTAGCAAGTATGTGGTGAATCCTTGAAAACAAAGCATCGACTCCTATATGTGTCGTAACTGTACCCAATCCCGACACCTGATGACCCCAATAGAGTCGGTAAGCGAGTCAAAGTACAGTACTAGCATATAGAGTCTCAATGATGTTTCAAGTAGTAAGGACTAATGGTGTACAACCAAAACCGCGGACTTTATCCACTCGATAAGTGATAACCACTTCGAAAGTCCGGATAGAGTAGTTCGATCATTCATCGTATGAATATCCATTTGCATGCTTTGAACATCTCTATGTTCCATACCAATGAAACGTGGTACTCGGCATCGCAAATGCTAGTCTCAATCTCGAGCGATCCTTATCCTTATTAACGGACGGCTCAATCGACTAGGAACTGTTTAGAATATACAGTGACTATAAGATGTGTTTCATGATAGCCATCCCCATGTGCCACCACATCTTACATACACTATAGTATATTTAAGGTCTTCATCTAAACATCTTATAGTATGTCACAACATAATAATATGATAAAAGATAAAGTAAACGCCATTATAAAAGTGTAAATTATATTAAACAAAAGATTGTTTATACATAGAGTCATAAAAGCCCTTATCCACAAGTTGGCTCACCGGGCACCCACTCTATCAATCTCCCACTTTTCCTAAAGCCAACTAGTCATACTACGTAGTCCCATTGCTTCGCGATGTTTGTCAAATAATGGTCCTGGCAAAGGCTTAGTAAGTGGATCAGCGATATTGTCTGCAGAGACCACTCTCTCGACAGTGATGTCTCCTCTTTCCACGATCTCCCGGATGATGTGGTATTTCCTCAGTATGTGTTTGGATCTTTGATGAGACCTTGGTTTCTTTGCCTGAGCAACGGCACCCGTGTTGTCACAGTACACCAGGACTGGACCAACAACTTCAGGAATGACGCCCAACTCTTGGACGAAATTTCTCATCCAAACGGCCTCTTTAGCAGCAGCTGATGCCGCAATGTATTCTGCCTCAGTGGTGGAATCCGCTGTGGTGTCCTGTTTGGAACTCTTCCATGAGACAGCACCGCCATTGAGCATGAACACAACTCCAGAGGTTGACTTCGAGTCATCCATGTCCCTTTGGAAGCTAGAGTCGG
Source organism: Henckelia pumila (assembly GCF_033568475.1). Classification (NCBI taxonomy): domain Eukaryota; kingdom Viridiplantae; phylum Streptophyta; class Magnoliopsida; order Lamiales; family Gesneriaceae; genus Henckelia; species Henckelia pumila. The sequence continues at coordinate 121,694,993 of NC_133122.1, read as the reverse complement.
TATAGCCTTCCAATTTCAGTTCTCTTCCTCCATATACCATGAACATATTCTTAGTCCTTCGTAAGTAATTAAGAATGTCCTTCACGGCTTTCCAATGCATTTGACCGGGATTGGCTTGATATCTGCTCGTAACACTCAGAGCAAATGCTACATCCGGTCTGGTAGATATCATCCCATACATGATACTACCTATGGCTGACGCATATGGTACATGTGTCATTTTCTCTATCTCTTCATCAGTCTTGGGACACATGGACTTGGATAGAGAAACTCCATGACACATAGGTAGATGTCCTCTCTTGGACCCATCCATTGAGAACCTTTTCAATATAGTGTCGATGTAGGTTGCTTGAATGAGTCCTATCATTCTCTTAGATCTATCTCTATAGATCTGTATCCCTAGAATATAGGATGCCTCACCCAAATCCTTCATCGAGAATCTACCTGATAATCATATCTTTGTTGACTGCAACATCCCTACGTCATTCCCAATGAGTAGGATGTCATCAACATAAAGTACTAAGAATGTCACAGCATCCTTAACTACTTTCTTGTACACGCACGGTTCCTCCGGGTTCTTGATGAAACCAAAATCCTTTATTGTTTCATCAAATTTCTGGTTCCAACTTCTTGATGCTTGTTTGAGACCATAGATTGATCTCTGAAGCTTGCATACCTTATGCTCGCTTCCCATGGATGTGTATCCCTCAGGCTGCGTCATATAAATCTCTTCCTTAATGTTTCCATTAAGAAATGCAGTCTTCACATCCATTTGTCATATCTCATAGTCATACCAAGCAGCTATGGCAATAAGGATTCTTATGGACTTGAACATTGAAACTGGTGAAAAGGTTTCATCATAGTCAACTCCTTGTCTTTGAGTATAACCTTTTTCCACCAATCGTGCCTTGTAGGTCAGTACCTTTCCATCAGGCCCAAGTTTTCTCTTATAGATCCATTTACACCATATTGGAACAATTCCATCGGGAGGATCTACTAAAGTCCAAACTTGGTTTGTATGCATCGAATCTATTTCCGACTGCATAGCTTCAAGCCATAAATTTGAATCCGCATCAGAAATTGCTTCCTTGAAGTTTCTTGGATCACATCCAACGTCGGGTTCATCTTGATCCCCTTCAAGAAGAAGACCATATCGAATAGGAGGTCTAGAAGTCCTCTCGGATCTTCTAGGTATAGGCGTGTCCTCTTGATAGATTCTTGAGGTATGAGATCATTATTTTTTATTTCGGGTTCTTCTCGAATTTCTTCGAGTTCCATCATCTCGCCTTTCTTATCCAATAAGAACTCCTTCTCCAAGAAGGTGGCATTCCTTGAAGTTTGTTTCAGTAGGATGATAGAAATAATATCCGATTGAATTCTTCGGATACCCTACAAAATAACATAAGGTGGATCGACTATCCAACTTATCTCCCACTGTATGCTTCACGTAAGCAGGACATCCCCAAATCCTCAAGTACGAATACTTAGGAGTTTTGCCATTCCATAACTCATATGGTGTTTTGTTCACTGCTTTAGTATGAACGTTGTTCAACAACAATACCGCCATTTCAAGAGCATAGCCCCAAAACGAAGGTGGGAGCTCAGAGAAGCTCATCATGGATCGAACCATGTCCAACAAAGTTCGATTACGACGCTCCGATACACCATTCAGCTGAGGTGTCATAGGAGGAGTCCACTGAGAGAGAATCCAATTCTCTTTTAGATAGACCAAAAACTCGGTACTCAAGTATTCTCCACCTCGATCCGATCGAAGTGCTTTAATACTTTTACCTAGTTTGTTTTCTACTTCAGCCTTGAATTCTTTGAACTTTTCAAATGCTTCAGACTTATATTTCATTAAATATAAATACCCATACCTTGAATAATCATTAGTGAAGGTAATGAAGTAGGTGTGGCCAAATTGAGTACCAATTCTAAATGGACCACAAACATCTGTATGGATCAAATCCAACAGATTTTGACTACGCTCAGGTTTTTCATTGAAAGGAGATTTAGTCATTTTTCCTTTCAGGCAGGATTCACAAGTAGGTAGAGAGTTAATATCAGACATATCAAACATGCCCTCTCCCACTAGCTTGTTCATCCTCCTTGAGGAAATATGACCTAGCCTAGCATGCCAAAGGTTTGCCGGGTTTTGACTATCGATTTTCCTTTTAATTGTTGTTACCGGTTTATCAACATAATTAATTGGAACGTATTTTAATTTTAAGTTATATAGATCGTTTTTAAATTGTCCACTTCAAATAAAACATTCATTCTTGTAAATATTGCAAATCCCATTCACAAAATTACAAGAAAACCCATCTCTATCAAGCATAGAAAGAGAAATAATGTTTTAATGAAATCTTTGGCACAAATAAAAATATCTTTCTCATAATACAACTTAAAATTGGTTTGCAAAATTAAACAAATATTTCCCATAGCTATGGATTTAACTCTGGAACCATTCCCGAGCCTTGACTGGGTCTCACCCATCCTTAGCCTATTACTTCTTGTCATCATTTGCAACTCATTGCAAATGTGAGATCTACATCTGGTATCCAATACCCAAGAAGTAGTATTAAGAAAAACATTTATTTCAATGTAAAACATACCCTTTGCAGTTCGCAACTGCTCGAGGTATTCGTTGCAGTTACGTTTCCAATGACCGGGTTTCTTGTAGTGATGGCAAACTTGTTTAGACTTGTCCAATTTTGCATGTAACATTTGGCCTTGAGATCATGGTCCAACCATTTCTCTAGTTCGGCCAACCTTTCGGCAGTTACATCAGCCGGGGCTGTTTTCGGAGAAGCCTTTTCTAACACTTAGAAAATCTTTTCCGAACTTAGGACAATCTTAACTTATGGAATCATTCTGTATTGTTTGCGCCAGTAAGTTTGTTTTGTTCGAGAATTGAAACATGTGGATTACGAAGATTCATCATAATGATATACTGAGATGAAACAGACAATTATCGATGATTGTTTAATTAATTTACTAAGACATAAAATATGGCGAGATTTCATTTTATGAATTACACTCCCACTATTTTGACGATTTCACTACCCTCTAGTGAAAACGAGAAACATTTTCTTTAATGGGAACATGGAGTCCAATTGACAAACTATAGTCCCGAATAATATCAGCCAACTATAATTTTCAAAAGGTAGAGCCCAATTGCTTCTAAAACAACCTCCATGTTTTTACCTCATGTCCAATAAGGGCCCAATAATATGATGCCATTTATTGTGACACGTCAGGATGACCCATCAATATTAAGTTGTGATGGACGGTCGCCATGTGGATCCCCAATAATATGAGCAAATCCCATGGGAGTTCCACCCAACTTACAACATGTGTCGATCCAATGTACAGCTTTCCGACGAACGGGCCCCCCCAATAATATGAGCCGGACCGTATCCGAGGGTAGCATCTCATACATTGATCGTTGATGGAAGGTAGGAACATTTAAACAATATTTAAATTTCCTTTATTTATCTTGATATCAATTTTAAATCATATTTAAAATGAGGGATTTTAATTTTTGAAATTTTGTCTCATCATTTAAAATTTGTATGCTTGCGGGATTCATACAATTTAGTCTAAACATGCATACAACGATAATATCATATATTATATTTTAGGATGATCGATTCCATTACTAATCGACCCGTGGTTGCCAATCACGAGTCTAAGTCCAATCCTAGGTGATATGTAAGTATGCAATGCAATCCTATTACATTGTGCTTCCAATTTACATTTCTTCAGTCTTTATTGTCTGCTGGGCCCACCTCCGTCTTCAAATCTTCATCTCCCACTAAGTATAATGTATTTACAATAAATAACTATGACAAGTAGGGGATACATTTTAAGGGGTGGGAACGGGCCATAAACCAGACCCACTTTTATTACATATGACAATTCATTTGGGCCATAAACCAGGCCCATTAATAAATCCAACAACAATAAAAACAAATTTAAATTCCCTAACATACACCTACAAAATTGGTCATGGCAATCGATCATCCTTATCCAATAATATTTAATTCAAAATTAATTTATTGGATAACATGCAATGGCAATTAAATTAAAAAGGATAAAATCATATTCCATATATAAAATCTTATTTTACATACAAAATCATATTTTATCTTTTTATCAAATAAAATCATATTTTACATATAAAATCCAATTTTATACATAAAATCATATTTTACTCAATATTTCCATAAGATCATATCTTATCATCAATTGTACCAAAAATAATTAATTTCATAAAATCTGATTTAACGGATAAAATCTATAAATTTTCAAAAAATTTAAATTTATCCAAAAATCAATTTTAAAATTTTCGGACTCGAACAATTCGATCCGACGCCTCGTGGACCAATCAAAAACAATTTTCGATCGGACCAAAAATAGAATTTTAACATATTAAAATTTTAATTAAAAATAAAAAATTAATTTTCCCGGGCCGCCCGGGACGATCCCGGGCAGCCCGCGCCCCAAAAGGGGCTCGGGCCAGGCAGCCCGTCGCTGCCCCTTGGGCAGCGCCGTGCGCTGCCCTAGGCAGCGACCATCGCTGCCCGTGTTTTGTCCGTCAAAAATTTAATTTTAAAAATTTGTTTTGTTTCAAAACCGAGGCTTAAAAATTTTGTACAATCTATTAATTTAATCGCTTGATCTGAGCAACCTGGCTCTGATACCACTGTTGGAAAACGGTGTTCAGATCAATCAGAATTGATACCCGGTGCAGCGGAAGTTTTAAAAATTTATATGGAACGATTCCATATCATGGGTATCAAAACTTTACGATTAAATTGTGCGTGTAAAAATTAAATAACAATTAAATTTTTACCTTGAATCTCGAAACGAGATTATGGACACCAACAGATAACTCTGCTCTTGTTGTATATCCTTGGAACTGATGGACGAACAATTCTTCAATCAGGTCCACGAACAGAAGTTTAATCCCTCTGATAGATTGCACTAGAAAATCTATCAGAAGTTTCTACGAAGAGAATTAACGAATTTGATCCGTTAAACCAGACTGCAAATTCGAAATTCACAGGCTGGAATTTTCGATAGAGAGAGAAGAGGGGCGGCGGCCACTAGAGAGAAAACCCTAGTCAAATTCGAAAATTATGCCTCTGTTGTGTAATTTCTGTACTGATATAACTTATTTATAATGTGGGCTGCTAACAGCTTAGGGCCCATTAGTCATAAGTTCAAGCCTGACAAGCAAAGCCCGCATGTTCAGAAATTAATATAAAATTCATCGTGACTCAGATTGATAAACCAATTTCACCAATGTGCACAGAAACCATTTCTGCATCTTTTAGAGTCGAGATAAATTTTCTGAATCCAAATTCAGTGATTTCCAAAAATGCCCATCCCTATGTCATTTTAGGAAATCTTACTTTTCTACTCTGATATAAGAAGTCCCACTTCTTTATTCACTAAATTTAACTCTTTAAATTTAATTATCTCAACGGGGATTAAAAATCCATTACTTGTGTGACCCTCAATGGTTCAGGGATACAGCTAGCCGTGGGCTCACAATCAATTTCCAACTTGCCCATCGAATCATGGTAAGAGCGCCTAGCAATATCGCCCCATGATTCCCTAGGTATCACTGATAGTGCCTGCAAGAACCAATAGATTTTGGTTAACGTACAGTACGGTCCCTTCATCCATATATCCCGATCGAATCAACAACCATTGGTAAATCGAGAGTCATTCGAGATTCGATAACTATGCAATACATCTTGAAGATCAAATAGTGACATCGCATGTGCTACTAAGAAACTATTTCTTAAAACACATCATGTACTCTGGCCAGAGATTCGTCACACTAATATCTTCTCAGATTGCATAGGATATCCATACTAGCAAGTATGTGGTGAATCCTTGACAACAAAGCATTGACTCCTATATGTGTCGTAACTGTACCCAATCCCGACACCTGATGACCCCAATAGAGTCGGTAAACGAGTCAAAGTACAGTACTAGCATATAGAGTCTCAATGATGTTTCAAGTAGTAAGGACTAATGGTGTACAACCAAAACCGCGGACTTTATCCACTCGATAAGTGATAACCACTTCGAAAGTCCCGATAGGGTAGTTCGATCATTCATCGTATGAATATCCATTTGCATGCTTTGAACATCTCTATGTTCCATACCAATGAAACGTGGTACTCGGCATCGCAAATGCTAGTCTCAATCTCGAGCGATCCTTATCCTTATTAACGGACGGCTAAATCGACTAGGAACTGTTTAGAATATACAGTGACTATAAGATGTGTTTCATGATAGCCATCCCCATGTGCCACCACATCTTACATACACTATAGTATATTCAAGGTCTTCATCTAAACATCTTATAGTATGTCACAACATAATAATATGATAAAAGATAAAGTAAACGCCATTATAAAAGTGTAAATTATATTAAACAAAAGATTGTTTATACATAGAGTCATAAAAGCCCTTAGCCACAAGTTGGCTCACCGGGCACCCACTCTATCAACAAGTGCTTCCCATTCCTTTATCTTTGAGAAATTTGTGTTATTTCATGCTTTGCCTACTGAGTTGTTACCTACAGTAGTAGCTGTTACTTCACCTTTGGGTGGAGGAATTGTTTCTGTCAGATTAGTCAGGAACTGTGAACTATGTTTTGAAGGAAATTTGTTAGAATTCGACCGTATTGTACTTGGACTGTCAGATTTTGATTGTATTGTCGGTATAGATGCTTTAACCAAGTACAGGGCAACAGTCGATTGTTTTCTGAAAGTTGTCAGGTTCAGACCTAAAATGGCAGACGAGTGGAAATTCTTTGGTAAGGTTTCTCGATCTAGAATTCCTTTGATTTCAGTGTTATCTATGACTCGTTTGCTACAGAGAGGTGCAGAAGGATTTTTGGTTTATGCGGTTGATGTACTAAAATCTAGTCCAGCTTTGGTAGATTTACCGGTGGTTAGAGAATTTGCTGATGTATTCCCGGAAGATGTTCCTGGTTTGCCACCTATTCGAGAAATCGAATTCAGCATTGACTTAGTGCCAGGTACTCAACCCATTTCAAAATCTCCGTATCGTATGGCACTTATTGAATTGAGAGAATTGAAGGAGCAGCTTGAGGATTTAATTGCCAAGGGATACATCAGACCTAGTGTATCTCCTTGGGGTGTTCCTGTGCTTTTTGTTCGGAAGAAGGATGGTTCTATGCGGCTCTGTATCGACTACCGCCATTTGAATTAGGCTACAGTTAAGAACAGGTATCCTTTACCCTGAATAGATGACCTTTTTGATCAGCTGCAGGGTTCTTCTGTCTACTCTAAGATTGATCTGAGGTCAGGTTATCACCAGTTGAGAGTGCGAGAGGAAGACGTTCCTAAGACCGCATTTAGAACGAGGTATGGTCATTTTGAGTTTATAGTCATGCCGTTCGGTTTGACTAACGCTCCAGCAGTTTTTATGGGATTGATGAACCGTATCTTTTAGCGCTATCTAGATGAGTTCGTCATTATCTTCATCGATGATATTCTTATCTATTCAAAGAACCGTACTGACCATGCAGAGCACTTCAGGACTATATTGCAGATTTTGCGAGTTGAGCAATTGTTTGCCAAGATTTCTAAGTGTGAATTCTGGTTAGATCGAGTTGTCTTTCTCGGTCACATTATTTCTAAAGATGGGATTTCTGTCGATCCCAGCAAGATTGAAGAAGTTATGAATTGGCCTAGACCTACTTCAGTGTAGGAGATCTGAAGCTTCATGGGTTTAGCTGGTTATTACCGTCGTTTCATCAAGGGTTTCTCGTCTATTGCCAAGCCAATTACCCAGCTGACTCAGAATAATGCGCCTTTTTTCTGGACTGCAGATTGTGAGGCTAGATTTGTTGATCTGAAGAGGAGACTGACCAGTGCTCCGATTCTTTCTATTCCGAAGGGTACTGGAGGTTTCACAGTCTATTGTGATGCTTCTAAACGAGGCTTGGGTTGTGTTCTTATGCAGCATAAGCATGTGATAGCGTATGCATCGAGGCAGCTGAAACCGCACGAGACTCGTTATCCGGTTCATGATCTAGAACTAGCTGCGATCGTCTTTGCTCTGAAGATCTGGCGTCACTATCTTTATGGTGAGTCTTTCGAGATCTTCTCTGACCATAAGAGCCTTAAGTACTTGTTTTCACAGGCAGAACTGAATATGAGGCAGAGAAGATGGTTAGATCTGTTGAAGGATTTTGACTGTGAAATCAAGTATTATCCGGGAAAGTCAAATGCAGTTGCAGATGCTTTGAGCCGAAAGCTATGTTCTTTATATCTTTCTACTATTGGTGTTTCTCAGTTGATCGATGATTGTTGCACTTCTGGTTTAGAGTTTGAAACAGATAGGGAGACTATCAGAGTGTTTTCTATTCAAGCCGAGCCAGAGTTGTTTGTTGCAATCAGAGAAGCACAGAAGTTTGAGCCGAGCATTCAAGTTTCAGTAGAGAAAGTCAGATCGGGACATCAGTCTGAATTCCAGATTAGAGATGATGTTTTGTTTGTGAATAACCGTGTGGTTGTGCCTGATATTTTGGAATTGAGACAGTGTATTCTCCGAGAGGCTCATTGCAGTCGGTTCAGCGTTCATCCTGGAGGTCATAAGATGTACAACGATCTGAAGATTCAGTTTTGGTGGAAGAGAATGAAGAGCGACGTAGCGAGGTTTGTATCTCGGTGTTTGAATTGTCAGCAGGTAAAAGCAGAGCGGAAGCGACCAAGAGGTCTATTGCACAGTCTATCTGTTCCTGAATGGAAATGGGATCACATTTCCATGGATTTCGTCACAAAGCTACCACGATCCATTCGACGATGCGATGCTATTTGGGTAGTGATCGACCGATTGACGAAGTCTGCTTGTTTTATTCCGTACAGGATGATGTATCATCATGATCAGATGGCTGAGTTGTATGTTAGCAATGTTGTGAGATTGCATGGTGTACCGAAGTCGATCATTTCAGATAGAGATCCTAGATTCACTTCGCACTTCTGGCATAGTCTTCAGGAGGCACTTGGTACTCGATTGCATCTGAGTACAGCTTATCATCCTCAGACAGATGGACAGTCAGAGCGGACTATCCAGATGTTAGAGGATATGCTGCGAGCGGTAGTGCTAGATTTTGGCACTAGTTGGCAAGATTCTTTGCCTCTTGTTGAGTTTTCTTACAACAACAGCTTTCAAGCGAGTATCGGTATGGCGCCTTTTGAGGCATTGTACGGTAAGAAATACCGATCTTCGTTGTTTTGGGACGACTTGTCCGAGTCACCAGATTTGGGACCGGATTTTCTTAGAGATATGGCAGAGCAAGTTAAGATCATTCAGACCAGAATGAAGTCAGCTCAAGATAGACAGGCGAAGTATGCGAACGTCAGACGTAGAACTCTGAGTTTCGAGCAGGGAGACTGCATTTTCCTTAAAATTTCTCCTTTCAGAGGCACTATCAGATTCGATAAGAGAGGGAATTTATCTCCGAGATTCATCGGGCCGTACGAGATTCTTGAGAAGATAGGCGATCTTTCATACAGACTTGCACTTCCTCCTTCTTTATCTGGTATTCACGATGTTTTTCACGTCTCTATGCTGCGAAAGTATCATCCAGATCCTTCTCATGTTCTTCAGCCTGATGAAGCCGAGTTAGACGAGACTCTGAGCTATTTTGAACGACCGATTCAGATCCTTGATTGGAAAGAAAAGCAACTCAGAACCAAGTTGATTCCATTAGTGAAAGTGCAGTGGAGCCATCACGGCATCGAGGAAGCGACTTGGGAGACAGAATCTGACATGAGACAGCGATTTCCGGAGTTATTCGGATGACATGAGTTCTTCTTACTGTCTTTAGTTCTTTATTCTATCTTATGAGTTGTGGTTCTTGTCGATTTCGAGGACGAAATCTCTTCTTAGAGGGGGAGAATTGTAACTCCCCGTTTTTATCTTAAGTGAGTTTATTTGAGTTAATCGGAGATTACAGAGTTCGCGAGCCGACTTGATTTTGATCAGGGTCCTTTTTGCAAAATTTGGATTTTTTAGGGACTAAAACGCAATTTTGGAGTTTAATATATTATCTACACATGAGACTAGTCTTCATCTTCCTCTCCAAAACCGTGAGCCTCCATTGAAACGCCCCTTTTGAGTTTTGAGCTTTCAGATTTCTTTCCGAGCTCGATCCGGCCGTTGGAATTTATTTCTGAAGGCAGTTTAGCGATCACTGCAGCGAGAGCTCCGTTATATCGTATGTTTTTCTACGATCAGATACATTCTAGTTTTTGGATGTTGTTAGAATCGTTCTAGATTCGAGCGTGTTGTTCTCGACAGAGTTCTGATCGTTTATTATCTGTCGATTTTGAAATAGAGCGACGTTCGGAATTGTTATGATTTTTGGAATCCATTTTCGAAAGTTTGAGTTTTGAGATTTGTTGGGATTGCCTTGTTGTTGTTGTATTAGCATTGAATTGAGTTGTTATCGATATTGAACTGCTGTCTGCGTTGTCGGTTTGTTCAGTTTATAGTCGTTATGCCGTCGGTTTGAGTTTTGGAGATTTGAACCATTTTTGGGTTGTTGGACTTTTGCTTGAGTTGAACGTTGTTGTTGATCACTTTTTGTCTCTGGACAGATTCGTTTGGAGTTTTTCAAGCCAGAGTTAACAGCGTTTTGATCGTCAAGAGTTGGACGAAGTTCGGTAAAGAGTTTTACCTTGAGCCTTGTTGTTGTTTAGATTGGTTAGACTTTGATACAATCTTTTGTTGTAGCTTTCCAGAGATTGGAACTACTTGCCTTGAAAGGTAAAAGCAATCATCGTAGCGGGATAGCATACTCGGACTGTTGGTTCTCGAGTTTCCCTTTTTAAATCACATATTGCATCGATACTTGTTCTAGCATGTGGAACTTGTATTTGTTGATTGATTGAGTTTTGTTATGTGGCTTATTTTTATGTTTCTGTTATGCATTCATCTTGAGCCTACTTTGATTTCAGCAGGCAGAACCGCCCTTTTTTTTTAGACGTTTGGGAACTATGATTGAGTGGCCTAGGTTGTAGTATTTCGCCTAGTGCTAGCATACTCATTATGGTTGCTCAAAGTCTAGAGGAGTGGGATACGTGGCACCACCTCGATTGGGAGAGTCGGTGAGTCGTTACGTGATCTCATCCTCGGGATCCCAAAAGCAGAGCTGCAATCCCTTATTTATCAAAATTGATATCCTGGTTTTAAAGACATGCATATCATTAGCTTCGACTTGAATATGTTGTTTTGATAGCATGTTGTATATTCATTACTTGTTATGTTGTTTTTACTGGGAATGTCATTCTCTTCGGTTTATCCGGCTGTTGCTTTGTTTTGTATGTGTACTTGGCAATAGGTGGGGCAGGACCAAGTCAGCGAAGGCCTGGTTAGCAACAAGATGGAGAGCTAGTATTGAGACTCGGTTTAAAAGTCGTGTCAGCATGTCTAACTAGTTGTATTTGAACATGTTTAGATATCGAACTTCGTTATGTTATTGTATTGTTTATGCGAGCTGTGTTGAAAGTTTGTCGTTGCAAATCCAATACTTTTGAGCGGTTGTGTAACCCTATAATTTCATGTATTAATTGGAGAACTTGTGATTGTAATGCATGATAAAATGTTGTTGGTTTTGAACTCAAGTTTCTAGCATGAATTCTGCTGTTTTTGGCTCTGTTTCTGTCGCCGCTCGATCGGCAATATGTTGCGGATCGAGCGAGGGCAAGCTGTGTAGTCCTCTGTTTCAAATTTTTGTGGCTCGCTCGATCTGCAAGATCTTGCGGATCGAGCGAGGGCTGGGTTTTCCGGGCAGTAGCTTTGGCAAAAGTTTCTCGCTCGATCCGCAAGATCATGCAGATCGAGCGAGGCACTATTTAAAAAAAAAAATTTCTTTTAATTGCTTTAACCTTTGGTTATTGTTTGTCTTAGTGTTGTTTAATCCTAAGATTAGATGTTTAGAATCGAGGTCTCACAAAAATTTTCTTTAGAATTTTATTGAATCTTTTGCTTTGTCAAAATCAAACTTATCAAAGTTTAACAACTTTGTGGCATTTGTCGATTGATTATCTTCGTGGGTTGTCAAAGACAGGTTCCTTTGAAGGTCCCGTTGAGATCGATTGTTATTCCGCAATTATCTGTTGCTAGTTACAGGTTGAACTAGAGGTGGATTTTGCAAACTTACTTGTTTCAAATATAGGGAAAAATCGTTGAATTATTTTGTTATCGAATTGAGGAGCGATTCTTTGAAATCGTGTTGCCTTTCATACATAAGATTCACATCATTTGGTATCAGAGCTTAAGGTTTTGATTCAAGTAAGTCGTATCCTTCTTTAATATATATTCTTTCTTCGTTCTTCGTTCATCTTTCCTTGTTCTTCGTTCTTCATATCTTTCATCTCAAATTTCTGTGTCATTCTTTCAAACTTGTTATCCAAGTCTCGTGTCTTGTGCTACAAGTTATAAATTCAAAAAAAAAAGTGAAAAATCGAAAAAAAAAAAGCTTTTAAAAAAAGAGGGAGAAGCAAAATAACTTGTGGCAAAGTCTTGTGTCTTGTGAGTATTTGGTTAAAAAAAATTTATTATTTCAATCTTCATAAGTCTCTTGACTTGCTTTTGTGCAATCTACGTAAGTCGATTGGCAAGTGTTTACATGTTTTGAACTTTAGAGTTTGATATTTAAAATCCCAAAGCATAAGCTATTCTTTATTTGAGGGAAAAAAAAAGAGTGTTTGAGCGATTTCTTTGGAGTGACTTGTGAGATTTTGGGTGAGGAATATTGTAATTACTAATCTTCTTGTTGCAAGTACGATGTCCTATAGAAATTATTTTGTTGGAGGAGATGATGAGTACATGGAGAGTAAAAGGAGATTTTATGGGTGTGGTAGTAATGGAAGTAATAAAAGTAAAATTCCATCGTTCCATGGAGATGAGGATCCGGAATTGTATTTGAAGTGGGAGAAAAGGGTAGAGAGTGTATTAGATGATCGTGATATTTCTGAATCTAGGAAGGTAAAACTTGTCATAAAAGTGTTTACCGACTATGCTTGCACTTGGTGGGATAGGTTAGATGAGAATCGGGAGAGGCGTGGAATGAGTCCTATATCTACGTGGGATGAGTTGAAACGGGTGTTGAGGAAATGCTTTTCTCCTAATCACTATAAGAGGAGAAGTGTAGTTTCCAAACGTGAGCATCAAGGTACATCTAAACTTACAAATTCTAGTACCTTTAATATTGCATGCTTATGGTGTCATAGAAAAGATAAGCATGATATGAGCCAATGTTTTAATGAGGTTATAATGAAATTGGAGGATTCTCGTGTAGAGATTGAATCTAATGGTATCGTAGAGGTTGAATCAAAAGTTGAAGTTGAGTCAATAATTGAGGATGAAACTTCATTGATTGATGATGTGAGTGTCAAAATTTGTGCGGTGGAAGGAGAGTAAATTGATGAAAAACCTTCTATTGTACATGGTGTGGTTGATAGTGTTGGCAAATGTGAAGTAGTAGGTGAGTTTGTAGTTGTTGAAGAGGCATCTAATATTTTTGTGGTAGATGAGAGTCCTATGAATGTTCATAGTGAGACTAGTAATTTGTTGTTGGATGAGTCTTGTAATCTTGCTATTCTATTGAGTCCAAAAGAATTTCTTGAGGATCAATTGGAATTCGAAAATTTGAGTGATATGGCTAAAAAAATGAGTGATGAAAAAAGTAAGATAGCTATTGAAAAGGAAAAAGAAAAAGAAGAGGCCAAAAAAATGAGTGTTCAAAAAAGTGAGATGACCTTTGAGAGAAAAAAAGAGAGGAAAGAAAAGAGAGGAAAGAGACCAATAAACAAAGAAAATATTATGAACCAAAATAGTGAGATTGAAATTTTTGTGCAATTGAATGAAATTCCTAAAGTACTTATGTACAAAAAAGTTTTATCTCATTGTGATGATATAGCCGGTTCAATCCCGAGCAACGTTTGTTCTTCTTTGCAGGATTTTGGAGATGTATTGATGAGCATGCAAAGAAGATACAACATGTTGGATCCATGTGAAGTAGGTCACACACGAAGTGAGGTTAGAGATTTGAAAGTTGTTCCATTCCAGAGGTATGAATTAAATGTTGAATACCAATCAAATTTCTACTTTCAAAGGTATGATCTCAATTCTAAATTGTTGAGATTTAATGACTTCATTGAGAGATTTATGAATGTTCTATCTATGAAATATGGATTGAATTCAAATCATAATCTTAAGTTATTGGAATCTAGGTATTTGAATAATTTGGATCAGATGATAGTGTTGAAATCATTTGTTGATCTTCATGTGTTGGAATCTTGGTGTGGTATGAGATTAAGCAAGTTGATGTATGTTGTTGTGAATTATTTGAATTGTTTTGATGTGAGTCAATTGTGCATGAATAGTATAGGTTGGAAGTCCTATTTGTTTGATTGGTTAGTGTTGACTTTTGGGCTAGCTAATGTGCGTAATATTTTCATGGGATTGATGAGTTGTGTTTTGCATGCCTCTAGGGATATATTTGTTGTTTTGTGCTTTGATTATATCTTATTATATAGCAAAATTTTTAAAGTGCATGTTGAACATTATAGAGTTATGTTAATCATGTTGGATATGAAGTTTTTGGGTCATGAGCATGTTAGAAAGTTGAATGTCTTTCGTGCAAAGGAACTTATTGATTTTGGTGTAAGTTCTCAAGGATTAAAAGTTGTTGGTGAAGAGTTGATTAAGTACCAATGAGGTAAGGAAAATGTGTTAGTTACTACACTATCACAAAGGTATGAGTTCTTATCTCTTTTGGTTACAAGGTGCTTATGGTTTGAAAATGTTAATGAATTGCAAGAATGGGTTAATAATTTTGAGGATGTGTTTGAAAAATACTTGTGCAATGTTAATGAAAAATTTAATTGAGCACGTATTTGTTTAAAGAAAATAAGTTTTTCTTTTATGTTCGTCATTGCATGATTTATTTGATGAAAGGACATGTGTGTTCAAAATGAAGGGTAATTTTGAGAGGTCCAAAAGAATGAGTATAATGAATGAATATTTGTTGTGGTTACACATGAAGAGATATGTTGAGTGGAGTTGTAAGTGGGATAATGCATGTGAGTTGTTTCTTATTCCTAGAAAACAATGGTTGTATTTAACTATGCATTTTGTGTTAGGGTTAACTAGGTCTAAGAAGGGGAGGAACTTGAGTTTTGTAATGCTTAATGGAATTGTGATCATGTTTATGCATGCTAATGGTTATAAGGTGTTTAGTTTGAGTATGAGAAAGTTTTTGTGTCTTGACATAGTTTTGAGTGTGCAAGGTATATTATTGCTTATGAAAAATATTTTTAAAGTTTCTAAGTTTTGCTTGGTTTTTGTAGACAAGGGGCAAGATTTGAGGACAAATTTTTTTGAAGAAAGGGAGTATGATATGAATTTAGGAGGTGCTCGAAGATTCATATTATTCCAAGATTTGCTCCGTGATTTACAATCAAGAATTGAAGGATTTGGAATTCATGGCAATCAAGTTGGAGTACTTGAAGATCAATTTGGAAGATGTTATAATGCTATTGAAGGCCAAAAAGATCAAGAAAATGAAGGATTTTCACGATAGGACAGCGCTCCAGTGCTTCAAATCAGGCGCTCCAGCGCCAAACTTTCGTATTTTGAAGCGCCCCAGCGCTAGTCCATCGGAGCTCCAGCTCTGTACGTAGCGCTCCAGCGCTGACGTCCTAGCGCTCCAGCGCTACCGCACTTACACACAGTACGGCGTGTAGTGTGTGTTTTGGGATTTTTGAGTATTTATGATATGTTTTTCTATTTTTGAGTATTCTAATCCTACTAGAAAACTTTTAGATGATATCTTTAGCATTATTTTGCGTTATCTTTTATTATTTTGTAGTTGTATTATAAATACAACATATACATTCATTATTAAGAAAATAACATAGTTCATATTATTGATTTTTATCAGTCTAAAATTATTGAAGCTTTTGATTTGTCAAAATCAAACTTATCAAAGTTTAACAACTTTGTGGCGTTTGTCGATTGATTATCTTCGTGGGTTGTCAAAGACAGGTTCCTTTGAAGGTCCCGTTGAGATCGATTGTTTATTCCGCAATTATCTGTTGCTAGTTACAGGTTCAACTAGAGGTGGATTTTGCAAACTTACTTTTTTCAAAGATAGGGAAAAATAGTTCAATTCTTTTGTTATCGAATTGATGTGCGATTCTTTGAAATCGTGTTGCCTTTCATACATAAGATTCACATCACTCGGTCGGCTATTTTTGACCGACCGAGCGCACCCCTATTTGAAAAAAAACTAATAATTTTTTGTTTTTATCTTTGATCCTTTGTTAGTTAATCATGTTTAGTGATTAGTTGCCCTAAGATTTGATTAGCAACCCAAGGCCCCACATTAGGGCTGATAGTCAAGACAGCGCCATGGCTCTAGCCTGACTATTTTAGGGAGGAGTGTTGATACCCCGGGAAGTCAGGGGTATTAGGGCATTAATGGTAAGGCAAGGGCGTTAGGGCTGCTAGTCAGGGCAGCGAGCAGGGTTCTAGCCCGAATATTTTAGGGAGGAGTGGTGATACCCCGGGAAGTCAGGGGTATCGGGGCTATGGAAAGGCAAGGGCATTAGGGTTGCTAGTCAGGACAGCGAGCAGGGCTCTAGTCCGACTATTTTAGAGAGGAGTGGTGATACCCCTGGAAGTCATCAGGGCTATGGAAAAGAAATGGTAGCAGGGTTTGATAAAGTCGTACTAGTAGCTCGGAGACAAGGGAGTGGCTCATCCCGGATGAATGTGTGAGGCTAAAAAGACCAAGTCTTCATGACTTGGGCAACACCCATTTCTCAGGAGCATGATCCCCACGATTGCAATAACCCCGATCCATCCGGCTTGATCGTGCGTGACAGGTAAATATGGGTAACCCAGCACCCACGACCCAGCTCATGGCCACTATCCTGAAATTGCGGAGGCATTCTCTCACTTTAAGGCCTATAAATACCTTGCATCAGGTATCAATAAGGGTATGTTCATCTAAAGTCCTAAAAGCACTATACTATTTTTCCTAAAATGCCCACTCTATTTCTAAGACTAACTTAAGAATCAGAGTGGCCCTGCCGAAAAACTTTCCAGCGCCCCACTAACGTGCTTGTATTTCCTTTCCCCTGTGTGCAAATCATCTTGGTCAGGGAAAGACAGCTTACATACCATCCTTACCAGCCCGGTACCTCGTCAGGCCCATCTCGCTACCCTGAGAGCCCGGACACTCGTTTTAGCGAAACATCATCAAGACTTTCTCATACTCTGTTTTTCTTCTCTCCCAGAAGATGTCTCAAAGAAGAAGGTGAAGACGCTTAGGGCTTCCAACGGGTTAAAAAAAATTGGATCATGGGCCCAAATAAAAGTTTGCTCATGGGCTTCAAAATAAAAGAAAAGAAAATATGGATCCTAGCTCAAATCCAATACTTTGGGAAATTTGTAAATGATGAATCCCGAAATAAATAAAGGCCCACAATTAAAAGTGCTCCAAAAGACCCAAAAATGACTCAATTAGGTGAAAAATAACTTTTAAATATTTATGTACATAAAACCTAATTTTTTCTATAAAACAAACCTTAAAATAATTATTTTAGGCTCTTAAAAATTCTTTAGTCAAAAATTTAAATATTAATTTTATCACGGTCGACCACTGCTCAATCTACGTGTTCAAAAATAATATTTTTCCCAAAAAAATTCATAACTCTTAAAATACTCGGATTAAAATCTTAAATAAATTTTAAAACACATAAACATCACAAATAAAAGTCATTTAACCCCATAATTTATTTTATTATTATTTTATTATTTTTTATATTTAAATATTAAATCTCCTAATTATGCATACGGTTTAGCGTGAGCGAAATTCCAGGCATTACACATATCCAGTCAATGAATTCCTCGTGTCTAATTTCCCAGAAAAATCTGAATCCACATATCCAATAATCGGATCAATTCCATCTTGCTGTTTTTCAAACTTCAACCCCATCCCAGTAGTGTTTATGAGATATTTGAGAATCCATTTAAGAGCTTCTCAATAATATGTATCTGGATTAGCCATAAATCTTGACACAACACTGATTGCATATGCCAGATCAGGCCTACTACACACCATTTCATATATGAGACTCCCAACTCCACTAGCATATGGTATACAAGTCATCTTCATCTTGTCTTCCTCACTTTCAGATGAGTGACTTGCTGATAGCTTCAAATGCTATCCTAGAGGGGTCAAGATAGATTTTGTTTGATTCATGTTCAATTTTAGAACTGCTTTCCTCAAATAATTCTTCTAACTCAAATGAATCTCCTGCCTTTTTCTGTTTCTCATTATGTCCTTGCCCAAAATTCTCTTTGCTTCTCCTAATCTTTCATCTTAAACTCTGAGTTCAGCTGTTGTTTCAAGGATAATATCTCTGCCCTAATTTTACTTGCAATAAAAATATCATCAACGTAAATCAGTAGGTACAAGATAACCTGCTCTTCATCCTTCTTCATATAGACACATATGTCATATTGGCTTCTCACAAAGCCAATACCAATCATGAACTCATCAAACCTCCTGTTCCACTACCTTAGACCCTGCTTAAGCCCATACAATTATTTCCTCAGTAAACAGACCTTATTCTGCGTTTTATGATTTATGAAGCCCTTAGGTTGTTCCATGTAGATGGTTTCTTCAAGGTCTCCATGTAGAAACACAGTTTTCACATCCAGCTGCTCATGCTCCAAATCGAGCTGGTTCACCAGTGCTAACATAATCCGGATGGAAAAATGTTTGACCACTGGAGAATAGACTTCATTAAAATCTATCCCTTATACCTGACAAAAACCCTTTGCAACCAGTCTGGATTTATACTTGATCTGTTTTGTACCAGGAATTCCTTCCTTCTATTTATAGATCCACTTGCATCCCAAAGTCTTCTGATGCTGTGGTCTGTCTACTAATGTCCAAGTTTGATTCTTCTCAAGTGAGTTCATCTCTTCATTCATAGCTTCAATTCACTTGAACTAATTTTATTCTCAGCGGGATCTAAAAAGCTAGTACTTGTGTGACCCTCAATGGTTCAATGATATAACTAGCAGTGGGTTCACATCTCCATGTGATTCGAGATCAACTAGTCACTTATATGAGCATACCCTATATAGCTCCATTCTTATTTATCAACTCCTTGAGAATAAGAACTTCAGAAAACTCAAGTCTAATGGTACTCAATCGGTCATGTTAAACATCTAGGATCATCAATTACATGACTCCCTAGGTATCAAATGATAGTGTCTGCAAGAACCATTCAATTATGGTTAGCGTACAGTATGGTCCCTTCAACTCATATATCCCGACCGATTCAACAACCATTGGTTTATCAAGAGTTATCATTGAATCGATAACTATGCGTCATGATGTAGTTGCATCAAATGTGTAATTCAAGAAACCCATTTCTTAATTAACACCTACTCTGATTAGATATTTCAAGCTACATATGCATGAGATCACATAGGATATCCATACCCGAAGGTAAGGGGTGAATCTCGACTACAACGCATCGACTCCTATATGTTTCGACACAATGCCCAACCTTGCCACCTGATGACCAAAGTTGAGTCGATAAACAAGTCAAAGCAAATCGCTAGCATATAGAGTCTCCATGTTGTCCTGGGGCTCATAAGGACTAATGTTATACCAACATAAACTAGGAGCTTTCCATTCGATAAGTGTGAACCACATGGAAAGTCCATTAGGGAGGGTTGTTCAGTTCACTCTAGAAGGATCACCTATTTGCATGCTTGGACATCACCATGTCCCCTACCAATGAAACGTGGTACTCACATGGCAAATAATAGTCTCAAGCCCGAGCGACCTTTATACTTCTTTGTGGCGGTTGAATCGACTAGGAACGGTTTAGAATATTCAATATTCCAAATATGAGTTTCATGATAGTAATCACATGACCATCTCATATTATTTCTACTATTTGTATATTCAAGGGCTTTATCTATGCAACTAGCATGAGTATATAGATAAATATGTGCCAAATTAAATAATTCAAATATTATTAAAATAAATATTGTCATACAAGAGTTATCTCAAAGACCATTAATCAACACTTGGCTCGAAGGGCACCTACTCTAAAAATCTCTCACTTGCACTAGAGCCAACTACCCGTGATATGAATCTTGATGAGTAAGATTAGCAAACACGATTATAAATTAAATCGCATCTTATAACAAATAATCATAAGATCCAAAGAATTTTTTCCAATCTTTGAAACAATTAAAATTGATAGAATTTTGGATTTTCACCTTTAATCGACGGAACGATTAACAATAGAAATCACGACAATCGAAACCAAAGAAAACTTTCAGATAACTTGTATCTGACAATCTTCAGTGAGAAATCAATTGAAAAACGTTTACAACTAATTAAACTGTGAAAAGTTTGATTTAAAAAGCCAAAGCAAAGCTTTAAATAAAATTATAGAAATAATTTTAAGAATTGATAAAAATAAATAATTCAATAAATCATAATTGTTCTATTCAATAATGAATGTATATGTTGTATTTATAATACAACTATCGCCAAAAGTTTACTAATAGGCTTAAAAGACTAAAAAAAATTAGGAATAATATAAAAAATATCACAAATCCGCCGAAAAACACACAAACACGTCGCACTGTGTGTGTGTACGGACCCTGGATAAGGGTCCGGTCATAGGTCCGTGTGCCCAAGGTGATTTGAGCTTAAAATTGACGATGACGAGCTTCAAGTGCACGGACACCGTGCCTAGGTCCATGCCTAGGTGCAGGGCTGGTCTGAAGTTGGTTTGAAACTGAATGTATTTCCTTGAAAAAATCATATATCGAGTTCTAGCTATCAGATCGAGCTGAATTTTTAACTGTAGATTTATAACATCCTAAACTACATTATGAATAGTGAAGATTAGATTTGGATGTTTCTAATATCTCCAAATAATTTCAGTCCTCAAACTCAAGCTCTATGCATTTCAACTTGGTTCCCATGCTCTCCAACTTGATTCCCATGAATTTCAAACCCTTCAACTATCGAATGTAAATCACGGAGGAAATTTTGGAACAATATGATTCTACGATTGCTTTCTAGATTCATATCAGACTCTCTTTCTTCAAAAATATTTGTCCTCAAATCATGCCGATTATCTACAAAAACCATGGAAGAATTAGAAACTTTAAAATTATTTTCCACATGCATTAATGCACCTTGCTCACTCAAAACCATATCAAGACTCACGAAATTTCTCATGCTCAAATTAAACACCTCAACATCATTAACATGCAAAAACCATGATTATTACTCCATTAAGCATTACAAACACTAAATTCCACCCCTTCTTAGACCTAGTTAACACCAACACAATGTTCATAGTTAAGTACAACCATTTTTTTCTAGGAATAAGAAACAATGCACTTGAAATATGCCACTCACAACTCCTCTCAACATATCTCTTCATATGCAACCACAACAAATATTTATGCAACTTATTCATTGCTCTATAATCGTCCAAAAAACAAATCAACTTTATACTACATATTCCCCCTAAAAATAACTCATTGAAAGAAGAATATGAAAGAATGTAGTAGCCCGTAACCAAAATCAGTAATTAAGGAATTAATCAAAATTACTTGGGTAGAGTTCGGAAGCTCCGATCAAGATCAGAAGCTCCGAACAGGATCGGAAGATCCGATCGATATTACGTCAGGCATGACGTGTGGCAAGATCGGAAGCTGTGATCAGGATTGGAAGCTCCGATCACCCCTATTCGGAGTCAACAAGTGATATTTTGACACGTGGCAGATCAGGATCTTCGAAAGCTCCGATGGCAGGATCGGACATTCCGATCGTGGTTCAGACGTTCCGATCGAGGATCGGAAGTCCCGATCGTTGTCTATAAATAGAGGGCCGAGGCTTCATTTCTAATTGCCAATTCCGAGTGTTTCCCTCTCCTTTCTAGTCTATTCGAGTTGTTCTAGCCTTCCTAGGCTTGACCCGGCGGTCGGCGAGGCGTTCGGTAGTCGTAGCGGAGTTGTGCCCAAGTTTTGGAGGCATCGACATCAAAGGGCTAACGACGAACGAAGGTATAGCTTTTTCTTCCTATAAATATTTAGGAGTATGCAATAGCTTAGTTAAGGTTTTTAGAGAACTATAATGATAGTAGTATCATTTGGCAGTATAGAGCAGACTATAGGCGTGGACCTAGAGTTGGTAGAGCTTGCACTGTTTTGAGGTACGGAAGTACTGTTAGAGATATCCTGACTGAGTATGCATGTATTATGTGACTGCATGGTTTATATGTCATTGATTTATGCTGCATTCATTTGCATCTTGCTGTATCTCTTTCGAGATTTCAGTTAGTAGGGTTGTACCCTATTCTGTTAGTGGATGGACTTCCATAGATTTGGGTCCGGCGTATCCACGGTTATCTCGGTATAGGAGCCACATCCTGAAGCGACGGCACAACGTGCTACATACCAGGGCCCGGTCTGTCTCTGTTATCTGATCCTTGACCTCGAGTTTATAGGGAGTTCACTTTGCATGCATGTATACTCATACTCTCGTACTGAGCGTTTTATGCTCACGTTTCGTACTCTGTGTTTCTGGACACCCTATTCCATGGGGAAGGTTTGCGATTGGACGAGGAGGGTGGATCCAAGAGGGGCTAGTCAGTGGTTGGCCAGCTGGAGCTTCGTCTAGGTTTTATTACTGTTGTTTGGGTTGTTATAGCTATTCGATTTGGTTGTATATTATTTGGATAAATTACAGATTCCTTTACTTGGGATTGTATAATGTTTATGATTTCCGCAGTTTTATTCTGATATCTATTTAATTAAGTCTAAGTTCTGTTTAGTAGGTGATCCGGGTAAGGGTCACTACATTTATGGTATCAGAGCATGCAAAAGAATTCTTGGGATTTAGTCTCATCATGAGGTATTTTTGTAGATGGAAAATCATGACGACCGGAGTTCTCATGGCAGTGTTGGTGGGCGTTAGGGTGATGCTGACCGAGAGCCTCGTCGAGAACGGCGTCATCGTCATCATGACGACGAGCGTTTCACTGTGAGTCGATTCTTAGCTATGGGTCCTAAGCCCTTAGTTGGAGGTGAGTCTCCGGAGGATGCGGATAACTGGTTAGACCGCATGAAGACGACTTTTCAGACTTTCCAATGCACCGAGGAGCAGAAGATGGAGACCCTTGGCTATCTTCTGGATGGGCGTGCGCGCAGGTGGTGGAGGTTTACTTCTGCACCTTTTGTTGCGGCGAGAGCAGTGGCCACCTGGGCCGAGTTCCGAACAGCTTTCCAAAAGCGGTATTTTCCTCCTGCACTCCGTCAGTCAAAGGTGGGCGAGCTACTGAGTCTGCGACAGGGAGCCATGTCCATTGATGAGTATCAACAGAAGTTCTTTGATCTGCTATCCTATTGCCCCGAGATTGCTGACAGCTCAGAGATAAAGTATAATCTGTTCCTTCAGGGCCTTAACCCTGAGATCCATGACCGTGTGGCGGTTGGCGACGACATGTCCTATGAGGGTTTGGTGATCCGTTGTCACCAGGCGGAGGATAGCATTCGGCGGAACAGTTCCTTCCCTCAGTCGAGGCCTGCTAGTTCTTTGGGTCCTCGTGCCCAATCTTTCAAGAAGTCTGGATCTTCTTCTTCCTCTGGCTCTGCTGGTGTTGTCCGTTATGGTAAGAAGGACAAGTGTGATCACTGTGGGAAGAACCATCCATCCGACAAGTGCCGTAGAGCTTCTGAAGCTTGTTTCCGTTATGGAGAGACTGGTCATATCCAGAGGGATTGTCCACTGTCTGGGGGAGGCGGTTCTGGTTCTGGTTCAGGATCGGGTTCTCAGGCCACCGTTCAGCAGAGGTCGCAGGGACAGTCTGCTGGGAGTTCTCATTTGAGGCCACGAGCTTCTGGCCAGGTGTTTGCCCTGAGACATGATCAGGCTGTGGAGGAGAATGAGAAAGTCATCGCAGGTACATTTCTGCTTTATGGTATACCTGCTCTTGTACTTATTAACACTGGTGCATCTCATTCCTTCATTTCTGCACGTTTTGTTAAGAGGCATAAGTTACCATGCATTGCAGTAGGCGTAGTGATGTCTGTTTCTACTCCGACGGGCCAATCTGCTTTGGCTAAGCGTCTAGTGATGGGTTGCCCTTTAGAGTTCGAAGGGAACATTCTGTTAGCGAATCTCATGGTCCTGGCGATGAACGACTTTGATTGCATTCTGGGAATAGATATGTTGACTACCTATGGAGCTTCAGTGGACTGCTATCAGAGATTAGTACGCTTTAATCCGGAGGGGAGTGAGAGCTGGTTTTTCTATGGTGAGGGAGCGCGACCCCCGATGCCTTTGGTATCAGCTTTGAGAGCCTGTCGAGCTCTAAAGTCTGGCGGGGAAGGCTACCTTATCTATGCATTTGATTTGTCCGCTGAGAGAATTGGGATAGAGAGCATTCCTGTTGTGGATGAATTCCCAGATGTATTTCCTGATGAGATTTCGGGTTTTCCTCTTGCTAGGGAAGTCGAGTTTGGCATAGAGTTGATGCCGGGTACTTCCCCTATATCTAGAGCACCGTATCGTCTGGCTCCGTCAGAGATGTGTGAGTTGAAGAATCAGCTATAGGATCTTTTGGACAAGGGGTACATTCGTCCTAGTGTATCTTCTTGGGGAGCTCCTGTTCTCTTTGTAAAGAAGAAGGATGGGTCGATGCGGTTGTTTGAATCGGCAGCTGAATCGAGTCACTGTGAAGAACAAGTAGTCATTGCCTCGTATTGATGACTTGTTTGATCAACTGCAGGGCACGTCAGTTTACTCCAAGATTGACTTGAGATCTGTGTATCATCAGTTGAGAGTCCGTGATCAGGACGTAGCCAAGACTGCATTCCGTACTCGCTATGGGCATTACGAGTTTCTAGTGATGCCATTTGGTTTGACTAATGCGCCGGCTATATTCATGGATCTGATGAACCGTGTCTTCGGGGAGTATTTGGACAAGTTTGTCGTGGTATTCATTGACGACATCTTGGTGTATTCGCGTAATACGGAAGAGCATGTTTCTCACTTGCGGTTGGTACTGCAGAATCTTAGAGATGAGCAGTTGTACGCCAAGATGAGCAAGTGTGAGTTTTGGATGGATAGAGTGGTCTTTCTTGGCCATATCATATCCAGGGAGGGGATTTCTGTTGATCCAAGCAAGATTGAAGTGGTACTTAATTGGTCGCGTCCGACGACAGTTGCTGAGATCCGTAGTTTTTTGGGTCTAGCAGGTTATTATCGTCGCTTCATTCTGAACTTCTCTCAACTAGCTCGACCTTTGATGCATCTTACCCGCAAGGGTGTGGATTTCGAGTGGTCCTCCGAGTGTGAGGAGAATTTCTGTGAGCTTCGACGACGGTTGACTTCTGCGCTGGTGTTGGCATTACCGTCCGGATCTGGAGGGTATGTGGTATACACGGATGCTTCTCTTCAGGGGTTAGGTTGTGTCCTGACTCAGAATGGGCATGTGATCGCATACGCTTCTAGACAACTGAAGCTTCATGAGGACAACTATCCAGTCCACGATTTGGAGTTAGCATCCATTGTGTTCGCTTTGAAGATCTGGCGTCATTATCTGTATGGCGAGAAATTTGAGATCTTCACCGACCATAAGAGTCTCAAGTATTTGTTCACTCAGGCGGAGTTGAACATGAGGCAGAGACATTGGATGGACTTGCTTAAGGACTATGATTGCGAGATTAAGTACCATCCGAGAGCTGCTAATCTCACCGCTGATGCTTTGAGTCGCAAGGTGCGACTACCCGCACTTCAGATTTGTTCGATGTCTAGTGCGATCAGCGACTGTTGTACTTCAGGTTATACCTTCAAGCATAAGAAAGGTATGCAGAGTATCCAGATGTTTGCGATATTATCTGAGCCAGCTTTGTATTCGTGGATTCGAGATGCTCAGATGTTTGATTCGAAGACCCAGCGTTTAGCTCATCTAGCTAACGAGGGTAGCTCGTCTGGATTTCATTATCAGTTAGATGGCTTTCTGTGTTTGTCTGGTAGGCTTGTGATTCCGCAGGATGAAGAGTTGCGAGAGGAGATTTTGTCTCAGGCGCATCGCACTAAGTTGAGTATTCATCCTGGGAGCAACAAGATGTACAAGGATCTACGTACTCATTTCTGGTGGAAGGGTATGAAACGCAGTGTTTATTAGTTTGTTTCGAGATGTTTGGTGTGTCAAAAGGTCAAGGCAGAGCACCAATGACCGGGAGGATTGCTTCACAGTCTGTCTATTCCTGAATGAAAATGGGAGTTTATCACAATGGACTTTGTGACCCATTTGCCGTTATCTCCGAGGAACTGTGATGCTACCTGGGTTGTGGTGGACCGACTCACCAAGTCAGTGCAATTCATTGCCTATAGCAAAGAGTACTCTGTGGATCGCATGGCACGGATGTACATTCAGGAGATCGTTCGACTTCATGGAGTGCCCGTGAGCATTGTCAGCGATCGGGACCCCAGGTTCACTTCTAGATTCTGGGGGAGTGTTCAGCGTGCGATGGGTACTACTCTCAGTTTGAGTACTGCCTATCATCCGGAGACTGATGGTCAGTCAGAGCGCACTATCCGTACTTTGGAGGATATGCTTATAGCGTGCGTCATGGATTTTGGTTCTGCCTAGCAGGATCATTTGCCATTGATCGAGTTCACGTACAACAATAGCTATCATACTAGTATTGGGATGGCACCTTTTGAGGCGTTGTACGGGCGACGTTGTCGTACTCCACTCTTCTGGGAATAAGTGTGGGAGGGACAGGCTGAGGGACCGGAGCTTATCCAGCTGGCGGTAGACATTGTCGATCAGATCAAGAAACGGATTAAGACTGCACAGGATCGTCAGGCCAGCTATGCTAATATCAAGCGTAGGACTTTGCAGTTTGATGTCGGGGAGAAAGTGTTTCTGAGAGTGTCACTTTTCCGAAAGATTCTCAGATTTGGCCTTAAGGGCAAGTTATCTCCCAGGTTTATCGGTCCGTTTGAGATCTTGGAGAGCATTGACAATTTGGCTTATCGACTAGCTTTGCCACCGCATCTATCCAGTATTCACGACGTGTTCCACGTATCTCTGTTGCGACGGTATGTGGCGGATGAATCTCATATTCTGCAGAGGTCTGAGGTTCATGTGAACAAGGATTTGACTTATGTTGAGAAACCTATTCGTATCCTGGATTATAAGTATAAGGTTTTACGGAACAAAGTCATTCCTTTGGTTTTAGTTCAGTGGCAACGCCGAGGCACTGAGGAAGCTACTTGGGAGCTTGAGGACAGGATGCGTGAAGACCATCCTGAGTTGTTTTGATCATTTTTAAGTTGTATTCAGTTGCAAACTCTGTAAACGTTTGATTTGAATTAAGAATGTTTCTGATTTTCGTATTGCATTCGGTACTTAAGATCTGATTTCGAGGACAAAATATCTTAAGTGGGGGAGAATGTAGTAGCCCGTAACCAAAATCAGTAATTAAGGAATTAATTATAATTACTTGGGTAGAGTTCGAAAGCTCCGAAGGTGAGTTCGGAAGCTCCGATCAGGATCGGAAGCTCCGAACAGGATCGGAAGCTCCGATCGATATTACGTCAGGCATGACGTGTGGCAAGATCGGAAGCTCCGATCAGGACCGGAAGCTCCGATCACCCCTATCCGGAGTCAACAAGTGATATTTTGACACGTGGCAGATCAGGATCTTCGGAAGCTCCGATGGCATGATCGGACGTTCCGATCGAGGATCGGAAGTTCCGATCGTTGTCTATAAATAGAGGGCCGAGGCTTCATTTCCAATTTCCGATTCCGAGTGTTTCCCTCTCCTTTCTAGTCTATTCGAGTTGTTCTAGCCTTCCTAGGCTTGACCCGGCGGTCGGCGAGGCGTTCGGTAGTCGTAGCGGAGTTGTGCCCAAGTTCTGGAGGCATCGACATCAAAGGGCTAACGACGAACAAAGGTATAGCTTTTGCTTCCTATAAATATTTAGGAGTATGCAATAGCTTAGTTAAGGCTTTTGAGCACTATAATGATAGTAGTATCATTTGGCAGTGTAGAGCAGACTATAGGCGTGAACCTAGAGTTGGTAGAGCTTGCACTTTTTTTGAGGTACGGAAGTACTGTTAGAGATATCCTGACTGAGTATGCATGTATTATGTGACTGCATGGTTTATATGTCATTGATTTATGCTGCATTCATTTGCATCTTGCTGTATCTCTTTCGAGATGTCTGTTAGTAGGGTTGTACCCTATTCTGTTAGTGGATGGACTTCCATCGATTTGGGTCCGGCGTATCCACGGTTATCTCGGTATGGGAGCCACCTCCTGAAGCGACGGCATGGTGTGCTACATACCAGGGCCCGGTCTTTCTCTGTTATTTGATCCTTGACCTCGAGTTTATAGGGAGTTCACTTTGCATGCATGTGTACTCATACTCTCGTACTGAGCGTTTTATGCTCACGTCTCGTACTCTGTGTTTTTGGACACCCTATTCCATGGGGCAGGTTTGCGATTGGACGAGGAGGGTGGATCCAGGAGAGGCTAGTCGGTGGTTGGCCAGCTGGATCTTCGTCTAGGTTTTATTACTGTTGTTTGGGTTGTTACAACTATTCGATTTGGTTGTATATTATTTGGATAAATTATAGATTCCTTTACTTGGGATTGTATAATGTTTATGGTTTCCGCAGTTTTATTCTGATATCTGTTTAATTAAGTTAATTGCATGCCTAAGTTCTGTTTAGTAGGTGATCCGGGTAAGGGTCACTACAAAGAAAGACCTTATCCTCAAACAAGTTCTTGCTTACAAAGAATTATTCATGAGTGTCATGCAAACATAACTCGAACACATTTTTCAAACCATTATCCAATGCATTACACTCCTTAACATTCTCAATCCACAACAACTTCAAGAACAAGGTAGATAAAAATACTTACCTTTGTGATAGTGTAGTAACCACCACGTTCTCCTTATCTTATTGACACTTAATCACCTTTCCATCAAGAACTCACTTTCCTTGAGGACGCACAACATAATCAAATACAACAAGTTTTCTTGTGCACACTACACACACTTTTAAATTTTCATAAAAATCCCTTTCACTATGTGTAGATAACGCAAATATCAAATGTTCAACATTCCCATTCAAAATATAACTCATCAACTTCATGAAAGTATTACACACATTAGCTAGCCCAAAAGTCATCACTAGCCAATCAAGCAAATAAGACTTACGACCTATACCATTCGTGCACAATTGACTCACATCAACACAATTCAAATAATTCACAACAACATACATCAACTTGCTTAATCTCGTATCACACCAAGATTCCAACACATTAAGACCAACAAATTATTTCAACACTACCATATGATTCAAATTATTCAATTCCTCAACATACCTAGATCCCAATAACTTAAGATCAAGATTTGAATTCAATCCATATTTCATAGATAGCACATTCACAGATATTTCAACTAAAAAATTTAATCCAAGCAACTTAAAATTTAGATAATACCTTTGAATGTTGGTATTGAATTTATACATGTGATTGGAATTTAACCATACCTAAAAAATGGAACAACCTTCAAAGCCCCAACCTCAACTTCACATGGAACCAACATTTTAAGCCTTTTTGTATTGTAGTTCCTTTGATTCTTCATCAACACATCTCCAAAATCCTACAAAAAAAAAAACAAACGATGCTTGGGATTGAACCGGCTAAATCATGAAAATGATATATAATCTCTTTGTACATAACTACTTTAGGGATTTTATTCAATTGCAAAAAATTTTGAACCTCACAATTTTGGACCATAATATTTTTTTTATTGGTCTCTTTCCTCTCTTTTTTTCTCTCAAAGGCCATCTCACTCTTTTGCACACTCTTTTTTTCGGCCTCTAATATTCCTTTTTCTTTTTCTATGGTTATCTCACTTTTTTGTTCACTCTTTTTTTCAGTCATATCACACAATTTTTCAAATTTCAATTGATCCTCAAGAAATTCTTTTGGACTCAATTGAATAGCAAGATTACAAGACTCATCCAACAACAAATTACTAGTCT
The DNA here is from genome assembly GCF_033568475.1 of Henckelia pumila. NCBI lineage: Eukaryota > Viridiplantae > Streptophyta > Magnoliopsida > Lamiales > Gesneriaceae > Henckelia > Henckelia pumila. Next base: position 121,664,787 of record NC_133122.1, on the reverse strand, counting down.
CACTATGAACATCAATAGGACTCTCATCTACCAAAAAAATATTAGATGACTCTTCAACACCTAAAACGCTATCAACCACACCATGTACAATAGAAGATTTTTCATCAAGTCATTCACCTTCCACCACACAAATTTCAACACTCACATCATCAATCAATGAAGTTTCATCAACCTCAATTTTCTCAACTTCTTCAACTTCAACTTTTGCTCCAACATCCACTAAAACATTTGATTCATCATCTACTTTAGAATCCACCCCTTTCATCATAAAATTCTTTAAACATTGACTCATATCATGCTCATCTTTTCTATGACACCATAAACATGTATTATCACAAGTACTAGAATTTGAAAGTTTAGATGTACCTTGATATTCACATTTGGGAACTCCACTTATCCTCTCATAGTGATTAGGATAAAAACATTTCCGCATCACTCTTTTCAACTCATCTCATGTAGAAATAGGACACAATTCATGTCATTCTCTATTTTCATCCAATATATCCCACCAAGTGCAAGCATAGTCGGTAAACTCTTTTACAACAAGTTTATCCTTCTTAGCTTCAGATAGATCATGACCTTCAAATATATTCTCTACTTTCTTTTCCCACTCCAAATACAAATCCGGATCCTCATCTCCATAGAATGATGGAATTTTATTTTTCTTACTTTTATTACTAACACACCCATAGAATTTCCTTTTACTCTCCATATACACATCATCTTCACCAACAAAATATCCATACGACATTGTACCTGCAAGAAAAAGGTTAGTAATAAAATATTCCTCACCCACAATCTCACAAGTCACTCAAAACTAATCTCTCAATCACTCTTTTTTTCACTCAAATTTGTGGTAAGTCTTTGCTTTGTAGAGTAAAGGATCAAACCTTCAAGTTCAAAACTTTTAGATGCTTGAAAATTGACTCGCAAAGATTGCACAAACACAAGTAAGGAATTTTTATGGACAATTGACTATGATTCTCAACCAAGGATGAACAAAGACAATGGAATTGGCCACAAGTTACTTTGATTGTTCTATTATTTTTTTTGACAAATTTTCGGCCCTCTCAATTCTTTTTGACCGATTTTTTTTTCTTTTGTTTTTTTTGAATTTATAACTTGTAGCACAAGACACGAGACTTGAATAACAATTTTGAATGAAACGACAGAGAAAATTTTATATGAGATAGACAAAGAATGAATAACAAGGAACAATGAACGAGGAACGAGGAACGATGAACGAAGAAAGAATATAGATTAAAGAAGGATACAACTTGCTTGAATCAAAAACCTCCGCTTTGATACAAAATGATATGAGTCTTGATAAGTAAGATTAGCAAACACGATTATAAATTAAATCGCACCCTCTAACCAATAATCAAAAGATCCAAAGAGTTTTTCCCAATCTTTGAAACAAGAAATTGATAGAATTATTGATTTTCACCTTTAATCGAAGGAACGATTAACAACAAAAATCACGACAATCAAAACCAAAGAAAACCTTCAGATAACTTGTATTTGACAATCTTCAGTTAAAAATCATTTGAAAAACGTTTTCAAGTAATTAAACCGTGAAAAGTTTGATTTGAAAAGCCAAAGCAAAGGCTTTGAATAAAATTCTAGAAAGAATTTTAAGAATTGATAAAAATCAATAATTCAATAAAGCATGATTGTTTTATTCAATAATGAATGTATATGTTGTATTTATAATACAACTACAAAATAATAAAAGATAATGCAAAATAATGCAAAGAATTTCAAAATATATCACCAAATGTTTCTTAATAGGCTTAAAAGACTCAAAAAATAGGAATAATATCAAAAAATATCACAAATCCGCCAAAACATGCACAAACACGCCGCACTATATGTGTGCACGGACCCTGGATAAGGGTTCGGACATAGGTCCATGTGCCTACGGCGATTCGAGCTTAAAATTGACGATGACGAGCTTCAAGTGCACGGACCCCATGCCTAGGTGCAGGGATGGTCAGAAGTTGGTTTGAAACTGAACGTATTTCCTTGAAAAAATCATTTCTTCAGTTCTAACCGTTGGATCAAGCTGCAATTTTAACTGTAGCTTTATAACATCCTAAACTACATTATGAACTGTGCAAATTTGATTTCGATATATCTAATGTCTCCAAATAATTTCAGTCCTCCAACTCGAGCTCCATGCATTCCAACTTGGTTCCCATGCTCTCCAACTTGATTCCCATGAATTCCAAACCCTTCATGTGTCGAATGTAAATCACGGAGGAAATATTGGAACAATATGAATCTTTGAGAGCTTTCTAGATTCATATCAACCCATATGCTTCAAAACCATTAATTCGCTATGTTTTTTGAACAATGGTCCTAGTAAAGGCTTAGTTAGTGGATCAACAAAATTATCTCTGTCTAACGACACCTCTCCTCTTTCCACAATCTCCCGGATAATGTGGTATTTTCTCAATACAAGTTTGGATTTCTGATGAGACCTCGTTTCCTTTGCCTGAGCAATGACACCCGTGTTGTCCCAGTACACCGGGACTAGACTAACAACATTAGGAACAACGCCCAACTCTTCGACAAAATTCCTTATCCGAACAGCTTTCTTTGCTGCCTGCATTTGATGCAGCAATGTATTCGACCTCAGTGGTGGAATCCGTAGTGCTGTTTTGCTTGGAACTTTTCCAAGAGACAACAACACCATTGAGCATGAATAAAAATCATGAAGTTGACATTGAATCATCAATGCTTTGGAAGCTAGAGTCAGTATAGCCTTCCAATTTTAGTTCTCCACCCCCATAGACCAAGAACAAATTCTTAGTCCTTCTCAAGTACTTGAGGATGTATTTCACAGCTTTCCAGTGTGGAAGAGAGGGGTTCGATTGATATTTACTTGCAACACTCAGTGCAAATACCACGTCAGGACGTGTAGATATCATCTCATACATGATACTACCAATAACAGATGCATATAAAATGCGTGTCAACGCCTTTATCTCTGCACCAGTCTTGGGAGACATGGACTTAGATATGGACATGCCATGACATATTGGTAGATGTTCTCTCTTGGACTCTTACATCCAGAACCTCTTCACGATGGTATCTATGTATGTTGAATGGGTGAGACCAAGAAATATTTTCGATCTATCCCGATAGATCTGTATTACCAATACATAAGATGTTACCCAAGTCTTGCATCGAAACTTACTCGCTAACCATACTTTAGTTGATTGCAACATCCCTACATCGTTTCCCATGAGTTGAATGTCATCAACATAAAGTACGAGGAATGTCACAGCACTCCCACAGACTTTGTTATACACACAGGGTTCCTCAGGTTTTTTAGTAAATCCAAACTCTTTGATTGTACCGTCAAATCTGAGGTTCCATCTCCTACATGCCTTCTTGAGACCACAAATAGATTTATGAAGTTTGCATATCATATGCTCACTTATGATAGATGTAAACCCTTCAGGCTGAGACATGTAAATCTCTTCCTTAATATCCCCATTAAGAAATGTCATTTATACATCTATCTTTCATATTTCATAGTCATACCATGTTGCTTTGGCTAGCAGTATCCTTATAGACTTTAACATTACGACTAGATAAAAAGTTTCCTCAAAGCCAACTCCTTGTCTTTGAGTATAACCTTTTGCTACCAATCGCGCCTTTAAGGTCACCACTTTCCCATCCGCCCCAAATTTTCTCTTGTAAATCCATTTACACCATATACGAACCATTCCCTCAGGTGGATCCACAAGAATCCACACTTGGTTCGAATTCATGGAATTCATTTGAGATTCCATAGCTTCAAGCCACTTGGATGAATCGGCATCAGATAACGCTACCTTGAAGGTCTTTGGATCACATCCATGGTCATTCTCATCATGGTCTTCATTAAGAAGCAGACCATATCTCATAGGTGGTCTCGAAACCCTATCGGATCTCCTAGCATCTTTTATCTCTTCTCTTGGTTGTTTGGGTATGGGCTCTACAACCATGAGTGTTTCTCGAACCTCTTCGAGTTCTATAATCTCCCATTTTCTATCCAATAGAAATTCCTTCTCCAAGAAGGTTTCATTCCTAGAAACAAACACCTTTGTTTCTTTGGGATGTTAGAAATAATATCGAACCGAATTCCTTGGATATCTCACGAAGTAGCATAAAATAGATCGATCATCCAATTTATCTCCCACTGTCTGTGTTGTGAAATTTCCTCGCAAGCGTACGAGTGTCAAGTTTTAATATAGTGATTAAATCATATATCGATCCCTTAGGGAGTAAAATGAAAATATTCAGTGCTTGTAATTGAAATAGTATAAACTTTATCTAGAAAATCAATAATCAAGAATTTTGCAATAAAAATAAATAATCAGTGAAGTTTTTATAGCACGCACATAACTTGCAGATATAATCAATCAGAGAAAATTAGTCTAGAGGTATAGATTTTACCTGGTTTCAACAAAGTCAATCCTAAATGATTAATCTTCATGAATTCCAATCAATTAATAACCAAGAACACTTACGTATATTATTTCCCTCTCCCGAGCAACAAATAATGTTTATCAACTACAATTCAATTCCAATATTTCTATTAAGAATTTATCGCAGTGATCTATCACAAAACAATGTTCTTTTTAAAAGCTCTGTTAAAATCATACACTCTCCCGAGCTGTATAAATAATTAACAGTGTAGTTTCTATTGTCCTATTCAAAATCCCCTCTTCCGAGCAATGATTTCAAATAAATATAACAAATCAATTATTTATCAGATAATTGAAAAGACAATCAATTCTAGAAAAAACAATTAATATAGAAGAAACTCAATCCAATAAAATCAAAAATTCATGAAAGCGTCTACACCAGGTTCCATCCGACCTCTAGACTCTAAAAATTTAGTTCATAATAAAATTCTAAATAAACCAAAACATGTTCAAAAATCTAAACATATTCAGAATAAAGTAAAAGTAAGAAATCAAATCCGTCGTCGACGCCGTGTCCGGTCGATCGAACTCCGTCTTTGTTCTTCAAATTAAGCTCCAGAAATCTTCAGCAAAATCTCACGATTAATTCTCTGATCTCTAGTGGATGTGTGTGGCGGCTTTTTTTCTCAAGTTGTCTGACAAAAATCCTTTTATATTGCTCAGCAAAAGCCCACAAAATCAAGCCCAATAATTAATTGCCCGATTTAATAAAATTTCCAGAACACATCGACGAGGCGGGCGCGCCTAAATCTCGACTTCAATTCTCTCGCTTCAACAAAAACCAAGCGCGATAGCTTTCCTCTTCTCCTCATTAGCGCTAAATTAAGCGCTGACTTTTAAGCCCAATAATAAAGCCCAACACTATTCCTTCTCTTCTTTTGTCTGATCGTTCTTTTCTTTTCCTTTTATTCTTCTTTTCTCTTTCTCTTCCAACTTTCTATATTTTCTTCACAAATTCTCATTTTTCATCACTTTTCCAAATAAATTCAATAATTCTCTGCAAGCACAAAAACAATACAACACAGCATAAATCTGCTCGAAACAAGCAAGTAATAATTAAAATCATATATAAATTAAGTGTATAAAATACACTTATCAAATACCCTCAAACATAGACTTTTGCTAGTCCCGAGCAAAACTATTCAAAACCAAATTACTTCAAAAACTACTACTCATCATAAACTCACAAGAATAATCAAGAAATATTATGGAGCAATGGCCTCGACAATTATTTCAAAGAATTTTCAAATCCAATCATGTCACACCTACTAACACTTGAAAGTTTTAGCTAATCACAAAATAATAACCGCATAAACTCACAATCTTCGCAACTCACGTTCAAAACACCATTATCCAAGTTCAATTCAAACATTCATAGATCATGAGGACTTTTCAAGAATAACATAGGATCAAATATAGGATATAAATAAAAAACACTCACAAATAGGTAAATGCAAAGAATAATAGTATGTGCGTGTTTCGATCAAAATTCATAATCATTAAAAGCGTCAATCAACAGTCCATAGGCTAAATTCTTGCAACTCTTCTCCACTAGTATATTGGGCAACTGAGACTCGGTCAATAGGACTTAATTGGCTCATAATGTAAGGCCTGGCTCATGGCTACAAACGAAGGATAAGAATTCAAAAATAAGGAGTAATTTATAATTTTATCAAACTCTAATTATGACTCCTTTTTTCATTCACAATTTCATACTTTATTTTTCCACTTCATTGATTTTTTTTAAATTTTTCCACAACTTTTCTTTCAACTCTCTTTTACAACTTTTCCAACCACATTTTTTTTTCTCTACTACCTCTTTTCATCTTTTCAATTCATCAACCACACCATTCCATTTTCACAAATATCAACTAGGAGCATATAATATTTTAGCATTCAAATTACTCCCTTAAATGTAGGAATTAGTGTTTAGGCTAATTAGGTAGTCAATGTAGGACCTTGAAATAATGACGAATGGGGGTTTCATCACACGTTTACACGCATGCCATTCGATTTTCAATAAAGCTCAAACATGGTACTAGGGATAAAATATATAAGTAGGTAGCTTGAAAGGCTCAAACGCATTCAGAAAAATCGCCTAAATCATTCCTAATCTCAGTTTTGCCCATATTTCGCCTCGAAGAGTGTCTGAACTAGTTCTAGACAAGTCTCAATCCACAATTAATTCATACAAATATCAATCAGTGCAGAAAAGATAATCATCAGCAGTTAACGATGATTTTAAACAAATTCAGATTTTCTCGTACCTCAATGTACTAATATACGTGTAGGCTTAAATAGGCAACAAAGGATAAAATAATTCAATGAAAATCAGGCCCAAAAATTTCAAACAATGCCTCAATCATATCTATGTCTGTATGTCTCAAAAATCAGATTCAAGTATTAATCACAGAGTATATAGGAAATTGTTCATCCAATAGGTTCCATTTTTTTCAAAAAATATTTGTCAGATAGGCAGACAATCATGGATTTTAGTTATAGCACAAAAAAAAATTTTCATCAGCAGCCATGCATCCAATTCTTTCTCGACTCAATTCAACTCAACTAACAACAACAACTAAACTCAACAAAAATTTTATCTATGAAATTCAAAACTCAACTTTCAACCAAACAACTAAATCAAACTCAACTTTCAACCAAACAACTAAATCAAACATTGATTCACCCCCCCAAACTTAATGTAATCATTGTCCCTAATGATTAAAAACAATAAAAAGAACAAGGGAAACGTACCTTCGACACCGAGCATCAGGACTCGGCATCATCATCATCATCTCCATGGAAAAAAGGTGCAGCATCAGCAGTATCATCAGAAGACCACTGCGGAGTAGGTGGATAAGGCACAACAGTGGGCAGATAATTCTGGGCGAGAGCGGCAGTGAAGTCATGCATATATGTCATATGTGCTCGAATCATCTTCCACTGCTTCTTCATCTGAGTAAGCACGGTCGTAGAATCATCACGAGTAGAATACTCAGTGGCCGGATGCGTCGGTAGTGACATAGGTCCTTCCAAATGGGAAGGTGCTGGCTCAAAGTGTGGTAGTGGCTCAGAGGGCTGCGGTGGTTCAGCTGCCTGTTCAGAAGTACTGGTTGCTTTCTTCTTCTTGTCCCGTCTCAGTGCACCAGTAATTCTTATAGGACCTCGAATTGGAAGAATTTGCTCCGTATCATCCCACACAACACCAGCTAACCGGCAAAGTTGAGTAATCAAAGATGAGTGGGGTAAACTGATAGTCGAGGAACCCCTAATTGCAGCAATAATAAACTCCTGAATCACCCTCCGAGCATCAACAGATTTTCCAGTGACAATGTGAAAGAGTGGGTGCCCGGTGAGCCAACTTGTGGCTAAGGGCTTTGATGATTCTTTGTATAAACAATCTTTTGTTTAATATAATTTACACTTTTATTAATGGCAATGACTTTATCTTTCTTCATATTGTTATATTGTGATATACTATTGTTGTTTAGATAAAGACCTTGAATATACTATAGTGTATGTAAGATGTGGTAGAACATGGGGATGTCTATCATGAAACACATCTTATAGTCACTGTATATTCTAAACTGTTCCTAGTCGATTGAGCCGTCCGATAATAAGGATAAGGATCGCTCGAGTTTGAGACTAGCATTTGCGATGCAGAGTACCACGTTTCATTGGTAAAGAACATAGAGATGTTCGAAGCATGCAAATGGATATTCATACGATGAATGATCGAACTACCCTATCCGGACTTTCCAAGTGGTTATCACTTATCGAGTGGATAAAGTCCGCGGTTTTGGTTGTACACCATTAGTCCTTACTACTTGAAACATCATTGAGACTCTATATGCTAGTACTGTGCTTTGACTCGTTTATCGACTGTATTGGGGTCATCAGGTGCGATTGGGTACAGTTACAACACATATAGGAGTCGATGCTTTGTTGTCAAGGATTCACCACATACTTGCGAGTGTGGATATCCTATGCGATCTGAGGAGATATTAGTGTAACGAATCTCTGGCCAGAGTACATGATGTGTTTTAAGAAATGGTTTCTTAGTAACACATGCGATGTCACTATTTGATCTTCAAGATGTATTGCATAGTTATCAAATCTCGAACGACTCTTGATATACCAATGGTTGTTGATTCGATCGGGATATATGGATGAAGGGACCGTACTGTACGCTAACCAAAATCTATTGGTTCTTGCAGGCACTATCAGTGATACCTAGGGAATCATGGAGCGATGTTGCTAGGCGCTCTTACCATGATTCGATGGGCAAGTCAGAAATTGTTGTTCCGAGTCACAAGGAGTTGTGAGCCCACGGCTAGCTGTATCCCTGAACCATTGAGGGTCACACAGAGTAATGGATTTTTAATCCCCGTTGAGATAGTTAAATTTAAAGAGTTAAATTTAATGAACGAAGAAGTTGGACTTCTTATTTAAGATTAGAGGAGTAAGATTTCCTAAAATGACATAGGGATGGGAATTTTTGGAAATCACTGAATTCGGATTCAGAAAAATTTATCTTGACTTTAAAAGGTGCAGAAATGGTTTCTGTGCACATTGGTGAAATCGGTTTATCAATCGGAGTCATGATGAATTTTATATTAATTTCTGAACATGCGGGCTTTGCTTGTCGGGCTTGAACTTATGACTAATGGGCCCTAAGCTGTTAGCGGCCTACATTATAAATAAGTTATTGCAGTACAGAAATTACACACAACAGGTCACAAAATTTTCGAAAAACCCTAGTATTTTTCCTCTGAAGTGGCCGCCCCCTTTTCCCCTCTGCTCGGTAAAATCCAGTCTGTGAATTTTGAATTACAGTCTGGTTTAACGGATCAAATTCGTTAATTCTCTTCGTAAAAACTTCTGATAGATTTTCTAGGGCAATCTATCAGAGGGATTAATTATCCGTTCGTGGACCTGATTGAAGAACAGTTCGTCCATCAGTTCCAGGGATATACAACAAGAGCAGAGCAATCTGTTGGTGTCCATAATCTCGCTTAGAGATTGGAGGTAAAAATTTATAATCGTTATTTAATTTTTACACACACAATTTAATCGTAAAAGTTTTGATACCCATTATGGAATCGTTCCATATAAAATTTTAAACTTCCGCTGCACCGGGTATCAATTCTGATTGATCTGATCGCCGCGTTCTCCAACACTGGTATCAAAGCCAGGTTGCTCAGATCAAGCGATTAAATTAATCGATTGTACAAAAAATTTTAAGCCTCGGTTTTTGAAACAAAATAAATATTTTAAAAAATAAAAAAATTTTTCGGGCAAAACCCGGGCAGCGATTGGATCGCTGCCCGGGGGGGGCAGCGATGGTCGCTGCCCCGGGCAGCGCCGTGCGCTGCGCAAGGCAGCGCACGGCGCTGCCTAGGGCAGCGATCGTCGCTGCCCTAGGGGCAGCCGGGCTGCCCGGGCTGCCCGGGAATGTCCCGGGCGGCCCGCGGAAAAATTAATTTTTTTAATTTTAAATAAAATTTTAATATGTTAAAAATTCTATTTTTGGTCCGATCGAAAATTTTTTTGATTGGTCCACGAGGCGTCGGATCGAATTGTTCGAGTTCGAAAATTTTAAAATTGATTTTTGGATAAATTTGAATTTTTGGAAAATTTAAATATTTTATCCGTTAAATTGAATTTTGAAATTAATTATTTTTGGTACAATTGATGATAAGATATGATCTTATGGATATATTGAATAAAATATGATTTTATGTATAAAATTGGATTTTATAGATAAAATATGATTTTATTTGATAAAATATGATTTTATTTGATAAAAAGATAAAATATGATTTTGTATGTAAAATAAGATTTTATATATGAAATATGATTTTATCCTTTTAAATTTAAATTGTCATTGCATGTTATCCAATAAATTAATTTTGAATTAAATGTTATTGGATAAGGATGATCGATTGCCATGACCAATTTTGTAGGTGTATGTTAGGAATTTACATTTGTTTTTATTGTTGTTGGATTTATTAATGGGCCTGGTTTATGGCCCAATATGAATTGTCATATGTAATAAAAGTGGGCTTGGTTTATGGCCCGTTCCCACCCCTTAAAAATGTATCCCCTACTTGTCATTGTTATTTATTGTAAATACATTAGATTTAGTGGGAGATGAAGATTTGAAGATGGACGTGGGCCCAGCAGACAATAAAGACAGAAGAAATGTAAATTGGAAGCAAAATGTAATAGGATTGCATTGCATACTGCATATTACCTAGGATTGGACTAAGACTCGTGATTGGCAACCACGGGTCGATTAGAAATGGAATCGATCATCTTATATAATATGTGATATTATTGTTGTATGCATGTTTTAGACAAAATTGTGTGAATCCGGCAAGCATACAAAATTTTAAAAATGATGAGACAAATTTTCAAAATTAAAATCCCTCATTTTAAATATGATTTAAAATTGATATCAAGATAAATAAAGGAAATTTAAATTTGTTTAAATGTTCCTACCTTCCATCAACGATCAATGTATGAGATGCTACCCGCGGATACGGTCCGGCTCATATTATTGGGGGGGCCCGTTCGTCGAAAAGCTGTACATTGGATCGACACATGTTGTAAGTTGGGTGGAACTCCCATGGGATCGGCTCATATTATTGGGGGATCCACATGGCAACCGTCCATCACAACTTAATATTGATGGGTCATCTTGACATGTCACAATAAACGGCGTCATATTATTGGGCCCTTATTGGACATGAGGTAAAAACATGGAGGTTGCTTTAAAAGCAATTGGGCTCTACCTTTTGAAAATTATGGTTGGCTGATATTATTCGGGACCATAGTTTGTCAATTGGACTCCATGTTCTCACTAAGGAAAACAGTTTCCCGTTTTCACTAGAGGGTAGTGAAATCGTTAAAATAGTGGGAGTGAGATTCATAAAATAAATTTCGCCTATTTTATGTCTTAGTAAATTACTTAAACAATCACTGATATTTGTCTGTTTCTTTTCAGTATTTCATAAAGATGAATTCGCGTAATCCACTTTTCTCGATCCTCGAACAAAATAAATTGACTGGCGCAAACTATACGGAATGGTTCCGTAAGTTGAAGATTGTCTTGACTTCGGAGAAGATGCTCTACGTGTTAGAAAAATCTCCTCCAAAGGAAGCACCAGCTGACATAAGTCCGGAAGAGTTGGCCAAACTTGATACATGGTGGGACCATGATATGAAGGCCAAATGTTATATGCAAGCCTCGATGTCTGATGAACTCCAGAGGCGATTTGAGGATACCGTGAATGCTGCTGACATTCACGTACAACTCAAGGAACTTTTTGGGGCTCAATCGAGAGCTAAAAGGTTCGCTACTGTAAAAGAGCTAATGACGTGTCGCATGCGTGAAGGGACTTCGGTCCGTGATCATGGGGTACGAGTGATTTGGCTCATACAAAAGTTGGTAACGCTTGATTTGGTGTTGGAACATGAACTCAACGTGGACTTATTACTTCTATCTCTTCCTTCTTCGTTTGACGGATTTGTGGTGAATTTCAATATGAACAAGATAGAGGCCTCCCTTGAAGAGATGGTCAATATGCTTGTAACATATGAATCCACTTTAAAGAAGGATAAACCGGATTTCTTGGTGGGCTCCTCTTCTTCTGCTAAGAAGGGGCAAAGTACAAAGGGTAAGAAACGTTCTGCCCCACCCAAGAAAACCGGACCCGAGAAGAAGTACAAGACAAAGGCTTCAAACATGGAAAAGTCCAAGGATGTTTGTCATCACTGCAACAAACCCGGTCATTGGAAACGTAACTGCAAGGAATATGTAGAGCAGTTGCGAACTGCGAAGGGTATGTTCTATATTGAAATAAATGTTTCACTTAATACTACTTCTTGGGTATTGGATACAGGATGTGGATCTCACATTTGCAATGATTTGCAGGTGATGACAAGAAGTCGCAAGCTTAGAATGGGTGAGACCCAGCTGAGGCTCGGAAATGGTTCTAGAGTTGAAGCTAAAGCTGTGGGAGATGTTTATTTAATTTTGCAAAACGATTTTAAGTTACTTTTGAGAGACGTTTTATTTGTTCCAGATTTAATTAAAAACATTATTTCTGTTTCTATGATTGATAGAGATGGTTTTTCTTGCAATTTTGTGAATGAGATTTGCAATATTTACAAGAATGAATGTTTGATTGGAAATGGACAACTTGAAAACGATCTATATAACTTAAAATTAAAAGACGTTCCAATAAATTATGTTGATAAACCGGTAACAACAAACAAAAGGAAAATCGATAGTCAAAACCCGGCAAACCTTTGGCACGCTAGGCTAGGTCATATTTCCTCAAGGAGGATGAACAAGCTAGTGGGAGAGGGCATGTTTGATATGTCTGATATTAACTCTCTACCTACTTGTGAATCCTGCCTAAAAGGAAAAATGACTAAATCTCCTTTTAAGGGGAAACCTGAGCGTAGTCAAAATCTGTTGGATTTGATCCATACAGATGTTAGTGGTCCATTTAGAGTTGGTACTCAAAATGGCCACACCTACTTCATTACCTTTACTGATGATTATTCTTGGTATGGGTATTTATATTCAATGAAATATAAGTCTGAAGCATTTGAAAAGTTCAAAGAATTCAAGGCTGAAGTAGAAAACAAGCTAGGTAAAAGTATTAAAGCACTTCGATCGGATCGAGGTGGTGAATACTTAAGTACCGAGTATTTGGACTATCTAAAAGAGAATGGGATTCTCTCTCAGTGGACTCCTCCTATGACACCACAGCTAAATGGTGTATCGGAGCGTCGTAATCAAACTTTGTTGGACATGGTTCGATCCATGATGAGCTTCACTGAGCTTCCACCTTCGTTTTGGGGCTATGCGCTTGAAACGGCGGTATTGTTGTTGAACAACGTCCACACTAAAGCAGTGGACAAAACACCATACGAGTTATGGAATGGCAAAGCTCCTAAGTATTCGTACTTGAGGATTTGGGGATGTCCTGCTTACATGAAGCAGACAGTGGAAGATAAGTTGGATAGTCGATCCACCTTATGTTATTTTGTAGGGTATCCGAAGAATTCAATCGGATATTATTTCTATTATCCTGCTGAAACAAAGGTGTTTGTTTCAAGGAATGCCACCTTCTTGGAGAAGGAGTTCTTATTGGATAAGAAAGGCAAGATGATGGAACTCGAAGAAATTCGAGAAGAACCCGAAATACAAAATAACGATCCTACACATCAGGAACCATTGATAGACACGCCTGTACCTAGAAGATCCGAGAGGACTTCTAGACCTCCTATTCGATATGGTCTTCTTCTTGAAGGGGATCAAGATGAACCCGATGTTGGATGTGATCCAAGAAACTTCAAGGAAGCAATTTCTGATGCGGATTCAAATTTATGGCTTGAAGCTATGCAGTCGGAAATAGATTCGATGCATACAAACCAAGTTTGGTCTTTAGTAGATCCTCCCGATGGAATTGTTCCAATAGGGTGTAAATGGATCTACAAGAGAAAGCTTGGGCCTGATGGTAAGGTATTGACCTACAAGGCGCGATTGGTGGCGAAAGGTTATACTCAAAGACTGAAAGAGTGGGTGCCCGGTGAGCCAACTTGTGGCTAAGGGCTTTGATGACTCTTTGTATAAACAATCTTTTGTTTAATATAATTACACTTTTATTAATGGCAATGACTTTATCTTTCTTCATATTGTTATATTGTGATATACTATTGTTGTTTTGATAAAGACCTTGAATATACTATAGTGTATGTAAGATGTGGTAGAACATGGAGATGTCTATCATGAAACACATCTTATAGTCACTGTATATTCTAAACTGTTCCTAGTCGATTGAGCCATCCGATAATAAGGATAAGGATCGCTCGAGTTTGAGACTAGCATTTGCGATGCAGAGTACCACGTTTCATTGGTAAGGAACATAGAGATGTTCGAAGCATGCAAATGGATATTCATACGATGAATGATCGAACTACCCTATCCGGACTTTCCAAGTGGTTATCACTTATCGAGTGGATAAAGTCCGCGGTTTTGGTTGTACACCATTAGTCCTTACTACTTGAAACATCATTGAGACTCTATATGCTAGTACTGTGCTTTGACTCGTTTACCGACTCTATTGGGGTCATCAGGTGTCGGGATTGGGTACAGTTACAACACATATAAGAGTCGATGCTTTGTTGTCAAGGATTCACCACATACTTGCGAGTGTGGATATCCTATGCGGTCTGAGGAGATATTAGTGTGACGAATCTCTGGCCAGAGTACATGATGTGTTTTAAGAAATGGTTTCTTAGTAACACATGCGATGTCACTATTTGATCTTCAAGATGTATTGCATAGTTATCGAATCTCGAACGACTCTCGATATACCAATGGTTGTTGATTCGATCGGGATATATGGATGAAGGGACCGTACTGTACGCTAACCAAAATCTATTGGTTCTTGCAGGCACTATCAGTGATACCTAGGGAATCATGGGGCGATGTTGCTAGGCGCTCTTACCATGATTCGATGGGCAAGTCGGAAATCGTTGTTCCGAGTCACAAGGAGTTGTGAGCCCACGGCTAACTGTATCCCTGAACCATTGAGGATCACACAGAGTAATGGATTTTTAATCCCCGTTGAGATAGTTAAATTTAAAGAGTTAAATTTAATGAACAAAGAAGTTGGACTTCTTAATTATGAGTAGAGGAGTAAGATTTCCTAAAATGACATAGGGATGGACATTTTTGGAAACCACTGAATTCGGATTCAGAAAAATTTATCTTGACTTTAAAAGGTGCAGAAATGGTTTCTGTGCACATTGGTGAAATCGGTTTATCAATCGGAGTCACGATGAATTTTATATTAATTTCTGAACATGCGGGCTTTGCTTGTCGGGCTTGAACTTATGACTAATGGGCCCTAAGCTGTTAGCGGCCTACATTATAAATAAGTTATTGCAGTACAGAAATTACACACAACAGGTCACAATTTTCGAAAACCCTAGTGATTTTCCTCTGAAGTGGCCGACCCCCTCTCCCCTCTGCTCGGTAAAATCCAGTATGTGAATTTTGAATTACAGTCTGGTTTAACGGATCAAATTCGTCAATCTCTTCGTAGAAACTTCTGATAGATTTTCTAGTGCAATCTATTAGAGGGATTAAATATCCGTTCGTGGACCTGATTGAAGAACAGTTCGTCCATCAGTTCCAGGGATATACAACAATAGCAGAGCAATCTCTTGGTGTCCATAATCTCGCTTCGAGATTGGAGGTAAAAATTTATAATTGTTATTTAAATTTTTACACACACAATTTAATCGTAAGTTTTGATACTCAATATGGAATCGTTCCATATAAAATTTTTAAACTTCCGCTGCACCGGGTATAAATACTGATTGATCTGATCGCCGCGTTCTCCAACAGTGGTATCAGAGCCAGGTTGCTCAGATCAAGCGATTAAATTAATCGATTGTACAAAAATTTTTGAGCCTCGGTTTTTGAAACAAAATAAATATTTTAAAAATAAAAAAAAAATTCGGGCAAAAACCCGGGCAGCGATGGTCGCTGCCCGGGGGGGGGGGGGGGGATAGCGATGTGATTGCTGCCCAGGGCAGCGCAGGGCAGCGATCGTCGCTGCCCTAGGGGCAGCCGGGCTGCCCGGCCCGAGCCCTATGGGGCGCAGGCAGCCCGGGAATGTCCCGGGCGGCCCGCGGAAAAATTAATTTTTAATTTTTAAATTAAATTTTAATATGTTAAAATTCTATTTTTGGTCCGATCGAAAATTGTTTTTGATTGGTCCACGAGGCGTCGGATCGAATTGTTCGAGTCCGAAAATTTTAAAATTGATTTTTGGATAAATTTGAATTTTTGGAAAATTTAAATATTTTATCCGTTAAATTGAATTTTGAAATTAATTATTTTTGGTACAATTGATGATAAGATATGATCTTATGGATATATTGAGTAAAATATGATTTTATGTATAAAATTGGATTTTATAGATAAAATATGATTTTATTTGATAAAAAGATAAAATATTATTTTGTATATAAAATAAGATTTTATGTATGAAATATGATTTTATCCTTTTAAATTTAAATTGCCATTGCATGTTATCCAATAAATTAATTTTGAATTAAATGTTATTGGATAAGGATGATCGATTTCCATGACCAATTTTGTAGGTGTATGTTAGGAATTTACATTTGTTTTTATTGTTGTTGGATTTATTAATGGGCCTGGTTTATGGCCCAATATGAATTGTCATATGTAATAAAAGTGGGCTTGGTTTATGGCCCGTTCCCACCACTTAAAAATGTATCCCCTACTTGTCATTTTTATTTATTGTAAATACATTAGATTTAGTGAGAGATCAAGATTTGAAGATGGAGGTGGGCCCAATAGACAATAAAGACAGAAAAAATGTAAATTGGAAGCTCAATGTAATAGGATTGCATTGCATACTGCATATTACCTAGGATTGGACTAAGACTCGTGATTGGCAACCATGGTTCAATTAGAAATGGAATCGATCATCCTATATAATATGTGATATTATTGTTGTATGCATGTTTTAGACAAAATTGTGTGAATCCGGCAAGCATACAAAATTTTAAAAAATGATGAGACAAATTTTCATAATTAAAATCCCTCATTTTAAATATGATTTAAAATTGATATCAAGATAAATAAAGGAAATTTAAATTTGTTTAAATGTTCCTACCTTCCATCAACGATCAATGTATGAGATGCTACCCGCGGATACGGTCCGGCTCATATTATTGGGGGGGCCCGTTCGTCGGAAAGCTATACATTGGATCGACACATGTTGTAAGTTGGGTGGAACTCCCATGGGATCGGCTCATATTATTGGGGGATCCACATGGCGACCGTCCATCACAACTTAATATTGATGGGTCATCTTGACATGTCACAATAAACGGCGTCATATTATTGGGCCCTTATTGGACATGAGGTAAAAACATGGAGGTTGCCTTGGAAGCAATTGGGCTCTACCTTTTGAAATTATGGTTGGCTGATATTATTCGGGACCATAGATTGTCAAATGGACTCCATGTTCTCACTAAGGAAAACAGTTTCCCGTTTTCACTAGAGGGTAGTGAAATCGTTAAAATAGTGGGAGTGAGATTCATAAAATAAATATCGCCTATTTTATGTCTTAGTAAATTACTTAAACAATCACTGATATTTGTCTGTTTCTTTTCAGTATTTCATAAAGATGAATTCGCGTAATCCACTTTTCTCGATCCTCGAACAAAATAAGTTGACTGGCGCAAACTATACGGAATGGTTCCGTAAGTTGAAGATTGTCTTGACTTCGGAGAAGATGCTCTACGTGTTAGAAAAATCTCCTCCGAAGGAAGCACCAGCTGACATAAGTCCGGAAGAGTTAGCCAAACTTGATACATGGTGGGACCATGATATCAAGGCCAAATGCTATATGCAAGCCTCGATGTCTGATGAACTCCAGAGGCGATTTGAGGACACCGTGAATGCTGCTGACATTCACGTACAACTCTAGGAACTTTTTGGGGCTCAATCGAGGGCTTAAAGGTTCGCTACTGTAAAGGAGCTAATGACGTGTCGCATGCGTGAAAAGACTTCGGTCCGTGATCATGGGGTACGAGTGATTTGGCTCATACAGAAGTTGGTAACCCTTGATTTGGTGTTGGAGCATGAACTCAACGTGGACTTACTACTTCTGTCTCTTCCTTCTTCGTTTGACGGATTTGTGGTGAATTTCAATATGAACAAGATAGAGGCCTCCCTTGAAGAGATGGTCAATATGCTTGTGACATATGAATCCACATTAAAGAAGGATAAATCGGCTTTCTTGGTGGGCTCCTCTTCTTCTGCTAAGAAGGGGCCAAGTACAAAAGGTAAGAAACGTTCTTCCCCACCCAAGAAAATCGAACCCGAGAAGAAGTACAAGACAAAGGCTTCAAACATGGAAAAATCCAAGGATGTTTGCCATTACTGCAAGAAGCCCGGTCATTGGAAGCGTAACTGCAAGGAATATCTAGAGCAGTTGCGAACTGCGAAGGGTATGTTCTATATTGAAATAAATGTTTCACTTAATACTACTTCTTGGGTATTGGATACCGGATGTGGATCTCACATTTGCAATGATTTGCAGGTGATGACAAGAAGTCGCAGGCTTAGAATGGGTGAGACCCAGCTGAGGCTCGGAAATGGTTCCAGAGTTGAAGCTAAAGCTGTGGGAGATGTTTATTTATTTTTGCAGAACGGTTTTAAGTTACTTTTGAGAGATGTTTTATTTGTTCCGGATTTGATTAAAAACATTATTTCTGTTTCTATGCTTGATAGAGATGGTTATTCTTGCAATTTTGTGAATGGGATTTGCAATATTTACAAGAATGAATGTTTGATTGGACATGGACAACTTGAAAACGATCTATATAACTTAAAACTAAAAGACGTTCAAATAAATTATGTTGATAAACCGGCAACAACAAACAAAAGGAAAATCGATAGTCAAAACCCGGCAAACCTTTGGCATGCTAGGCTAGGTCATATTTCCTCAAGGAGGATGAACAAGCTAGTGGGAGAGGGCATGTTTGATATGTCTGATATTAACTCTCTACCTACTTGTGAATCCTGCCTGAAAGGAAAAATGACTAAATCTCCTTTTAAGGGGAAACCTGAGCGTAGTCAAAATCTGTTGGATTTGATCCATACAGATGTTTGTGGTCCATTTAGAGTTGGTATTCAATATGGCCACACCTACTTCATTACCTTTACTGATGATTATTCGAGGTATGGGTATTTATATTTAATGAAATATAAGTCTGAAGCATTTGAAAAGTTCAATGAATTCAAGGCTGAAGTAGAAAACAAGCTAGGTAAAAGTATTAAAGCACTTCGATCGGATCGAGGTGGTGAATACTTAAGTACCGAGTTTTTGGACTATCTAAAAGAGAATGAAATTCTCTCTCAGTGGACTCCTCCTATGACACCATAGCTGAATGGTGTATCGGAGCGTCGTAATCAAACTTTGTTGGACATGGTTCGATCCATGATGAGCTTCACTGAGCTTCCACCTTTGTTTTGGGGCTATGCGCTTGAAACGGCGGTATTGTTGTTGAACAACGTCCACACTAAAGCAGTGGACAAAACACCATACGAGTTATGGAATGGCAAAGCTCCTAAGTATTCGTACTTGAGGATTTGGGGATGTCCTGCTTACGTGAAGCGGACAGTGGGAGATAAGTTGGATAGTCGATCCAGCTTATGTTATTTTGTAGGGTATCCGAAGAATTCAATCGGATATTATTTCTATTATCCTGCTGAAACAAAGGTGTTTGTTTCAAGGAATGCCACCTTCTTGGAGAAGGAGTTCTTATTGGATAAGAAAGGCAAGATGATGGAACTCGAAGAAATTCGAGAAGATCCCGAAATACAAAATAACGATCCTACACCTCAGGAACCATTGATAGACACGCCTGTACCTAGAAGATCCGAGAGGACTTCTAGACCTCCTATTCGATATGGTCTTCTTCTTGAAGGGGATCAAGATGAACCCGATGTTGGATGTGATCCAAGAAACTTCAAGGAAGCAATTTCTGATGCGGATTCAAATTTATGGCTTGAAGCTATGCAGTCGGAAATAGATTCGATGCATACAAACCAAGTTTGGTCTTTATTAGATCCTCCCGATGGAATTGTTCCAATAGGGTGTAAATGGATCTACAAGAGAAATCTTGGGCCTGATGGTAAGGTATTGACCTACAAGGCGCGATTGGTGGCAAAAGGTTATACTCAAAGACAAGGAGTTGACTATGATGAAACCTTTTCACCAGTTGCAATGTTCAAGTCCATAAGAATCCTTATTGCCATAGCTGCTTGGTATGACTATGAGATATGTCAAATGGATGTGAAGACTGCTTTTCTTAATAGAGACATTACAGAAGAAATTTATATGAAGCAGCCTGAGGGGTACACATCCATGGGAAGCGAGCATAAGGTATGCAAGCTTCAGAGATCAATTTATGGTCTAAAACGAGCATCAAGAAGTTGGAATCAGAAATTTGATGAAACAATAAAGGATTTTGGTTTCATCAAGAACCCGGAGGAACCATGCGTGTACAAGAAAGTAGTTAAGGATGCTGTGACATTCTTAGTACTTTATGTTGATGACATCCTACTCATTGGGAATGACGTAGGGATGTTGCAGTCAACAAAGATATGGTTATCAGGTAGATTCTCGATGAAGGATTTGGGTGAGGCATCCTATATTCTTGGGATACAGATCTATAGAGATAGATCTAAGAGAATGATAGGACCCACTCAATCAACCTACATCGACACCATATTGAAACGGTTTTCAATGGATGGGTCCAAGAGAGGACATCTACCCATGTGTCATGGAGTTTCTCTATCCAAGTCTATGTGTCCCAAGACAGATGAAGAGATAGAGAAAATGACACATGTACCATATGCGTCAGCCATAGGTAGTATCATGTATGGGATGATATCTACCAGACCGGATGTAGCATTTGCTCTGAGTGTCACGAGCAGATATCAAGCTAATCCCGGTCAAATGCATTGGAAAGTCGTGAAGGACATTCTTAAGTACTTACGAAAGACTAAGAATATGTTCATGGTATATGGAGGAAGAGAACTAAAATTGGAAGGCTATACCGACTCTAGCTTCCAAAGTGACGTGGATGACTCGAAGTCAACCTCTGGATTTGTGTTCATGCTCAATGGCGGTGCTGTCTCTTGGAAGAGTTCCAAGCAGGACACCACAGTGGATTCCACCACTGAGGCAGAATACATTGCAGCATCAGCTGTTGCTAAAGAGGCCGTTTGGATGAGGAATTTCGTCCAAGAGTTGGGCGTCATTCTTGAAGTTGTTGGTCCAGTCCCGGTGTACTGTGACAACACGGGTGCCGTTGCTCAGGCAAAGGAACCAAGGTCTCATCAAAGATCCAAACACGTACTGAGGAAATACCACATCATCCGGGAGATTGTGGAAAGAGGAGACATCACTGTCGAAAGAGTGGCCTCTGCAGACAATATCGCTGATTCACTTACTAAGCCCTTGCCAGGACCATTATTTGACAAACATCGCGAAGAAATGGGTCTACGTAGTATGACCAGTTGGCTTTAGGGCAAGTGGGAGATTGAAAGAGTGGGTGCCCGGTGAGCCAACTTGTGGCTAAGGGCTTTGATGACTCTTTGTATAAACAATCTTTTGTTTAATATAATTACACTTTTATTAATGGCAATGACTTTATCTTTCTTCATATTGTTATATTGTGATATACTATTGTTGTTTTAATAAAGACCTTGAATATACTATAGTGTATGTAAGATGTGGTAGAACATGGAGATGTCTATCATGAAACACATCTTATAGTCACTGTATATTCTAAACTGTTCCTAGTCGATTGAGCCGTCCGATAATAAGGATAAGGATCGCTCGAGTTTGAGACTAGCATTTGCGATGCAGAGTACCACGTTTCATTGGTAAGGAACATAGAGATGTTCGAAGCATGCAAATGGATATTCATACGATGAATGATCGAACTACCATATCCGGACTTTCCAAGTGGTTATCACTTATCGAGTGGATAAAGTCCGCGGTTTTGGTTGTACACCATTAGTCCTTACTACTTGAAACATCATTGAGACTCTATATGCTAGTATTGTGCTTTGACTCGTTTACCGACTCTATTGGGGTCATCAGGTGTCGGGATTGGGTACAGTTACAACACATATAGGAGTCGATGCTTTGTTGTCAAGGATTCACCACATACTTGCGAGTGTGGATATCCTATGCGATCTGAGGAGATATTAGTGTGACGAATCTCTGGCCAGAGTACATGATGTGTTTTAAGAAATGGTTTCTTAGTAACACATGCTATGTCACTATTTGATCTTCAAGATGTATTGCATAGTTATCGAATCTCGAACGACTCTCGATATACCAATGGTTGTTGATTCGATCGGGATATATGGATGAAGGGACCGTACTGTACGCTAACCAAAATCTATTGGTTCTTGCAGGCACTATCAGTGATACCTAGGGAATCATGGGGCGATGTTGCTAGGCGCTCTTACCATGATTCGATGGGCAAGTCGGAAATCGTTGTTCCGAGTCACAAGGAGTTGTGAGCCCACGGCTAACTGTATCCCTGAACCATTGAGGATCACACAGAGTAATGGATTTTTAATCCCCGTTGAGATAGTTAAATTTAATGAACAAAGAAGTTGGACTTCTTAATTATGAGTAGAGGAGTAAGATTTCCTAAAATGACATAGGGATGGACATTTTTGGAAACCACTGAATTCGGATTCAGAAAAATTTATCTTGACTTTAAAAGGTGCAGAAATGGTTTCTGTGCACATTGGTGAAATCGGTTTATCAATCGGAGTCACGATGAATTTTATATTAATTTTCTGAACATGCGGGCTTTGATTGTCGGGCTTGAACTTATGACTAATGGGCCCTAAGCTGTTAGCGGCCTACATTATAAATAAGTTATTGCAGTACAGAAATTACACACAACAGGTCACAATTTTTGAAAACCCTAGTGATTTTCCTCTGAAGTGGCCGACCCCCTCTCCCCTCTGCTCGGTAAAATCCAGTCTGTGAATTTTGAATTACAGTCTGGTTTAACGGATCAAATTCGTTAATCTCTTCGTAGAAACTTCTGATAGATTTTCTAGTGCAATCTATCAGAGGGATTAAATATCCGTTCGTGGACCTGATTGAAGAACAGTTCGTCCATCAGTTCCAGGGATATACAACAAGAGCAGAGCAATTTGTTGGTGTCCATAATCTCGCTTCGAGATTGGAGGTAAAAATTTATAATTGTTATTTAAATTTTTACACACACAATTTAATCGTAAGTTTTGATACCCAATATGGAATCGTTCCATATAAAATTTTTAAACTTCCGCTGCACCGGGTATCAATACTGATTGATCTGATCGCCGCGTTCTCCAACAACAAGGAGTTGACTATGATGAAACCTTTTCACCAGTTGCAATGTTCAAGTCCATAAGAATCCTTATTGCCATAGCTGCTTGGTATGACTATGAGATATGGCAAATGGATGTGAAGACTGCTTTTCTTAATGGAGATATTAAGGAAGAAATCTATATGAAGCAGCCTGAGGGGTACACATCCATGGGAAGCGAGCATAAGGTATCAAAGCTTCAGAGATCAATTTATGGTCTAAAACAAGCATCAAGAAGTTGGAACCAGAAATTTGATGAAACAATAAAGGATTTTGGTTTCATCAAGAACCCGGAGGAACCATGCGTGTACAAGAAAGTAGTTAAGGATGCTGTGACATTCTTAGTACTTTATGTTGATGACATCCTACCCATTGGGAATGACGTAGGGATGTTGTAGTCAACAAAGATATGGTTATCAGGTAGATTCTCGATGAAGGATTTGGGTGAGGCATCCTATATTCTAGGGATACAGATCTATAGAGATAGATCTAAGAGGATGATAGGACTCACTCAATCAACCTACATCGACAACATATTGAAACGGTTTTCAATGGATGGGTCCAAGAGAGGACATCTACCCATGTGTCATGGAGTTTCTCTATCCAAGTCTATGTGTCCCAAGACAGATGAAGAGATAGAGAAAATGACACATGTACCATATGCGTCAGCCATAGGTAGTATCATGTATGGGATGATATCTACCAGACCGGATGTAGCATTTGCTCTGAGTGTCACGAGCAGATATCAAGCTAATCCCGGTCAAATGCATTGGAAAGCCGTGAAGAACATTCTTAAGTACTTACGAAGGACTAAGAATATGTTCATGGTATATGGAGGAAGAGAACTAAAATTGGAAGGCTATACCGACTCTAGCTTCCAAAGTGACGTGGATGACTCGAAGTCAACCTCTGGATTTGTGTTCATGCTCAATGGCGGTGCTGTCTCTTGGAAGAGTTCCAAGCAGGACACCACAGCGGATTCCACCACTGAGGCAGAATACATTGCAGCATCAGCTGCTGCTAAAGAGGCCGTTTGGATGAGGAATTTCTTCCAAGAGTTGGGCGTCATTCCTGAAGTTGTTGGTCCAGTCCCGGTGTACTGTGACAACACGGGTGCCGTTGCTCAGGCAAAGGAACCAAGGTCTCATCAAAGATCCAAACACGTACTGAGGAAATACCACATCATCCGGGAGATTGTGGAAAGAGGAGACATCACTGTCGAAAGAGTGGCCTCTGCAGACAATATCGCTGATCCACTTACTAAGCCCTTGCCAGGACCATTATTTGACAAACATCGCGAAGCAATGGGTCTACGTAGTATGACTAGTTGGCTATAGGGCAAGTGGGAGATTGAAAGAGTGGGTGCCCGGTGAGCCAACTTGTGGCTAAGGGCTTTGATGACTCTTTGTATAAATAATCTTTTGTTTAATATAATTTACACTTTTATTAATGGCAATGACTTTATCTTTCTTCATATTGTTATATTGTGATATACTATTGTTGTTTTGATAAAGACCTTGAATATACTATAGTGTATGTAAGATGTGGTAGAACATGGGGATGTCTATCATGAAACACATCTTATAGTTACTGTATATTCTAAACTGTTCCTAGTCGATTGAGCCGTCCGATAATAAGGATAAGGATCACTCGAGTTTGAGACTAGCATTTGCGATGCAGAGTACCACGTTTCATTGGTAAGGAACATAGAGATGTTCGAAGCATGCAAATGGATATTCATCCGATGAATGATCGAACTACCCTATCCGGACTTTCCAAGTGGTTATCACTTATCGAGTGGATAAAGTCCACGGTTTTGGTTGTACACCATTAGTCCTTACTACTTGAAACATCATTGAGACTCTATATGCTAGTACTATGCTTTGACTCGTTTATCGACTCTATTGGGGTCATCAGGTGTCGGGATTGGGTACAGTTACAACACATATAGGAGTCGATGCTTTGTTGTCAAGGATTCACCACATACTTGCGAGTGTGGATATCCTATGCGATCTGAGGAGATATTAGTGTGACGAATCTCTGGCCAGAGTACATGATGTGTTTTAAGAAATGGTTTCTTAGTAACACATGCGATGTCACTATTTTATCTTCAAGATGTATTGCATAGTTATCGAATCTCGAACGACTCTCGATATACCAATGGTTGTTGATTCGATCGGGATATATGGATGAAGGGACCGTACTGTACGCTAATCAAAATCTATTGGTTCTTGCAGGCACTATCAGTGATACCTAGAGAATCATGGGGCGATGTTGCTAGGCGCTCTTACCATGATTCGATGGGCAAGTCGGAAATTGTTGTTCCGAGTCACAAGGAGTTGTGAGCCCACGGCTAGCTGTATCCCTGAACCATTGAGGGTCACACAGAGTAATGGATTTTTAATCCCCGTTGAGATAGTTAAATTTAAAGAGTTAAATTTAATGAACGAAGAAGTTGGACTTCTTATTTAAGAGTAGAGGAGTAAGATTTCCTAAAATGACATAGGGATGGGCATTTTTGGAAATCACTGAATTCGGATTCAGAAAAATTTATCTTGACTTTAAAAGGTGCAGAAATGGTTTCTGTGCACATTGGTGAAATCATTTTATCAATCAGAGTCATGATGAATTTTATATTAATTTCTGAACATGCGGGCTTTGCTTGTCGGGCTTGAACTTATGACTAATGGGCCCTAAGCTGTTAGAGGCCTACATTATAAATAAGTTATTGCAGTACAGAAATTACACACAACAGGTCACAAAATTTTCGAAAAACCCTAGTATTTTTCCTCTGAAGTGGCCGCCCCCTTTTCCCCTCTGCTCGGTAAAATCCAGTCTATGAATTTTGAATTACAGTCTGGTTTAACGGATCAAATTCGTTAATTCTCTTCGTAGAAAATTCTGATAGATTTTCTAGTGCAATCTATCAGAGGGATTAATTATCCGTTCGTGGACCTGATTGAAGAACAGTTCGTCCATCAGTTCCAGGGATATACAACAAGAGCAGAGCAATCTGTTGGTGTCCATAATCTCGCTTCGAGATTGGAGGTAAAAATTTATAATCGTTATTTAATTTTTACACACACAATTTAATCGTAAAAGTTTTGATACCCATTATGGAATCGTTCCATATAAAATTTTAAACTTCCACTGCACCGGGTATCAATTCTGATTGATCTGATCGCCGCGTTCTCCAACACAATGCAGTACACAAGACCAGCTCTAACCTTAATCACATCGGATGTATGCCGAGATGGCAAAATTCTGGCAGCCACAAACTCATGCCAATTATTCGCTTCTCTTCTAAGAAAGATGGATGGAAATGTAACAGCTTCATCCTTTGCATTACTCTTCCATTCCGCCCCATCATGACACAAAGTTTGAATTACAATAGTATCTGGATATGACTCATTCTTAAATACCTCATACTCATCATCTGAAATGTCCAAATCCGGCATTTCATAGAGACTGTTAATTGTACTCTTATCAAAAGGCACCAATTTTCCTCGAACTCGAACTTTCAGATTCACGTCTTTGACCATCAAATTTGCATAAAACTCATGAATCAATGATATAACAGCATCCGGTGGACTCCTAACAAATGTCTCCCAACCTCTTCTCTTAGCTTCAATTAAATCCGGAGCATTACATTCTCTCAAGCTCATTCCCCTTTCTTTGTGCATCCCTCTCTCCATTACATCAAAACAATACTCCTCTGCTGTGGCATTCCAAAATCTGTGTCTATCATATGAACCAGCAGAGGACGAAAAAATTGCACCCTTTCCTTTGGTTTTCGGTGGCATTGTAACTCAATAATTCAACTCAAATCAAATGCCTCAAACAATGCACTAAACTCCAAACAATTCCAGCAACGTTCAAATACAACCCAAGCAATTCAAAAAACACTTGGTAGGCACAAATAAAATGATATAGAAATTCACTGCATCAAACGTACTCTACACCACAGCTCAGACAACCCAATAGCCTCAAATCACAACATTTATCACGGATCAAATGTAATAGATAAAATTTCAGCTTTTGTACCGTTCAAGAAGAAAATTTTCCAAATCCTCCAAATTCCCCTTTCTCGACAAGCGTAGATGGAGCAAGACGAATTCTGAGAATCTCTGCCTTGTAATCAAGATCAAAATCCTTGAGATGATGATATTTTGTTGAGTGGAAGATTTACGATGATCGTGCCAGTATGTGAGATTTAAAGATGGACTCGAACGAGGGATCGTGATTTCTAAAGTCTGGAAGGAGCAGACTCTGGAATGGGCTTTTAAATTTCTGAAGCATAAATTGCGCGATAGCGCCTAAGCATGCGCTATTCACTCGCGCGATAGCGCTTAGATTGGCGCTGTAAAGGAGCGCGATAGCGCTTAATGGAGCGTCCTTGAGTTGCGCGATAGCGCTAGGTGTAGCGCTGTTCTTGACTTAGTGAAACAAAGGGGAGGCGCGTGCGCTCGAGAGCAATGGCGCGGCCGCGCCTTTAATGCGGAAACAACTCCAATTTCATCCAGGTAAGGCGCGGGCGCTCAGATAAATGGGGCGGGCGCGCCGTCTGCTCTACTTTGAGATTTCTAGAGCCTGGAAAATTTTGAAAATTAAGAAAAATTAAGCTCAAAAAAATGAAAATATAAAAACTTAAAACAATTAAATAAAAAAAAATTAAATAAACTTAAAATAAAAGCAAATAAAATAAAATAAAAATGCTTGGGTTGCCTCCCAAGTAGCGCTTGGTTTAAAGTCGTCAGCCCGAATTTCACCGGTGTTAGATCTTCCCTTTTTCCTTCACACGCCAAATAAATTCCACGATCCGCCGTTTAAGTTTTGCTCTCTTTTTCGTGGCCTTCATTGGTGGTAAATTTGGCTTTTTCTTCTTTGACGATTCAACCGCACTATTAGCTCTTTGACATCCCTCTAGCTTCACAACCGGCTCAATTAAGAATAATTCTTCGATGGGTGGATTAGGTGCTTTCATAAATAGATTAAAAATCACCCGTTCGCACTCCACACCCATCGACAATTCACCCTTTTTCACTTCAATTTTTGCATCAGCCATAGACAAAAATGGACGTCCAAAAGTCAACGGAGCCCCATGATCCGCTTCAATATCCAAGATCACAAAATCCGCTGGGAAGATAAATTTATCCACCTTGACTAGAACATCTTCAACAATGCCAAGGGAATATGTAATGCTCCGATCCGCCAATTGCAATGAAATCTTAGTCGATTTCATGTCTCCCAACTCCAAGGACCTATAAATAGATAACGACATTAAATTAATACTGGCCCCTAAATCACAAAGTGCATTATTAAAATAAGAACCACCAATGGAATAAGGAATAGTAAAACTCCCTGGATCCTTAAGCTTTTGTGGCATTTTCTTTTGAACCACCGCACTGCACTCTTCAGTCAGATTGACAACCTCGTTCTCTAGCAGTCTCCTTTTCTTGGACATCATCTCCTTGATGAATTTTGCGTAGTTTGGCATTTGTTCCAAAGCTTCAGCAAAGGGGATGTTGATGTGAATTTTCTTGAAAATCACCAAGAATTTGGAGAACTACTCATCCAATGCCTTCTTCTTGAACCTCTGCGGGTAGGGAAGTGGAGGCTTGTACATCGGTTTTGGCTCAGTTTTAAGCTCCTTCTCTTCGAGTTCCTTCTCTTTCTCGACATCAGCTGCATGTTCCTGGACTCAAACTTCTTGTCCACTCCTCAACTCTATGGACTTACACTATTCTATGGGATTCACCTCAGTATTGCTAGGAAACTGGCCTCTGTTATTATCCTTCAGTGCGTTAGCCAATTGTACTATGCTAGTCTCCATGGATTGCAACACAACACCCATGTTGGCCATGTGCGTCTCCAAGTTGTTAAGGCGAGACTCAGTTCTCACCATCCTCTTACCTGATTCCTGCACAGATGGCCATTGAAAACTGTTTATCGTAATCTGTTCCAACATATCATAGGCTTGAGCGGGGTCCTTTGCAAAAATAGTTCCTCCAGAAGCAGAATCCACGTTCATCCTCATAGGCGCATTCAGTCCGTTGTAAAACCACTCGATCTGTTCCCAATCTGCAAAATTATGGTTAGGACAATGTCTAAGTAGTTCTTTGTACCTTTCCCATGCCTCGTAAAGCTGTTCAGAATCCATCTGCCTGAAAGTGCTGATCTCTATCTTCAACTGGGTGGACTTGGCAGGTGAAAAATATTTAGCAAGAAATTTTTCTGCCATCCCCTCCCAAGTAGTGATGCGTCCAAGCGGCAATAATTGCAACCAACTTATGGCTTGATCCCAGAGAGAAAACGGAAACAAGCGTAAACGAATAATATCCTCAGAAACACCATTTATTTTAACAGTATCAGTAATCTCTAGAAAAGTGCGCAAGTGTAAGTGAGGATCAGCTGTGGCAGTTCCATTGAATTGGTTCTGCTGAACCATGTTGATTAAGGCCGGATTCAACTCAAAGTTTTTGGCATTTATTGTCCCTCTAGCAATTCCAGAATAGTGAGCCTGGATCGTCGGCCTGAAGTGATCTCTGATAGGCACCAGGGGAGCTTGATTCACATTCTCTTCAGCAATGTTATTAATTTCTTCTCTTCTCAAAGAACGTGCAATTCGTTCGATCTCCGGATCAAAAAGTAGAGAATTCTCACTTTGAGATCGTCGCATAAACTGCAATTAAAAGTAAGAAGAATTTAATTAGTAACTTCAAAATAAAATAAAAAAAACTCTAAATTAAAATCTAGACTAATTGGTAACAAGACTAAAAAAAAAAATCAAAATTACTCCCCGGCAACGGCGCCAAAAACTACTTGTGAAATTTTCTCGCAAGCGTACGAGTGTCAAGTTTTAATATAGTGATTAAATCAGATATCGATCTCTCACGGAGTAAAATGAAAATATTCAGTGCTTGTAATTAAAATAGTCTAAACTTTATCTAGAAAATCAATAATCAAGAATTTTGCAATAAAAATAAATAATCAGTGAAGTTTTTATAGCACGCACACAACTTGCAGATATAATCAATCAGAGAAAATTGGTCTAGAGGTATAGATTTCACCTGGTTTCAACAACAGTCAATCCTAAATGATTAATCTTCATGAATTCTAATCAATTAATAACCAAAAACACTTACGTATATTATTTCCCTCTCCCAAGCAACAAATAATGTTTATCAACTACAATTCAATTCCAATATTCCTATTAAGAATTTATCGTAGTGATTTATCACAAAACAATGTTCTTTTAAAAAGCTCTGTTAAAATCATACACTCTCCCGAGCTGTATAAATAATTATCAGTGTAGTTTCTAATGTCCTATTAAAAATCCCCTCTTTCGAGCAATGATTTCAAATAAATATAACAAATCAATTATTGATCAAATAATTGAAAAGACAATCAATTCTAGAAAAAACAATTAATCTAGAAGAAACTCAATCCAATAAAATAAAAAATTAATGAAAGCGTCTACACCAGGTTCCATCCGACCTCTAGACTCTAAAAATTTAGTTCAAAATAAAATTCTGAATAAATCAAAACATGTTCAAAAATTTAAACATATTCAGAATAAAGTAAAAGTAAGAAATAAAATCCGTCGTCGACGCCGTGTCCGGTCGATCGAACTCCGTCTTTGTTCTTCAAATTAAACTCCAGAAATCCTCAGCAAAATCTCACGATTAATTCTCTGATCTCTAGTGGATGTGTGTGGTGGCTTTTTTTCTCAAGTTGTCTGACAAAAATCCTTTTATATTGCTCAGCAAAAGCCCACAAAATCAAGCCCAAGAATTAATTGCCCGATTTAATAAAATTTCCAAAACACAGCGACGGGGCGGGCGCTCTAGTGAAGGCGCGGGCGCGCCTAAATCTCGACTTCAATTCTCTCGCTTCAACAAAAACCTAGCGCGATAGCTTTCCTCTTCTCCTCATTAGCGCTAAATTAAGCGCTGACTTTTAAGCCCAATAATAAAGCCCAACTCTATTCCTTCTCTTCTTTTGTCTGATCATTCTTTTCTTTTCCTTTTATTCTTCTTTTCTATTTCACTTCCAACTTTCTATATTATCTTCACAAATTCTCAATTTTCATCACTTTTCCAAATAAATTCAATAATTCTCTGCAAGCACAAAAACAATACAACACAGCATAAATCTGCTTGAAACAAACAATTAACAATTAAAATCATATATAAATTAAGTGTATAAAATACACTTATCAGTCTGCTTCACATAAGCAGGACACCCCCCATATTCTAATATAAAAATACATAGGAGGATTTCCCATCCATATCTCATATGGTGTCTTATCAACTTCCTTTGAATAGACATTGTTCAAAAAAAGTTCCGTTGTTTCTAGCGCATATCCCCAAAAATATGGCGGCAACTCCGTGAACCCCATCATAGACCAAACCATGTCCATCAAGGTCCGGTTACGACGTTCTGAAACACCATTCAAATGAGGTGTAGAAGGCAAAGTCCACTGTGACAGAATCCCATTCTCCCTAAGATACTCTTGAAATTCAGCACTCATGTACTCACCACCTCAATCCGATCAAAGTGTCTTGATGATTCGTCCCAACTGATTCTGTACTTCATTTATGAATTCTTTGAAACTTTCAAAAGTTTCAGATTTGTATTTCATCGAATACACGTACCCATACCTTGAGAAATCATTGGTAAAGGTGATGAAGTAAGAATGTCTATACTTAGTGGTGATGCTAAGTGGATCGCACACATCTGTATGGATCAAATCCAACAGTTCTTTGGCTCGCTCCACATGGCCCTTAAAGGAAATTTCGGTCGTATTTTATTTTTAGACAGGGTTCACAAGTAGTAAGAGAATTAATATCAGACATATCAAACATGCATTCTCCCACTAGCTTGTTCATCATTCTTAGGAAAATATTACCTAATCGAGCATGTCACAAGTATGCCAGATTCAGAGTATCTTGTTTTCGCTTGTGTGTTGTTGATCTTACTTGGACATTATTCATTGGAATATCTTTTAATTTTAAATTATAAAGATCGTTTTCCAATTTTCCTGTACCAATTAAATATTCATTCTTGTAAATATTGCAAACACCTTTACCAAATAAACAAGAATATCCATTTTTATCAAGCATAGAAATCGAAACAGTGTTTTTTCACCAAATATGGTACAAACAAAACATCTCTCAATATTAATTTAAAATCATTGTTTAACAATAAGTAAACATCTCCCACGGCTTTGGCAGCAACTCTTGCCCCATTGCCCATCCTCAAAAAGGTCTCACCTTCCTTGAGTCTCATATTTTTTGTCATCACCTGCAAATAATTACAGAGATGTGTGCCACAACCAGTATCCAATACCCAAGAAGAAGAATAAATTTAAATGTTTACTTCAATGTAGAACATACTCTTTGATTAAATTATTTTTTTGTTTGATTTTTGATAGGGATATCAAAATTAACATTAGAATAATAACATTTACTCGGCGATCGGGAGAGGCAGTAAATAACAATTAAGGGTTCTTGGTCTATAAATTGGAATGGATGATATAATCAATTGATATGATTTGCAAGAATGAAAATCGAGTGATATCTTGTATCTAGAACCCGTCTGAGATCGTGTACCCAAATCCATCCTTAAAATTCTGGATTCTTTTTTTTATTTTAGTTTATTAAATTTTAAACTTTGATTTTCTAAACAAAATTTAGATTATTTTATTTACAATATTTACTGTGAATTAAATTTTCAATCCTCGTGGGAACGATACTCTACTCATCATATATTAAAACTTAACACTGTGCACTTGCGGGCACAAAATTACACAACACTCACTTTCGAACTTGATCAGAGCCTACAAACTAAGCCTCTTAGGATGGTCCGATCCTAGGGTTCGGATCATTCGATCCACTCGATCACTTGGAACCCTCTAGGCCACTTTCGAGTGTTCTGATTCAGATTTTTTAACTCTTTAATCTCATTTGGATATTCCATAAGTATGTTATATTCAATATAACCATGATTACTCCAATAATCAACATTTAGACATTAATTTTGGTGCGGGTTACTACATTCTACCCTCCATAAAGAGATTTCGTCCCGAAATCTAGGGCACCCTAAGAATGTAATACAAATCCCACTTATCACAGTAACTGATAGCTCTGATCTAATCAAACATCTGGTCAAATAACCTTCAACCACTCAGACCCCGCAAAACTTGCATGGTTGATCCTTCACTGAAACATTTCAAATCTCTAATTACTAGATTAGAACCTAACATTGGTTCTAACTCCACGCTGCTATCGAGAACCCAAACTAGCATTGAAAACAAAATCCCGACAACTGTCTATTAACTGCAATTCCATAATCCACTGGAATCTTAAGCAACAAAATTATCAAAAATCTCATACTTGACATATGATTTCAAAGAATCTACTTTGTCTAAAAGCAAAATAAGTCTAACTAATTCATCTCAAAACTGGTAATGAATTATGGTACCTCCCAAGGTACGAGTAAGAAATCTCATCGAAAACTTTAATCATTCGGCAACTTCTAATGACAATATAACAGATAATGCTGAAATTTACGTTAAACTTACAACACAATTAATATTATTATGCGACCCCTGAGACTTCAACAGGTCTCCAAGTGCTATTGGTTGTCACAATAGCTGTTAACTGGCTATCGATAATATTCCTCCGATCCAACCTGAATATCAAGTAGGTATAACCTATTTCACAACTCAATAGGAACTTATTTTCTGAACCGAACAATTTCCCATTAGTTCCTATCAACTATGGCTAGTATTATCATGAAATGATACCAGCAACACAAATTTCCTACAGTCCTGACTACTCACCAAATACGAACTCTGACTGGAATGGAAATTTCTATCTGCGAATCTTATTTATGAAATTTCTGCTGAAAATTTCAGGTTAGATGCCAACTAACTATGGATGCGCATCATTACTCTTGTTAACATTCGTCCGTTATCTGACTAAAGTAAGATACCTCTACATTGTATCTTCTATCGTATCTGACACTGATACTACGTTCCCAGTGTTAACACAAGACTAAAAATTGTCCATCTCGAGATTCGGATCCATTCGTTAAATCACTAAGGTTCTTCTCTAAGAGTACATACTCAAGATACTCTAGTTTACTGAAGCAAGATCCTTATACCTTAAAGGATGTTACTCACAAAAATAAATGGCTGAAAGATGCCAATTCACTTGCATTATGACAACGTCATTGTCGACAAATATTTCCTACCTGGAATCCTTAGGTTACATCCCTAGTGAAGCGATCACCGATCCAAAGAATACTCAGATAAATTAGAACCATCCCTGATTCTAATAACTCTATCTCACTGCTAGAGATAATATCCAAACGATACTATCGGTTATCGTGCCACAGATAACAATACGTCCTTACTAGATCTTGACTTTCTCAATGGATAAATCAAAACTTGTTTATCAAGAACAACCGTGGAATTCTCAATACCTTGTCACAAACTAGCAAAATCTCTGATTGATTCCATTGAATCCACTACATTACCGTCATAGCGCATCCAAAAGACAACATAGAAAAACCAATGACAATAAACCCTCCAGACCTGCAAACCATAGGTCTCAGCTATTGTCTCTGTAGGGACCCTACCCGGATCCACTACCTAATCAGAGTTTAAATAGCTCATGCATTAACATTAAAAGCGTAAAGGGCGAAATATTTAAAATACAACAAATCCAATCAGCAAAATACAACCGACGACAAAATTAGTGTATAAATACTCTTATACACCCAAATCGAAAGTCTTAGGGTAACAAACCCTACCACTAAAACCTCGCTGCAACAGGTAACAAACTCAACCCTGCTGCAAGTCATCTGGACCGTCCAGCCTCAAACCTGCCCCGCCACAAGGAATCCAAAAAGAAACCAACACAGGGGCGTGAGCGACAACGCTCAATACGAAATCAATGATAAATAAACTAATATGCAACAAGAAAATGACTTTAAAATACTTGTTAAAATAGTCTACTCAGGGCGCCATGAATATACATTGTCGTGCTAAGAGAGCGACTCCGTGGGGTACTCGTATATTCTCATATCGACTATAGCGTCTACTCCATTGTAGTGGTCGCTCCTAGTGATAGCAAAACCAGGGGTTGAGTGTCCCCAGAAAAGAATCCATAAGGAGTAACTCATCACCGATGGAAACTGTCTAGACTCACATCATACCAGATGCAGTCTACCATAAAATCATGCATGTGCTAAAGCCGTAAAACATGGTAAAACATATAGCACATACTCATGCAACATATAAGCATATATATCATGCCGGCTATATTGGTCAGTACTTACGTACCTCTAACACTGCAGGAAAATCCTAGCACCACTGTTCTAGATCTCACGCCTACAAGTCCACACTAAGGTGTCTAAAATACAAACATCCATGCATCATTAAGTAAGCTCTAAAAGCCTTAACTAAGCTAGTCCATACTCCTAAATATTTTTAGGAGGCCAAAGCTATACATGCGTCTGTCATTAGCCCTTTGTTGTCGCTTTCCTCAAAACTAGGCCACAGCTCCGTTACGACGCCGGGATCTCTATGCCGCTTTTGGATTCCCCATAGGACGCCTAGATCTCCCTAGATCTGAGTTAGAAGGCCTAGGAATCGAGAGAGAAGAGTGGAGAGAGGTGCGAGGAAATGAGCCCTCGGACCCTCTATTTATAGGGAAAGTTCGGAGCCTCCGAACCTGACTTATGATCCTCCGATCCAATTCGGACCCTCGGTTCTTAACTTCGGAGCCTCCGATCCTTACTTCGGTTCCTCCGAAGTCCCATCAATGACATCACCAATGACGTATTATTCTCGGACAGCTGTCCATGCAGTTCGGAGTCTCCGATCGCAGGTTCAGACCCTCCAAACCCGTTCGGAGCCTCCTAACCCTTCGAACCCTCGGAGCCTTCCCGGCCATTTTTTAGTGTCCTGGATCCATTTCTGGAATCCTTAACCCTTTTGGAATTTCCTTATTCATGTTCTATTAAATCTAAACAATATTACATGATTAATTATTCATTAATTGTTAATTCGGGATACGGGTCACTACAGTATCTTCCGACGTCTAAAAACTCGATGCTATCTTGATATTGCCCATTGAAAAATCCGTAACACTTGCTAGCTCAAAGACTCATGACAACTCTTGAGATTACTGCTGAAACATCTGAGCACAACACTTGATCCATCAGTGCACAAAACTGATATCTAGAATCAATTTGAAACACTACTCAATCCAGTCTCCGAATACTAAGCCAAGGATCGCTGCTATCAAGCGATGAACCCAACCCAAGTCTGCCTCTCTTGTAAAGGAAAATTTTTACCTTACCCATTACTGGTTCCAACATCTGTATCTACTACAGATAACAATCCAAAAGTACCTTCTGATTGATCCCAAAATCACAAGTGCTAAATATCAACTATGTTCTTCAAATAGAAGAAATATTAAAGCCGGCTTAACGCTTCACTGGAAATTCCTATAACGACTGAGGAATTCCAATTATACCTAAATCTCCCATCCTTTTAGGTATTGATATTAACTAAGTTCTTAAGCATATATGCTCACAGAGCTGTCCCAATAACCTTTTTTTTTTATCTATGATAGTCCCAATTCAATAAAAATTAGGCTTATCAATAACATTGATCCCCTGCGTCTCACGCTTAGCCTGCAAAGATCAATTAGTTAGGCCACCACTAGCTGATTCCCAATCACTAGGACCTTACAATGTAGATTAAAAATCCTTGATCTTAGTGTTACAACTGCTCGAGAAATCCCAACACTTTGAATCACAAGATCCCCTTTGCTGAGTTTATCTTTCTAACTGAGTCAGACACTGATCATGAGTATTAACTGTCACTAATCTTGTACTCTAAATCTACTACCAATACTGTCACTGTCTAATTGAGAATGATCACCAAGTCACAAACTCGATCGTAGACACATTCTCAATCAAAGGATCATCGACTGCTGGAAGCGCTTAGTCATGTAGCGCCCAAATTAACCCATCTCAGAAAGATCAATAAATTAACGAGACTTGGTATCGGTCGACTACACCCTTGAAATCATTCACTCGATCATCGATTCCTTAAAAATAATTAATTCACATTGAATATTCATCATTGAAAATCTAATTCCTGTTCCACCTTAATCTTAGTTAATTAGACACAGCGTTCTTGATTAACCCTTACCAATAAATCAACCCAAATACCAGCGATCTAGATTTAAATCTAAGGTTGCATTAATACGAATGAAACTGATGAATCAAGACAACACATGCACCAGCGGATGTATTTAGTCTAGTCAATTGTTGTTCCTACAATTTAACAAATTCAACAG
Organism: Henckelia pumila; assembly: GCF_033568475.1. NCBI lineage: Eukaryota > Viridiplantae > Streptophyta > Magnoliopsida > Lamiales > Gesneriaceae > Henckelia > Henckelia pumila. The sequence continues at coordinate 121,626,905 of NC_133122.1, read as the reverse complement.
CAGAAAATATTAAACACAGTTGCTTCCCAAATTAGATGATTCAATCAATTACGGATTTGAATTCTAATTTAGCGGTAGATTGTAAAGCAAGATCCTAAGGTTATCAATCTTAAAATCTCACATACAAGCATGAAATAAATCAGAACAACTTTTGATACGCAATTCGAATTAAACAAATGAAAACTGAATCTCACAAATTGAATAAAATCAAGGGTTTCGTCTTCCTTAACCAAGTACTAAGAAAGAATTAAATCTAAGTACAAGAAAGATAAGAATTAGCCTCCAGATGAATTCTCTGTATGTAGCCGTCTAATCCATGCGTTCTCATCATCTTTCTCATCCAAAGACCTCTTTTAATATGGCTTTGAAAGCCCACGAAATAAAGACCGAAAAATAATAGTTTTAAAATCTCAAAATTCTATTTTTTTTTCTCTGCACGACTCGCGCGCTCGATCGTGTGAGTTGGACAGATAGAACGCGCGAAAATATCCAACTTACTGTCCCGATTTTTCATAGGCGCGCTCGATCTTGCGAGTTGACAGGATCGAGCGCGACTTTTTTCCAGCGAGCATCGATTTTAAAATATTCATATACAGAGATCTAACCGTCAGATTGAGCTGAAATTTGGACAGCTGCTTCAAAACATCTTGAACTTTATTCTGAACGGTAGAGATCGGATTTGGAATTTTCTAAAATTAAATATTATTTTCTGATCATTGCTGCTTCGTAAGTCTTCTCTTTTTTCGGCTCTTTCTTCCATCTTTAGTTCTATTTCTTTTCTTTTCCTATATCAAATCACATAAAATGATTAGAAACTATAACATGAATTTAACCAAACAAAATACACCTAATTATCACAAATTAACTCAATCAAACATAGGAAAATATCATCACATCAAAATCCCCCCTACATAATCCTTTCTTGCCCTCGAGCAACACAACATAAAAACAAATGAATAATGAAATCACAGCCTCAAAGAAGTTTTCATATACAAAACAAAATTATGAATAATCTCGATTTTCCATAATACACCATCAGTCAAGCGTGAATGTGTGTGTGTGTCATGTATATAAATTTTTTTTTCTAGGTGCGACCAAGATCGTTTATGCCAAGTCAAAAAATTCATCAGGGTTCAAAACACACTATCAGGCTCCTCAAACACCTATTGTCGTGCAATGGTCCAATAGACACAAACATCATCTAATACATCGCTACAGTTCACTGGTTTAACATGTGTGCTTAAAACTATTCTGTACTCAACCTCAAGTTTCTCATATCCAATCAAGAGTAAAAATTTTCAGCAAAAATAATTTTACAAAACTTCATCATCATAGGCTAGTGAATTTCATTAGTGATATTCATTGCTAACTATGAGCTCTAAATTTTTTCAAAAATACGGCTAAATGCTCTTACTGACTGGCTAAGTCCTCTCACTCATACTTAGAATCTTACATTGTCCTCCGATCCAACCTGAATATCAACTAGGTATAACCTATTTCACAACTCAATAGGAACTTATTTTCTGAACCGAAAAATTTCCCATTAGTTCCTATCAACTATGGCTAGTATTATCATGAAATGATACCAGCAACACAAATTTCCTACAATCCTGACTACTCACCAAATACGAACTCTGACTGGAATGGCAATTTCTATCTGCGAATCTTATTTATGAAATTTTTGCTGAAAATTTCAGGTTAGATGCCAACTAACTATGGATGCGCATCATTACTCTTGTTAACATCCGTCCGTTATCTGACTAAAGTAAGATACCTCTACATTTTATCTTCTATCATATCTGACACTGATACTACATTCCCAGTGTTAACACAAGACTAACAATTGTCCATCTCGAGATTCGGATCCATTCGTTAAATCACTAAGGTTCTTCTCTAAGAGTACATACTCAAGATACTCTAGTTTACTGAAGCAAGATCCTTATACCTGAAAGGATGTTACTCACAAAAATAAATGACTGAAAGATGCCAATTCACTTGCATTATGACAACGTCATTGTCGACAAATATTTCCTACCTGGAATCCTTTGGTTACATCCCTAGTGAAGCGATCACCGATCCAAAGAATACTCAGATAAATTACAACCATCCCTGATTCTAATAACTCTATCTCACTACTAGAGATAATATCCAAACGATACTATCGGTTATCGTTCCACAGATAAGAATACGTCCTTACTAGATCTTGACTTTCTCAATGGATAAATCAAAACTTGTTTATCCAGAACAACCGTGGAATTCTCAATACCTTGTCACAAACTAGCAAAATCTCTGATTGATTCCATTGAATCCACTACATTACCGGCATAGCGCATCCAAAAGACAACCTAGAAAAACCAATGACAATAAACCCTCCAGACCTGCAAACCATAGGTCTCAGCTATTGTCTCTGTAGCGACCCTACCCGGATCCACTACCTAATTAGAGTTTAAATAGCTCATGCATTAACATTAAAAGCGAGGGCGAAATATTTAAAATACAACAAATCAAATCGGCAAAATACAACCGACGACAAAAATAGTGTATAAATACTCTTATACACCCAAATCGAAAGTCTTAGGGTAACAAACCCTACCACTAAAACCTCGCTGCAACAGGTAACAAACTCAACCCTGCTGCAAGTCATCTGGACCGTCCAGCCTCAAACCTGCCCCGCCACAATTAATCCAAAAAGAAACCAACACAGGGGCGTGAGCGACAACGCTCAATACGAAATCAATGATAAATAAACTAATATGCAACAAGCAAATGACTTTAAAATACTTGTTAAAATAGTCTACTCAGGGCGCCATGAATATACATTATCGTGCTAAGAGAGCGACTCCGCGGGGTACTCGTATATTCTCCTATCGACTATAGCGTCTACTCCATTGTAGTGGTCGCTCCTAGTGATAGCAAAACCAGGGGTTGAGTGTCCCCAGAAAAGAATCCATAAGGAGTAACTCATCACCGATGGAAACTGTCTAGACTCACATCATACCAGATGCAGTCTACCGTAAAATCATGCATGTGCTAAAGCCGTAAAACATGGAAAAACATATAGCACATACTCATGCAACATATAAGCATATATATCATGCCGGCTATATTGGTCAGTACTTACGTACCTCTAACACTGCAGGAAAATCCTAGCACCACTGTTCTAGATCTCACGCCTACAAGTCCACACTAAGGTGTCTAAAATACAAACATCCATGCATCATTAAGTAAGCTCTAAAAGTCTTAACTAAGCTATTCCATACTCCTAAATATTTTTAGGAGGCCAAAGCTATACATGCGTCTGTCATTAGCCCTTTGCTGTCGCTTTCCTCAAAATTAGGCCACATCTCCGTTATGACGCCGGGATCGCTATGCCGCTTCTGGATTCCCCATAGGATGCCTAGATCTCCCTAGATCTGAGTTAGAAAGCCTAGGAATCGAGAGAGAAGAGAGGAGAGAGGTGCGAGAAAAGGAGCCCTCGGACCCTCTATTTATAGGCAAAGTTCGGAGCCTCCGAACCTGACTTATGATCCTTCGATCCAGTTCGGACCCTCGGTTCTTAACTTCGGAGCCTCCGATCCTGTTCGGAGCCTCCGATCCTTACTTCGGTTCCTCTGAAGTCCCATCAATGACGTCACCAATGACGTATTATTCTCGGACAGCTGTCCATGCAGTTCGGAGCCTCCGATCGCAGGTTCGGACCCTCCAAACCCATTCGGAGCCTCCTAACCCTCCGAACCCTTGGAGCCTTCCCGGCCATTTTTGAGTGTCCTGGATCCATTTCTGGAATCCTTAACCCTTTTGGAATTTCCTTATTCATGTTCTATTAAATCTAAACATTATTACATGATTAATTATTCATTAATCGTTAATTCGGGATACGGGTCACTACAATATCTTCCAACGTCTAAAGAATCGATGCTATCTTGATATTGCCCATTGAAAAATCCGTAACACTTGCTAGCTCAAAGACTCATGACAACTCTTGAGAACACTGCTGAAACATCTGAGCACAACACTTGATCCATCAGTGCACAAAACTGATATCTAGAATCAATCTGAAACACTACTCAATCCAGTCTTCGAATACTAAGCCAAGGATCGCTGCTATCAAGCGATGAACTCAACCCAATTCTGCCTTTATTGTAAAGGAAAATTTTTACCTTACCCATTACTTGTTCCAACATCTGTATCTACTACAGATAACAATCCTAAAGTACCTTCCGATTGATCCCAAAATCACAAGTTCTAAATATCAACTATGTTCTTCAAATAGAAGAAATATTAAAGTCGGCTTAACGCTTCACTGGAAATTCCTAAAACGACTGAGGAATTCAAATTATACCTAAATCTCCCATCCTTCTAGGTATTGATATTAACTAAGTTCTTAAGAATATATGCTCACAGAGATGTCCCAATAACCTTTTTTTTATCTATGATAGTCCCAATTCAATACAAATTAGGCTTATCAATAACATTGATCCGCTGCGTCGCACGCTTAGCCTGCAAAGATCAATTAGTTAGGCCACCACTAGCTGATTCCCAATCACTAGGACCTTACAATGTAGATTAAAAATCCTTGATCTTAGTGTTACAACTGCTCGAGAAATCCCAAAACTTTGAATCACAAGATCCCCTTTGCTGAGTTTATCTTTCTAACTGAGTCAGACACTGATCATGAGTATTAACTGTCACTAATCTTGTACTCTAAATCTACTACCAATACTGTCACTGTCTAATTGAGAATGATCACCAAGTCACAAACTCGATCGTAGACACATTCTCAATCAAAGGATCATCGACTGCTGGAAGCTCTTAGTCATGTCGCGCCCAAATTAACCCATCTCAGATTAACTAAATAAAAATGTAGTAGCGAGAGTAGGGATCATTCCCAAGAGGAAAGTCAAATTTATTTGTGTTCTTAAAAATATTGAAAATAATTAAAAGTGTGTTTTTGGATTCTATTAACTACTATGCGAGAATTATAATAAGAAAGATCAATAAATTAACGAGACTTGGTATCGGTCGACTACACCCTTGAAATCATTCACTCGATTATCGATTCCCTAAAAATAATTAATTCACATTGAATATTCATCATTGAAAATCTAATTCCTGTTCCACCACAAGCTCGTCACCTCAACAACACTCCAAAGTAGCTGATAAACATGGGAAGAGAACAACTCCGTTGGCTCTCGGACACCAACATCTTTTAAAATTGGTATTGATGGAAGGCCAGGTTCTTGGGGATATGTGTATGATAATACTATCGATGAGCTCATATCGATAGACTCTTGAACTCCTTCATCCTCAAACTTGAGTGGTAACATATTTCCATCATACGCTATTTCTTCCAGAACATCTTCCGACTGAGGTTCAATAAGAAGAGAAAACTCAAACACCTCTAAATCTTCAATAGGAATTGATTCGTACTCCCAATCCTAGTTCTCTAAGTCATCATCATTAAACCAAATTGGGTTGGTCACTGCTTGAGTATCTTGCCTCACTTTCTGTTCTTTGTGTTCATGGTAGATTGATCTCCTCATATTCTTTATGTGCTCCACAAGGTGACATCTAGAATTTTTTAGATCTTCTACATTTTCCTCAGTCAATGCCACAAGCTTGCTCATAATATCCTCTAGCGGATGTAAGACCAATTGAAAACAACTTCCCTCCTCCTTTTGAAGCTCGAATGGTTGGTTTGTAAAATCTGGGTATTGAGAGTGCGAATACTGGTAATAGTCAAACTTGGCCATATCATCCAACAGGTGTCTCATGGTATCATCATCTCGGCAAAATATTGAAATACCGGTTGTGAAAGATCCATCAATTACCCATCTTCTTGTCACTGCATCCAAACCATCAAGAAAAATTGTAAGGAGAGAATAGTTAGAAAACTCATGATACCGGAAGATGGTTTCCAAATCTTTGAATCTCTTCCATGCTGCGTAGAATGACTCTCCGTGTTACTGGATAAAACATGCTAATACTTGTCGATTTGACATCTCGAAGTATCACACCAAGAGAATTCTTGCAAAAATAGAAAAAAAAACAGATCAGAAAACGAAGAATAAAATAAAAACAAAAACACAAATAAATTAAACGTCTTCCCCGGCAACGACGCCAAAATTTGGCAGCGCTTAGTCGTGTCGCTCCCAAATTAACCCAACTCAGATTAACTAAATAAACATGTAGTAACAAGAGTAGAGATCATTACCACAAGGAAAGTAAAATTTATTTGTGTTCTTAAAAATACTAAAAATAATTAAAAGGGAGTTTTTGGATTCTATTAACTACTATGCGAGAATTAAAATAGAAAATATCAATAAATTAACAAGACTTGGTATCGGTCGACTACACCCTTGAAATCATTCACTCGATCATCGATTCCCTAAAAATAATTAATTCACATTGAATATTAATCATTGAAAATCTAATTCCTGTTCCACCTTAATCTTAGTTAATTAGACACCAGCGTTCTAGATTAACCTTTACCAATAAATCAACCCAAATACGAGCGATCTAGATTTAAATCTAAGGTAGCATTAATATGAGAGAAACTAATGAATCTAGACAAAACATGCACCAGCGGATGTATTTAGCCTAGTAAATTGTTGTTCCTACGATTTAACAAATTCAACAGCAGAAAATATTAAACGCAGTTGCTTCACAAATTAGATGATTCAAACAACTACGGATTTGAATTCTAATTTAGCGGTAGATTGTAAAGCAAAATCCTAAGGTGATCAATCCTAAAATCTCACATACAAGCATGAAATAAATCAGAACAACTTTTGATACGCAATTCGAATAAAACAAATGAAAACTGAATCTCACAAATTGAATAAAATCGAAGGTTTCGTCTCCCTTAACCAAGTACTAAGAAAGAATTAAATCTAAGAACAAGAAATATAAAACATAGCCGCTAGATGAATTCTCTGTATGTAGCCATCTAATCCCTGCGTTCTCATCATCTTTCTCATCCAAAGACCTCTTTTTATATGGCTTTGAAAGCCCACGAAATAAAGCTCGCAAAATAATAGTTTTAAAATCTCAAAATTCTATTTTTTTTCTCTGAACGATTCGCGCGCTCGATCGTGCGAGTTGGACGGATCGAGCGCACGAAAATATCCAACTTACTATCCCGATTTTTCATAGGCGCGCTCGATCTTGCGAGTTGATAGGATCAAGCGTGACTTTTTTCCAGCAAGCATCGATTTTGAAATATTCATATCCGGAGATCTAGCCGTCGGATTGAGCTGAAATTTGGACAGCTGCTTCAAAACAGCTTGAAATTTATTCTGAATGGTAGAGATCGGATTTGAATATATTAAAATTAAATATTATTTTCTGATCATTGCTGCTTCGTAATTATTCTCTTATCTCGGCTCTTTCTTCCATCTTTAGTTTCATTTATTCTCTTTTCCTATATCAAATCACATACAATGATTAGGAACTATAACATGAATTTAAGCAAACAAAATACACCTAATCATCACAAATTAACTCAATCAAACATAGGAAAATATCATCACATCAACTGCCCTGGATAATCACTTGTTTCAATAAAATATCAAATCATAGGATCTAATACAAAAAAATCATCTTTCCTTCTGCTTACCAAGCCAGATGATACCCACAAGTATCTATTGTCACAACCCTTGTGTCAGTCTGAATCTATTCACCATAACTATCCTTGTCTAGTCCATGATAGACTCTCTATTTAAGAATTAGTTCTTTCTTTTTTCAATATCAAAGTATTATCCCCTCTCTATGACAATCTTGTCAATAAACAATAGTATCCTGATATTTTGACTGAGTCAAAAAGTCAGCTAAATCTTACAGTACAATCCCAGTGCCAAAGCCAAATCCAAAAAACTCAATACTCAACGAAATTTCTACTAGTAGTTATACCCCTTGATATGACTATGTAAAACATCGAGACTGAGGTAGACTATCCAGCCATTCCATCTGGAATATATCTATAGTGACTCGCACCGTTATCACCTAATAATCAAAACTTGAGCATGAAATAATTCGTAATAAAAAATAATCAGATAATTAACAGCGGAAACTAAATTAAAGTTATACAACCCAAAATAAAGAGATCTGAAATCTTAAGTTAATACAACCATATTGAATAAAATATTCCCAAAACCAACACCCCTGGAAAAGAAACACAACACCGCGATGGCAAACTCCTCACGTTAACGACCTCGACATCTAGGATCTCCTAGCATCTCATGCGCTATCAAAACTGAGGCCTGTCCCATCGAATAGGGTTTCCAATAATAACAAAAATAAAGGACGTGAGTAAACTACGCTCAGTACGAGTCCCTAGGAATGTATCACTCTGCGTCGTTGTATCAGGAGGTGGCTCACGTACCCGCAAGTGGATATAGGTGACCTGATCACGAATCTACGTGTCTAATCATCCACTAACGGGATAGGGTGAAAACCCTAATACAAGATATCACAAGGATACAAGCTTAAGATGATCATGTATGAAGCATAAAAACATGTCATAATATATACGCAGAGAAAGGCATGCCATATAAATAATGCAACTCATAATACATGCATACTCAGTCAGGGTATCTCGAACAGTACTTTTGTACCTTAATACTAATAGGCAAGCTACACCAGCTCTACTGTCCAAGCCTATAATCACAAGATTACTAGTTCACTAAACATTATCTAAAAGCCTTAACTAAGCTAATAGATACTCCCAAACTATTTATAGGATCTAGGGTTATACCTTCATCCGTCGTCAAACCTTTGATGTCGAATGCCTCGGAACTTGGCCACAACTCTGCTATGACTTATAGACACCTCGCCAAGGCCCCGCCCCTTGCCAAAGATGGCTGGAAAGCCATTAAACTAACCAAAAAACTAAATGAAAAAGTTGTGAATTGGCAAACTAAAAGTGAGCTTCGGATGATCTATTTATAGACGAAGTTCAGAAGCTCCGAACCCCTCTTTTAAAGCTCCGAACTCGCATGACATCGCAAAAATGCAACGATCAGAAGCTCCGAACTCACCTTCAGACGCTCCGTTCTCCTGCGTGTCCGAGAAAGTTGACACGTCGATAAAGTGCATGGCCTAACTCTGTTTGGAAGCCCCAATCACATTCGGATGTTCCAAACTCGTGTTTAGCCTCCGAACTCCTTCGCCCCTTCCGAACCCTTCGGACCCTCAATCCTTGAAAGGATTTGGTTCAAACCTTCCGAACCACCCAAGTCCAAACTTGTTTCTTTACCATTTTTGGACGTTCTCGATCCAATTTTGGGGTCTTTTTGACATAATTAGAATCCCTTAATTATGGTTTACTTGTTCCAAATATGTTTAGTCAAATTAATCTTGTAAAATTGGAATCGAGTTACTGCATTCTCCCCCTCTTAAGAGATTTCACCCTCGAAATTATGTCTTAATTAAACATGATTAATCATTGCATCAAACATCCTTTTATTACAACTAAATGTTTAAAAACTACACTTCTGAAATCAAAAGTATAATCAAAACAATTGATGTTCCAAATGCATGCGACTCTCTAGCTCCCAAGTAGCTTTATCTATGGCTCTGCATTGCCACTAAACTAGAACAAGAGGAATGACCTTGTTCCACAACACCTTGTCCTTATAATCCAGGACACGTAACGGTCTCTCAACATATGTCAGATCAGTATCAAATTGTACATCTGACAGTTGTGAAACGTGAGACTCATCCGCCACATATTGCCGCAACAGTGATACATGGAACACATCATGGATACTAGATAGATACGATCATAGTGCTACCAATAAATCTCAGAGATAGCTTTTCTTTGAGACCGAATCTCAAAATCTTGAGAAATGGTGAAACTTTGAAAAATACCTTCTCGCCCACCTCAAACTAGAAAGGTCTACGCTTGTTATTTGCATAATTTTCCTGACGATCCTGTGCAATCCTGATACGCTTCTTGATCGGATCAACTATATCCATAGACTGCTGCACCAACTCTAGTCCTTCTACATGTCGTTAAGCAACTTCCTCCCAGAACAGTGGAGTACGACAACTCCACCTGTTCATTCCTCAAAAGGTTCAATCCCAATACTATGGTGGTAGCTGTTGTTGTATGAAAATTCAATCAATGGCAAATGATATTGCCAAGATGGACCAAAATCCATAGTACAGGCTCGCAACATATCTTGAAGAGTACGGGTAGTGCATTCCGTCTGTCCTTCTGTCTTCTAATGGTATGCGGTACTCAAACTGAGTGTAGTGCCCAGAGAACACTGAAAAATCCCCCAGAATCTGAAATTAAATGTAGGTTCTATATCACTAACGATGCTCACTAGTACACCATGGAATCGTACAATCTCCTGAATGAACAAATGAACCATCAGGTCAACAGTGAAATCTCGGTTATAGTGAAGGAAATGTGCTGACTTTGTGAGTCGATCTAACACAACCCAGATAGCATCACAATTCCGTGAAGACACTGGAAAATGAGTCACAAAATTCATCGTGATAAACTCTCATTTCCACTCCGGAATCGGTAAGCTATGTTGTAATCCTCAGGGTCGTAGATGTCAAGCCTAAACCTACTGACACACCTATAATTTGACACATACTGATACACACTCCACTTCATTCATTTCCACCAAAGCCGATTCCTCAAGTCCTTGTACATCTTGTTGCTGAAGGGGATCGGTTAACTCGTGCCCGGTAACGCAGCGGAAATATAAAATTTTTAATAAAAGAAATCCGAGCACTTGTGTAGTATTCAAAAAAACTCAAACAACCATAGGGTGTTTAGAATTTTACCTATCAATCTCAAAGATTGATTTATGGCTCCAACCAAGTTGATAAAAAACTAGGCTCTTGAAAAATGGTAGACTCAATCTACAAGCTTCCAAGAGCACTCCTTGCTCAAAATGGATTCAACGCTTTGAGCCTCCGAATTAGGTCCACGACTAGACGATCTATATCTACTCTAAATATGCACTAGAATATTTAGAGGATTTTTCATTGAGATTTTCTTTTCCTTCTCCCACAAAAATGAAAGAAAATTTTTGGAGAAAAATAATGGAGTGTTCGGCCACTTCAAAAAAAATTGGAATGAAAATGGATTGTGTGTGTGTATATATTATTCCAAATAATATATTAAAGGAGAGGGATTAATGAGTACAATTAAGCCATGCATGGAAAATTACAAGACATGCATGGAAAATTGCAAACCATCTTTCAACCCTTCAAATTCCATACACACACTTATATATATCATATATATATATATATATATATATATATACATATATAAATATATATATTCAAATGTCATTTGAACTTATTTTTAATTAATTATTAAACCTAAACCCATTTAAGTTTAATCAATTAATTAAATTTAACTTGAACTCATTCAAGTCCACTAGTATCAATAATTATACAACACTATATTAATTTGAGCTCTACTAGACTCAATAGTGTTTAATTAATTCAACACTTGAATTAATTTAATTATTTGTACATTAAAATGTCTACTAGTGTTAAATTAATTCAACACTTGAATTAATTAACTAAGTTCAAAATAATAGTTTAGAAAATCACCATTTTCATAAACTAATTATTTTAAGTCAACTTTTAATCTTGAAACACATTCACAAATTAAAAGTTACTTATTCCATTCATTCTCCAATTTAGAAGTCAAATTTCTAATTTATTTTACTTATAAACTCCTTTATAAGTTGTTCAACACAATGAACTAATTTTAATCTCAACGGGATCTAGAAAGCTAGTACTTGTGTGACCCTCAATGGTTCAATGATACAACTAGCAGTGGGTTCACATCTCCATGTGATTCAGGATCAACAAGTCCCTTATATGAGCATACCCTAGATAGCTCCATTCTTATTAATCAACACATTGATAATAAGAACGTCCGAAAACTCAAGTCTGATAGTACCCAACCAGTCATGTAAACATCTAGCAGCATTGCTTACATGACTCCCTAGGTATCAAATGATAGTGCCTGCAAGAACCAATCAATTATGGTTAGCGTACAGTACGGTCCCTTCAACTCATATATCCCGACCGATTCGACAACCATTGGTTTATCGAGAGTTGTCATTGAATCGATAACTATGTGTCATGCCGTAGTTGCATCGAAAGTGTAATTCAAAAAACTCCTTTCTTAATTACCACTTACTCTGATCAGAGATTTCAAGCTACGTATGCATGATATAACATAGGATATCCATACCAGTAGGTAAGCGGTGAATCCCCGACTACAATGCATTGACTCCTATATGTTTCGTCACAACACCCAACATTGCCACCTGATGACCCCAGATGAGTCGGTAAACAAGTCAAAGTGAACCACTAGCATATAGAGTCTCCATGTTGTCCCGGGTTATAGGCCTAATGGTGTACAACCATAAACTAGGACTTCTCCACTCGATAAGTGAGAACCACTTGGAAAATCCTTTGGGGAGGGTTGTTCAGTGCAGTCTACAAGGAGCACCTATTTGCATGCTTGGACATCTCCATGTCCCCTACCAATGAAACATGGTACTCACATCGCAAATACTAGTCTCAAGCTCGAGCGGCCTTTATCCTTCTTTATGGCGGCTGAATCGACTAGGAACAGTTTAGAATATACAGTATTCTAAATATGAGTTTCATGATAGTCATCACATGACCATCTCATATTCTTTCTACTATTTGTATATTCAAGGGCTTTATCTATGCAGCTAGCATGGGTATAAAGATTAAGATGTGCCAAATTAAATAATGTCAAATATTATTAAAATAAAGATTGTCATACAAGAGTTCTCTCAAGGACCATCGGCCAACACATTGGCTCGACGGGCACCTACTCTAACAATCTCCCACTTGCACTAGAGCCAACTACCCATATTCTTCAAACCCATTGATTCGCGATGCTTTTCGAACAATGGTCCTGGTAAAGGCTTAGTTAGTGGATCAGCAACATTATCTGCGGAGGCGACTCTGTCTAACAAGACATCTCCTCGTTACACAATTTCCCGGATGATGTGATATTTTCTCAGTACATGTTTGGATTTCTGATGAGACCTTGGTTCTTTTGCCTGAGCAACTGCACCAGTTTTGTCGCAGTACACCGGGACTGGATCAACTCCATTAGGAATAACGCCCAACTCTTGGATGAAATTCCTAATCCAAACAGCTTCCTTTGCAGCATCGGATGCAGCAATATATTCTGCCTCAGTGGTTGAATCCGCAGTGCTATTTTTCTTGGAACTTTTCCAACAAACAGCAGCACCATTGAGCATGAATATAAAACCGGAAGTTGACTTCGAATCATCAACATCGCTTTGGAAGCTAGAGTCGGTATAGCCTTCCAATTTTAGTTCTCCACCCCCATAAACCAAGAACATATTCTTAGTCTTTCTCAAATATCTGAGAATGTCTTTCACAGCTTTCCAGTGTGGAAGACCAGGGTTCGATTGATATCTACTTGTAACACTAAGTGCAAAGGCCACGTCAGGACGTGTAGATATCATCGCATACATGATACTACCAATTGCAGATGCATATGGAATGCGTGTCATCGTCTCTATCTCTGCATCATTTTTGGGAGACATGGACTTGGATAGAGACACTCCATGACACATTGGTAGATGTCCTCTCTTAGACTCATCCATCGAGAACCTCTTCACGATGGTATCAATGTATGTGGACTGGGTGAGACCAAGCAATTTTTTCGATCTATCCCGATAGATTTGTATTTCCAATACAAAAGATGCTTCACCCAAGTCCTTCATCGAGAACTTACTCGATAACCATACTTTAGTTGATTGCAACATTCCTACATCATTCACAATGAGTAGAATGTCATCAACATAAAGTATTAGGAATGTCACAGCACTCCCACTGACCTTCTTATACACACATGGCTCCTCAAGATTCTTAGTAAACCCAAACTCTTTGATTGTACCATCAAATCTGAGGTTCCAGCTCCTAGATGCCTGTTTGAGACCATAGATAGATCTCTGAAGTTTGCATACTTTATGCTCACTTACAATAGATGTGAACCCTTCAGGTTGAGACATGTAAATTTCTTCCTTAATATCCTCATTAAGAAAAGCTGTCTTCACATCCATTTTCCATATTTTATAGTCATACCATGCGGCAATGGCAAGCAATATCCTTATGGACTTGAACATTGCGACTGGAGAAAAAGTTTCTTCAAAGTCAACTCCTTGCCTTTGAGTATAACCTTTTGCCACCAATCGAGCCTTGAAGGTCAGAACCTTCCCATCCGTCCCAAGCTTCCTCTTGTAAATCCATTTACACCCTATAAGAACAGTTCTTTCAGGTGGATCCACAAGATTCCACACTTGGTTCGAATACATGGAATTCATCTCAGATTCCATAGCTTCAAGCCACTTGGATGAATCGGCATCAGACAATGCTTCCTTGAAGGTCCTTGGATCACATCCATGGTCAGGCTCATCTTGGCCCTCTTCAAGAAGCAGACCATACCTCATAGGTGGTCTTGAGATCCTCTCGGATCTTCTAGGAGCTTGTATCTCCTCTCTTGGCTGTTCGGGTGTGGGTTCCACAATCGTGGGTGTTTCTCGAACTTCTTCGAGTTCTATCATCTCCCATTTTCTATCCAATAGAAATTCATTCTCCAAGAAGGTTGCATTCCTAGAAACAAACACCTTTGTTTCTTTGGGATGATAGAAATAATATCCAACCGAATTCCTTGGATATCCCACGAAGTAGCATAAAATGGATCGAGCATCCAATTTATCTCCCACTATCTGCTTCACATAAGCAGGGCATCCCCATATTCTTAGATAAGAATACTTTGGAGATTTTCCCATCCATATCTCATATGGTGTCTTATCAACTTCCTTTGAATGAACATTGTTCAACAACAGTGCCGCTGTCCCAAGTTCATATCCCCAAAAGGATGGCGGCAACTCCGTGAACCCCATCATAGATCGAACCATGTCCATCAAAGTTTGATTACGACGTTCTGAAACACCATTCAACTGAGGTGTACCAGGAGGAGTCCACTGTGAGAGAATCCCATTCTCCCTAAGATACTCTTGGAATTCAGTACTCAAGTACTCACCACCTTGATCCGATCGAAGTGCCTTGATGCTTCGTCCCAATTGTTTTTCTACTTCATTTCTGAATTCTTTGAACTTTTCAAAAAGCTTCAGATTTGTATTTCATCAAATACACATACCCATACCTAGAGAAGTCATCGGTAAAGGTAATGAAGTAAGAATGTTCGTGCTTAGTGGTGATGCTAAGTGGACCACACACATCTGTATGGATCAAATCCAACAGTCCCTTGGCTCGCTCCACATGGCCCTTAAAGGGAATTTTGGTCATCTTTCCTTTTAGACAGGGTTCACAAGTAGTAAGAGAATTAATATCAGACATATCAAACATGTCTTCTCCTACTAGCTTGTTAATCCTTTTAAAAGATATATGACCTAATCGAGCATGCCATAAGTGTGCTGGATTTAGAGTATCTTGTTTTCTTTTGGATGTTATTGATATCTCTTGGACATTATACATAGGAATATCTTTTAATTTTAAATTATAGAGATCATTTTCCAATTGTCCTGTACCAATTAAACATTCATTCTTGTAAATATTGCAAACACCTTTGCCAAATAAACAAGAATATCCATCTTTATCAAGCATAGAAATGGAAACAATGTTTTTCACCAAATCTGGTACAAACAAAACATCTCTCAAACATAATTTAAAATCATTGTCCAAAAATAAGTAAACATCTCCAATAGCTTTGGCTGCAACTCTTGACCCATTGCCCATCCTCAAGAAGGTCTCACCATCTCTGAGTCTCCTACTTCTTGCCATCACCTGCAAATCATTACAGAGATGTGAGCCACAGCCGATATCCAATACCCAAGAAGAAGAGTTAAGTGAAATGTTTACTTCAATGTAGAACATACCTTTTCCAGAACCATTCTGGTCAAGATATTCCTTGCAATTACGTTTCCAATGTCCAGGTTTCTTACAGTGATGACAGACGTCATTAGTCTTGTTAGCCTTAACTGGTGTGGCTACCACAACGGGACTCGGAGCTTGCCTCTTCAAGGGCACGTTCTTTTTGGGAGCATGGAAGGAACGCTTCTTTCCCTTCCCATGTGGTCTATTCTTTGAACCAGATGAAGATCCCACATAAAGAACCGGCTTCTCTTTCTTGATTGTGGATTCAAACGTAACAAGCATGTTAACCAACTCCTCAAGGGTTGGATCTAACCTGTTCATGTTGAAATTCACCACAAAAGGATCAAATGAGCTAGGCAGTGACAAGAGAAACACGTCTGTGGTCAACTCAGTTGGTAGCACAAGATCCATGCTAACGAGTTTCTCCACGAGCCCAATCAACTTCAGTCCATGCTCATGGACCGAAGCCCCATCTCGCATGCGCAAAGTGATTAGCTCCTTGACAATCGCATGTTGAAGTGGGCGTGTTTGTTCACCAAAGAGTTCTTTGAGATGCAAATGAATGTCAGCAGCATGCTTTGCACTCTCAAAACGTCGCTGAAGCTCATCATTCATAGAAGCCTGCATATAACACTTGTCTTTCAAGTCATGGTCACATCAATCCTTGTAAGTCTATAGCTCCTCAGGGCTACAATCAGTCGGAGCCGTATCAGGGGGCGACTCATCAAGTGTGTATGCAATCCTCTCCGAGTTCAAGACAATTTTCAAATTTCTTAGCCAATCAAGATAATTTGGACCGGTCAGTAAATGTTTGTCGAGTATAGTAGATAGCAGATTGCGAATTGATGACATTGTAAAAACTTGTACTGAAAAATAATAACAGATAAATGTCAATTTCTATTTTAAAATATTTAATAAGATATAAAGTATGGACTTTAACTTTATAAATATTTACTCCCACTGTTTTGACATTTTTACTACCCTCTAGTAAAAACGGGAAACTCCTTTCCTCAGTAGGTACATAAGGTCCAATTAGCCAATTACGATCCCGAATAATATCAGCCAATCATAATTTCTAAAAGGTAGTTTCCAATTGCATCTCCATGCAACCCTTACGTAAACTTTTGTCTCACTCTTGATTAGGACCCAATAATATGACGTCGTTCATCTTTACGTGTCAAGCCTTACCCATCGATATCGAACCTTAATGGACGATCGCCACGAGTTCCCCCAATAATATGAGCCGAAGTCATGGGAGTTCCACGTAGTGCACATCACCATGTCAATGGATGTCACAGCTTTCCGGCATCCAAAAACCCCCCAATAATATGAGCCGAATATTGAATACGGGTAGCGTTCGTCATGCATCCATTGTCGATGGAAGACATGGAAATTATAAACACATTTATAATTTCCCTTTTCGGGCTTGATATAAATTTTGAATCTAATTCAAAATGAGGATTTTTTAATTTTTGAAAAATGTCTCATCATTAATTTTAAAGATCGCCATGTTTGATCGTATGTTTGCCGGATTCATGCAACTTTGTTATTATAAAATAATAACGCACATACTAATTAATAAGGATGATCAATCGCCCCAAAAACTATTTGGCCCATGTGAGCCAAACACGGGCCTAGGTCCAATTCCTAGGGAATGCATGGGATGCAAATGCAACAATTACATAAGCTTCCAATATTTATATGTCTTGAATCTTTATAATTCATCATGGCCCACCATCTTCCAATCTTGAACTTCCGCTATCAAATATTTTACATGAAAATATCCATGGAAAATAGGGATACATCTCATGGGGTGGGAACGGGCCATAAACCAAGCCCACTTTGTAATTTGATAATTATTACAACCATTCAACACAAAATATCCTAGCATACACCTAGCAAATTGGTCTTGGGCTTTTAATCATCCTTCATGCACAATATCACATATCATACACCATCAATTAATTATCTCAATAATCAATTGATCAAATATTATATATCTTGGTCCAATCACTAACCACCACAATTATAAAATAAATTAACAAAATAAACAAACACCTTTGTTTACTTTCAAATTAATTTATTTATAATTGAATTTCTTGTAAATCACAATTTACTATAAATAATTAAAGTCACACTTTAACTATTTATTTTATGAGAAAAATCACATATTATAAAGTTTAATTTTTCATAAAAATCAACTATAATATATTTAGCAATTTAGGGCCTATGACACATGATATTCCAAAACACCTTTTGAAAAACTCAAGTCGTCATAGTCGTCACCGAAACTCCGTCGCCGGATTCCGGCCAAAAAAAAAGTTTTTTTTTATTAAAAATATGGGGCAGCCCACGGCTGCCCCTAGGACACCTTCGGGCAGCCCAAGGGCTGCCCGAAAATAAAAAAAAATATTTTTTATAAAATTTGCCCTAAAAGTTAAAATATTAATTTTCTCATGCGGTTAGAAATTGACCTCAACACAATATCAACAAATACTACACAAAAGAGTAACCTAGGCTTTGATACCACTGAAGGGGATCGGTTAACTCGTGCCCGGAAATGCAGCGGAAATATAAAATTTTTAATAAAAGAAATCCGAGCACTTGTGTAGTATTCAAAAAAACTCAAACAACCATAGGGTGTTTAGAATTTTACCTATCAATCTCAATGATTGATTTATGGCTCCAACCAAGTTGATAAACAACTAGGCTCTTGAAAAATGGTAGACTCAATCTACAAGCTTCCAAGAGCACTCCTTGATCAAAATGGATTCAACGCTTTGAGCCCCCGAATTAGGTCCACGACTAGACGATCTATATCCACTCTAAATATGCACTAGAATATTTAGAGGATTTTTCATTGAGATTTTCTTTTCCTTCTCCCACAAAAATGAAAGAAAATTTTTGGAGAAAAATAATGGAGTGTTCGGCCACTTCAAACAAAATTAGAATGAAAATGGATTGTGTGTGTGTATATATTTTTCCAAATAATATATTAAAGGAGAGGGATTAATGAGTACAATTAAGCCATTCATGGAAAATTGCAAGACATGCATGGAAAATTGCAAACCATCTTTCAACCCTTCAAATTCCATACACACACTTATATATATATATATATATATATATATATATATATATATATATATATATATATATATATATATATTCAAATGTCATTTGAACTTATTTTTAATTAATTATTAAACCTAAACCCATTTAAGTTTAATCAATTAATTAAATTTAACTTGAACCCATTCAAGTCCACTAGTATCAATAATTATACAACACTATATTAATTTGAGCTCTACTAGACTCAATAGTCTTTAATTAATTCAACACTTGAATTAATTTAATTATTTGTACATTAAAATGTCTACTAGTGTTAAATTAATTCAACACTTGAATTAATTAACTAAGTTCAAAATAATAGTTTAAAAAATCACCATTTTCATAAACTAATTATTTTAAGTCAATTTTTAATCTTGGAACACATTCACAAATTAAAAGTTACTTATTCCATTCATTCTCCAATTTAGAAGTCAAACTTCTAATTTATTTTACTTATAAACTCCTTTATAAGTTGTTCAACACAATGAACTAATTTTAATCTCAACGGGATCTAGAAAGCTAGTACTTGTGTGACCCTCAATGGTTCAATGATACAACTAGCAATGGGTTCACATCTCCATGTGATTCAGGATCAACAAGTCCCTTATATGAGCATACCCTAGATAGCTCCATTCTTATTAATCAACACATTGATAATAAGAACGTCAGAAAACTCAAGTCTGATAGTACCCAACCAGTCATGTAAACATCTAGCAGCATTGCTTACATGACTCCCTAGGTATCAAATGATAGTGCCTGCAAGAACCAATCAATTATGGTTAGCGTACAGTACGGTCCCTTCAACTCATATATCCCGACCGATTCGACAACCATTGGTTTATCGAGAGTTGTCATTGAATCGATAACTATGTGTCATGCCGTAGTTGCATCGAAAGTGTAATTCAAGAAACTCCTTTCTTAATTACCACTTACTCTGATCAGAGATTTCAAGCTACGTATGCATGATATAACATAGGATATCCATACCAGTAGGTAAGCGGTGAATCCCCGACTACAATGCATTGACTCCTATATGTTTCTTCACAACACCCAACATTGCCACCTGATGACCCTAGATGAGTTGGTAAACAAGTCAAAGTGAAGCACTAGCATATAGAGTCTCCATGTTGTCCCGGGTTATAGGACTAATGGTGTACAACCATAAACTAGGACTTCTCCACTCGATAAGTGAGAACCACTTGGAAAATCCTTTAGGGAGGGTTGTTCAGTGCACTCTACAAGGAGCACCTATTTGCATGCTTGGACATCTCCATGTTCCCTACCAATGAAACATGGTACTCACATCGCAAATACTAGTCTCAAGCTCGAGCGGCCTTTATCCTTCTTTATGGCTGCTGAATCGACTAGAAACAGTTTAGAATATACAGTATTCCAAATATGAGTTTCATGATAGTCATCACATGACCATCTCATATTCTTTCTACTATTTGTATATTCAAGGGCTTTATCTATGCAGCTAGCATGGGTATAAAGATAAAGATGTGCCAAATTAAATAATGTCAAATATTATTAAAATAAAGATTGTCATACAAGAGTTCTCTCAAGTACCATTGGCCAACACATTGGCTCGACGGGCACCTACTCTAACAGTTGCTCCCTGGATGAATACTCAACTTGGTATGATGCGCTTGAGATAAAAGATCCTCCCTTAGAGTATCATCCTCCGATACCACAATACTACCTGATAAACACATAAACCCATCTGACTGGTAGTGGAATACAGATGTACTATCCCTATTGGCAATTCAAGCCAACCGCTGAATCTTTGGATCAGACATCTTAGCATCTAGAATATGAGAATACAAGGTTGATAATGCCAACACTTGCGCAGAATTCAACCATCTACGAAGTTCACAGAAATTCTCTTCACACTCAGAAGACCACTAAAAGGTTACACCCTTATGAGTAAGCTATGTCAGGGTTCGAGCTAGCTACGAGAAATTCGCGATGAAGTGACGATAATAACCTTCTAGACCCAAGAAACTACGAATCTCGGTAAATGACGTCGGACGCGGCCAATTCAACACAACCTCAATATTTCTCGGATCAAATGAAACTCCTTGACTAGATATGGCATGACCAAGAAACACCACACAAACTATTCAAAACTCACACTTACTCAATTTTGCGTAGAGTTGCTTCTCCCGAAGAGTCTGCAAGACAAGCCTCAGATGATCTGCATGCTCATCAAAACTATACGAGTACACCAAAATATCATCGATAAACACAACCATGAATTTGTCTAAATACTCTCTGAAAACACAATTCATCAGAACCATGAATATATCCGGTGCATTAGTCAATCCAAACGGCATCACCAAGAACTCGTAATTCCCGTATCTCGTCCGAAAGTCTTGGCTCTATCCTGATCTCTCACTCGCATCTGATGATAACCCAATCTCAAATCAATCTTGGAGTATACTGAAATACCGTGCAACTGATCAAATAAGTCATCAATACGAGAAGAAGGATACTTATTTTTGACGGTCACACGGTTCAACTGACGATAATCGATGCACAGTCGCATAGACCCATCCTTCTTCTTCACAAAGAGAACATGAGCTCCCTACAGAGATACACTAGGTCGAATGTATCCCTTATCCAAGATATCCTGAAACTGATTCTTCAACTCATGCATCTCTGATGGAACTATAAGATACGGTGCTCTCGAAATAGGTGACATACCTGGCATCAGATCAATGTCAAACTCAATTTCTCGTACAGGAGGGAAACCAAGAATATCACCAGGAAAACATCAGGGAATTCATTAACAACAGGCAAGCTCTGTAGTGACCCAACCCGGAATCACTAACTAATCAAAATCTTAATAATTCAATTAATATCTTAAAGTAAAAATTTAAACCAGCGGAAACTAAATCCATAAATACAACATCACCGGCCGAACAACCGGGCTAAAATAAAATAATGTTTATACAACCCATCGAAATGATAGTTCTAAAATCCAAACCATCAACCTAATACAAGAACAATATAAAGTCCACGGAACCACTGTAGCTCACTGACTGCTACCTCCAGGTCCATCCAACCTAAGTCCTACCCCATAGAATAGGGTGTCTGTGGGGCCTCGTGTTGCTAATCTCATTCTTAGGGCAATTAGAAATTAAACATGATTAACTAACAAAGGATCAAGGATAAATAAAACAACAAATATTTTTTTTTTTTTTCAAACATGGGTGCTCTCGGTCGGTCAAAAATCGCCGACCGAGCGCCCCTGTTTTTACTCAAAACAGCAGGCTAACTTTCGGGGCTGTGCTCGGTCTTCTAAAAACAGCAGATCGGGCGCTTCCTGGGCAGAAATGTAGTAGCCCGATTCCATTTTACAAGATTAAGTGATTTTAAACATGTTAGAAAATGATATATAATTTTAATGGTGTCAAAACATGTTTTAGGAGTCCTTATTTGGTTAAAATAAGTTGAAAATCAGATCCGAAACATCCGTAAATGGTAGGGTAGGTCCCAGGGGTTCAAAAATGAGTCCAGAAGGACCAAAACAGTTCGGAGCATACGGACCAGTTCGGGCCCTTCGAACCACTTCGGGCTGTCTAAACCCAGTTCGGGCCTTTCGAACTCAGCAGAGCCCAGGTATCAAAATGGCTCGGACAAGTGGCAGTTCGGGCCGTCCGAACTCTGCTTAGAAATAGGCCCTCCGAATTTCAGAATTTCACACCAAAATTTCATTTCTCTCTCGGTTTTTGCTTAGTTTTAGGAGTTTTGGGGTGTTTCCAGCCTTCCTAGGCTTGGTCCGAAAGTTGGCCAGGTGCTCCGGGGTTGTGGTGGAGCAGTGCCCAAGTTCTGGGGCAGTCGTCATCAGCGGGCTGACGACGGACGCAGGTATAGCTCTGGCTCTTTATAGTAAATAAGGAGTATGCTATAGCGTAGTTAAGGCTTTTAGAATAAAGTAATAATGCATGAGTATTTTGCATTGTAGTGCGGACTGTAGGCTTGGACATAGTGCTGGTATAGCTTGCCTGTTAGAACTAATTTACGTAAGTACAGACTGAGATAGCCAGCTGAATATACATGTTTATGTGTTGCATAATTATGTATTGCATTATTATCTGTCATGATATGCATGATTTACTGTTCATGATTTGTATGTGGCATTTGCATACCATGTTGAGCCTGTTATCCTTTTGAGATAGCCAGTTGTTTTAGGGTCGCTCAGCCCTAGGGTTGTTGTTATTATACGATCGGGTACCGTGTGACACCCACTGGACCGACGGGGCAGCGTGTGCGGTTTACCCAGTACGATGATAGTCCAAGATCGGGTTCAGTATGTGTGGCACCCACTGGATCTATGGAGGCGCCTGTGTACTGAGCATGATTTTAGAGAATTGATCCCAGTTTACCCAGATCATTCATAGTTCATATTGCATGTATCATATAGACCTGTATATTCAATACTTTATGTACTGGGCGTTAGCTGTCACGTCCATGCTTTTATCTCGGGCACCCCATTCGACGGGGCAGGTTTGAAGGTGGATCAGGAGCGAGAGATGTAGTTGGTCGGTGACAAGGGCTTGGTAGTAGGAGTTTTCAGAAGGGTTTTAGATTAAGATTTTAATTGGTATTTATTCGATTTGGTTGTATCATTATTTGAGGATTTATTTATGATTTTCCGCTGCTATTTCTGATAAATTATTAATTAATTTAAATGCATGCTTAAGCTTCTTATTAGTAGGTGATCACGGTGCGGGTCACTACGTGAAACATGCCCTGTTCTTCTACAGCAGTTTTTGATCCTTCAACTCATTTTAATCCATGTTCTATCATGTCTACAGCATGCTTTGATATACATATCAAGGTCTAAACATAATCTAATGCATATTTAGACATAACAATAACCATATACAAGTTTCTAAAAGTACAGTACAACACTTGTAAATCTAGCTCAAATCTCAACTAGACTAACAACCTTCTAACATGCATTAGTTGTATTCGTCAACTTCTAAACCCGAGTCTCCACATGCTAATTCTCTCTCTTGAGCTATCCACGTCTCGTCCAACTCTCTCCAGCCCTTCCTATTGTCATGCACACATACAAACAAGACAATAGCAGGAAACATCCGGTGAGAATATAATTCCCAATATAAAAGACATAAATATAACAGTTCATATCAATTCTAAATACTGAAATCAAAGCTTCAAATCAATACCTCAAATCATAATTCAAATCAATAGATTTATATAGCGCGCTAAGGAATTGATTCATAATAAATCACTGCCATCAAGATTCGTATACGATCTTGACATGGATATCCATCTATCGTAGTTGTCTGACTCGAAAATAAGTTCCATCTGACCTTGGCAAAAGAATCAATTTAATTTTCTTCATATCATATATAACTCAAATAAAGATCCACTACCTGAGATGGATCGACAACATCAAATTCTAAATCAAGAATAAAGAGCAAGAAGTATGTGGTTTAATGGGACAACTCAAGAAGCTTCATCCTTGAGTTTCAAAACCCCTGACTCTCGATGTCATCTTATACCTTTCATTCGTTCAGTCGTGGTTGAGTTTCTCCCAATATGGACAATCAACACAACAAACTCATATCAAACTTTTATTCACAACTTCAACTCAATCTTCAAGGCCAACAATTCATAATCCTTGTTCTTTTATCAATCGGTTTCGACATTGGTCTTCTTAACTTGAAGTCCCCTGTTTTCAATCTGAAAACATAGCATACATAACCAAGAATATCAGCAAGAACTCAACAATATCCAGCTTAATCACATCTCAAACTTCAAGGCAAACTAGTTGCAAACTTTTCTGAATTCTTATCCGATTAGAAATTAAGATTCTTGAACTGAAAATATTCAAATACAATCTGAAATGAAGTGTAAATATGCTGCATATATCATCAATCAACTCCTATCTAACTCAGCTCAAGCAATCTTAACTCAAACTTGATCAAATTCTTGAACCGGCGGCATAACGGTACGAAATCGGTAACCGAAACAATATCGAACTCGAATATCAATCTCTTAACAGCATATATCACATAAAACCAGCAATAATACCTCTAAAATCTCAGTCTATCAGATGTGCAAGAGTTCGAATTATTGCTGAAAATCATATCAAATACAAACGTTGTTTGTTCTTCGATCCGGTTGCGATACGATACAACATATAATCTCAAGAAAAAGTATTCATACTCAATTCTGATTTCAAAACATTATAATTTCGAAATATGCTGAAAACATAAAAAAAATACTTACATAAATTTGTATCAATCGTCGCAAGGATTCGGGAACTATCTTCGGAATTCAAATCGGACGACCGGATCAAAAGATATCGTCGTTTGAAATATAAAACATAACTTGAAATTCTGAATTCTCTCCTCTCGGTTCTTAGCTGCTTAAGATTTATGATTCAGACTTCAATTACTCTGATGTATGTATAGCACACATGTGTGGTTTCCCACTTGCAAGGGAAATTGCACTTTGGCCCCTCAACTTTTCATTAATTGCAATCTAGTCCTCAGCCAATCATTTAATTTAATTTCAATCCTAAATAATTTAAGAATATTAGAATTTAAATCTAAACTACAAAAATTCTCAAATTAGATATTCTCGTATTAAAATTAAAAATTGCATTTTAGCCCTCAAAACTTTGATATTTGCAAAACAGTCCCTGCTCGAGTTTCACCTCCAAATTCAATCCTCTTTCATTCCCGAAACTCGGATTTAAATCTTAAATACCATAAATATTCAATTCAAATATTTAATCTTTTAATTTAAGAATCCCGAAATTTAAATCTCAAAATCCGTAAATTCTTAAATTAAATATTTTTGACTCAAAAATTAAATCTCTAATTTCCATAAATAATCCAATTGAATATTTTCCAATATTTGGAATTTAAATCTCTAATTCTGTAATTAATAACTTAATATTTTTGGGCCTTACAATTCCTCCCCTCTAAGAAATGATTTCGTCCCCGAAATCTCAATCAACAGACTACTGAATCTTTTCAGTGTAAAGCTGACTAAACTAATACTTACTTCAATTCTATAAGTTCTGGATATCTTTTTCGTTTATATCTTCTCGTATTCTTCTCTTTGATCACTTCAGATCACTTCGTCAATGACCTTGTAATCACTGAGCTAACTTAAATCTAAGCTGATCTTCCTCGTGATCACATTTTGTAACGTTCATTATGATCAGTTCAAAATTTTATCTACCTTACCTGATTACAGTTTATAGGTAAAAGTTTAGTTGAAGTAATTCTTACTTCAAGCATACAACTCTGAATCTCTAATATAGCATCTGAATCTATCTCATCAAGTTCTTTCTTCAAATTGCGTCTATTCTTTTGTACTTAGTTAGCTGATCGGAATTTGATTTATCTCTGATCTATTTCTCTTTCAGATTCAGTATCTATTTTGGATGCAAAAATAACTCGGGATCTTATCAAATTCTACTTCTGCTGACTAAAGTATATCGGAAGAATCTAACTGATTCTTTAGCTTAAACACATAGATCACATCTTATTTTTTTTTTATCAATTCTGGAAGAAATATATCTATCGGTAACCTCATTAACTGTATTGAAAATCTCATATAGTACAATTCAGCTTTCGTGACGACTTGTTTCCTTTCCTATATTGTTCTATGCTTGGAAAAGAACATATATTAAGTCTAAAATATCATGCTGATTATCATTTCGAAATCTATAGCTATCGTACACTGTTCATCTTTCATTCAGTATCGAACAATCTTCACATTTTCTGTCTTTTCGCAAATCTGATAGGATATATCATAAATATAGAGATACTATCTCAAAACAAGAACTCTAATTTTCGTCTCATCAATTAATCAAAACACTATCTCTATATCTGTCAGATAGCTGTCACAGAAATTAAAATCAACTATTGGCAAAATTAATCGGTTGGTACCGAATCAGGTACTAGAGTTCTGAGTAACTCCTCAAAATCTGGATAGTCACTTCAAAAAATCCATCGATTAGAAGATTATATAATGCAATCACATATAACCAATCACTCAGAATCTCTGATAATCAGTGCCACCATCTATCAAAACAAATCTACAGTTTTCATCTCAATAACATATTTCAATCATTCCTGTCTTTTCAATCATCTCTATCTTCTTGATAACTACCAAAGCATATATGTATTATATTTAATATAGCGTATTCTGAAATTTTTCATAATATACTGCAATTCAAATCGCATATTCATGAAGATCTGAATAGTTTCGAATGACAAATTTGTCGAAAAACTATTCGCATTTCGACTCCAATGTGGTTAAACTGTATTATAGACCACTTGATCTCTTCTTTTCTGTTTCTACCATTGGAAATCTTGATATCCAAAATTCAATTCTGTCATATCTGCATTTATTTCCTTTCATCACCCTGATTTCCAAAGTAATTCATACATTTTCAAACAACTAGATGGATATTCAATCTATTGTAGTGTAAGGCCCGGGATTATTTAATTTAATTCATGATTATTTAATTTAATCCGAGATTATTTAATTTTAATCCGAGTATATTTAATTTGGGAATATATAGAGTTTCAATTTAAATTCTAATATTCTTAATTTATTTAGGATTGAAATTGAATTAAAATAAGGGTCGAGGACTGAATTGTAATTTCTGAATAATTGAGGGACTAAAGTGCAATTATAATTGAAGTTATCAGATTCTAATTAGATGTATCAGCATATGCACGTTTATTCACCATCTTTAATTCAGAATTTCAGAACAGAGCTGTAACACCCCGTTTTTATCTTAAATGAGTTTATTTTAGTTAATCGGAGATTAAAGAGTTCAAAAGCCGACTTGATTTTGATCAGGGTCTTTTTTGCAAATTTTGGAAATTTCAGGGACTAAAATGCAAATATCAATTTTATTAGATATTTATAAGGATTTTGACTCATTCCAACCTCACTTCATCTCCTCCATCACGTCTCCCTCCTCCATTCAAGCAAGAAATGTTTCTTCAAGCTTTGGAATCCTCCGATTTTTGTCGATCCGTCTGTTGGAATTTATTTCTGAAGGCAGATTAGCGATCACAGCTGCGAGAGTATCGTTCTATCATAAGTCTTTCTACAATCAGATTCATTCTATTTTTCGGATTTTGTTAGAATCGTTCGAGATTCAAGTATGTTGTTCTTGGAAGAGTTCTGATCGTTTTTTATCTGTCGGTTTTGAATTTGGGCGTCGTTCGGAATTGTTATGATTTTTAGAAGCCCTTTTTGAAAGTTTGAGTTTTGAGATGTGTTGGGTTTGACTTGTTATTGTTGTCTTAGTATTGTTATGAGTGGATCTCGGTATTGTACTGCTGTCTGCGTTTCCAGTTTGTTCAGTATATAGCCGTTATGCCGTAGGTTTGAGTTTTTGGAGATTTGAACCATTTTTGAGTTGTTGCACTATGGCTTGTGAGTGATCGTTGTTGTTGATCATCTCTTGTCTTCGTACAGATTTGTTGGAGTTTGTCGAGCCCTGTGTTAGCAGCATTTGATCGTCAAGTGATTAGACGAAGAACGGCAAAGAGATTTACCTTGAACCATAGTTGTCGTTTAGATTGTATAGTCTTTGATACAATCTTTTGTTGTAGCTTATCCAGAGTTGGAACTACTACATTGAAAGGTAAAAGCAGTCATCGTTAGCGGGATAGCATACTCGGGACTGTTGGTTCTTGAGTTTTCACTTCAAATCACATATTGCATCAATACTTGTTCTAGCATGTGGAACTTTTATTTTGTTGATTGATTGTGTTTGATAAATGGCTTAATGTTTATGTTTTGATTATGCATTCATCTTGAGCCAACTTTGTTTCCAGCGGGCAGAACAACCCTTTTTGTTTAGACGTTTTGGGAGCTATACTGCAAGTGGCTTGGGTGTAGAATTTCACCTAGTGTCAGCATACTCCGTATAGTTGCACAAAATTCTAGGGGAGTGGGATCGGGGCACCACATCGATTGGGAGAGTTGGTGAGTCGTTACGTGATCTCATCCTCGGGATCCCAAAAGCACCGTAGCAATCTCTCGTTTATCAGATTTGATATCCCGATTTAAAGACATGCATTTCTTTAAGTTGATATTGTTTACCTGTTGTCTTGAAAGCATGTTTACTAATTTCATTACTTGTTATGTTGCTTTTACTGGGAGTATCTTTCTCACCGGTTTATCTGGCTATTGCTTTGTTTTGTATGTGTACTTGGCAACAGATGGGGCAGGATATAGTCAGAGGAGGCTTGGCTTCCTTCGAGGGCAAGTGTAGAAGTGAGACTCGGTTTAGAAGTCGTGTCAGCATGTCTACTTAGTTATGTTGGAACATGTTTTGATATCGAACTTAGATTTGGTGGTTGTCTTGCTAATGTTTAGAACTGGTTGTGTTTTGTATTCGGCTTGTAATAGCTAGCACCGACGCATGTTCTATTTTGTTTAACAGTTGGTCAACTCCTTTTAGCTCCTGTATTGGTTGTTGCTGGTGTTTTTGTACCAATGCACGATATTGTTGTTGGGACTTTGTTTGTTTTCGTCTCCCGAGCTTTATTTATGTTTTGTGGATTTTTCATACCCGGAGCAGCCAGGGCGACGCGCCCGCGCGGCCTGAGCCTCTTCCCGGGAAGAGCGTCACGCGCGCCCGCGCCTCGGTAGGGCGCCCCGCGCGTGAGCCAGGACGTCGTGCGTGCCCACGCCGATTGAGGCGCGGCCGCACGGCACCTTTTATAAAAAAAATAAAAAATTGTTCATGGCTTTTCTTACTTGCTTGTTAGTTACCCCATAATTAGATGTTTAGAATCGAGGTCTCACATTAAGTGGTATCAGAGAGTAAGATTCTTTGTTGAACTAGAGTGAGCGGGGTAGTTCAAATCCGCATGTATTGGCTCCTCGCATGTGTTTGAGTTCTTTAATAGTTTAATTAATACCATGCGAGCATGCTTTATTATTTAAGAATTAATTGAATTACATGATGTTGTGATTTAATTTATAAATCATGAACTACTTGAGATATAACTGTTTTTGTTATCGACGGGTATCCGGTATTCCAAGCGGTTGTAAGGGCACCGAATTGTAGCGATTGAGATATCTTGTGTCCTAACCTTTGATTATCAGATGGGTCCTCGTCGAGTGATAAACAGAAACTGTAGTAGCCCGTACCCTAATTGAGTAATTTAAGGATTAATGCTAATTAAATAAATTGGGGATTGGACGGATCGAAAGCTCCGAAGGGACGATCGGAAGCTCCGATCGGGATCGGAAGCTCCGATGAGGATCGGAGGCACCGATGATATTACGTCATCCATGACGTGTGGCTGGATCGGAAGCTCCGATCAGGATCGGACGTTCCGATCACCCCTATCCAGAGTCATCAAGTGATATTTTGACACGTGGCAGATCAGGATCTTCGGAAGCTCCGATGGCAGGATCGGACGTTCCGATCGAGGTTCGGACGTTCCGATCAGGGATCGGAAGTTCCGATCGTTGTCTATAAATAGAAGGCCGAGACTTCATTTCTCCTTGCCAATTCCGGATTTCCTCTCTATTTCTAGTCATATTCGAGCTGTTCTAGTCTTCTTAGGCTTGGTCCGGAGGTCGGAGAGGCGTTTGGTAGTCGTAGCGGAGTTGTGCCCAAGTTCTGGAGGCATCGACATCAAAGGGCTAACGACGGACGAAGGTATAGCTTTTGCTTCCTATAAATATTTAGGAGTATGCAATAGCTTAGTTAAGGCTTTTAGAGCACTTTGATGATAGTAGTATCATTTCGCTGTGTAGGCGGACTTTAGGCTTGGACTTAGAGCTGGTAGTGCCTACCTGGTATTTGAGGTACGAAAGTACTGTTCGAGATATCCTGACTGAGTATGCATGTATTATGTGACTGCATGATTTATATGCCATGATATTATGCTGCATTCATTTGCATCTTGCTGTATCTCCTTCGAGATGTCTGTTAGTAGGGTTGTACCCTATCCTGTTAGTGGATGGACTTCCATCGATTTGGGTCCGGCGTATCCACAGTTATCTCGGTATGGGAGCCACCTCCTGAAGCGACGGCACAGCGTGCTACATACCAGGGCCCGGTCTGTCTCTGTTATCTGATCCTTGACCTCGAGTCTATAGGGAGTTCACTTTGCATGCATGTATACTCATACTCTCGCACTGAGCGTTTTATGCTCACGTCTCGTACTCTGTATTTTCTGGACACCCTATTCCATGGGGCAGGTTTGCGATTGGACGAGGAGGGTGGATCCAGGAGGGGCTAGTCAGTGGTTGGCCAGCTGGAGCTTCGTCTAGGATTTATTACTGTTGTTTGGGTTTTATACAGCTATTCGATTTGGTTGTATATTATTGGATAATTACAGATTCCTTTACTTGGGATTGTATAATGTTAATGGTTTCCGTAGTTTTATTCTGATATCTGTTTTATTAAGTTAATTTCATGCCTAAGTTCTGTTTAGTAGGTGATCTGGGTAAGGGTCACTACATTTATGGTATCAGAGCATGCAAAAGATTTCTTGGGATTTAGTCTCATCTTGAGGTATTTTTGTAGATGTCAAATCGTGACGACCAGAGTTCTCATGGCAGTGTTGGTGGGCGTTGGGGTGATGCCGACCGGGAGCCTCGTCGAGAACGGCTTCATCGTCACCATGACGACGAGCGTTTCACTGTGCGTCGATTCTTAGCTATGGGTCCTAAGCCCTTAGTTGGAGGTGAGTCTCCGGAGGATGCGGAGAACTGGTTAGACCGCATGGAGACGACTTTTCAGACTTTCCAATGCACCGATGAGCAGAAGGTGGAGACCCTTGGCTATCTTCTGGATGGGCGTGCGCGCAGGTGGTGGAGGTTTACTTCTACACCTTTTGTTACGGCGAGAGGAGTGGCCACCTGGGCCGAGTTCCGCACAGCTTTCCAAAAGCGGTATTTTCCTCCTGCACTCCGACAGTCGAAGGCAGGCGAGCTACTGAGTCTGCGACAGGGAACCATGTCTATCGATGAGTATCAGCAGAGGTTCTTTGATCTGCTATCCTATTGCCCCGAGATTGCTGATAGCTCAGAGATGAAGTATAATCTGTTCCTTCAGTGCCTTAACCCTGAGATCCATGACCGTGTGGCGGTTGGTGACGACATGTCCTACGAGGGTTTGGTGAGCCGTTGTCATCAGGCAGAGGACAGCATTCGGCGGAACAGGTCTTTCTCTCAGTCGAGACCTGCTAGTTCTTTGGGTCCCCGTGCCCAAACTTTCAAGAAGTCTGGATCTTCTTCTTCCTCTGGTTCTGGAGGTGTTGTCCGTTTCGGTAAGAAGGACAAGTGTGATCACTGTGGGAAGAACCATCCATCCGACAAGTGCCGCAGAGCTTCTGGAGCTTGTTTCCGTTGTGGAGAGACTGGTCATATCCGGAGGGATTGTCCACTGTCTGGGGGAGGCGGTTCTGGTTCTGGTTTAGGATCGGGTTCTCAGGCCACCGTTCAGCAGAGGTCGCAGGGACAGTCTGCTGGGAGTTCTCATTTGAGGCCACGAGCTTCTGGCCAGGTGTTTGCCCTGAGACATGATCAGGCTGTGGAGGAGAATGAGAAAGTCATCGCAGGTACATTTATGCTTTATGGTATACCTGCTCTTGTACTTATTGACACTGGTGCATCTCATTCCTTCATTTCTGTACGTTTTGTTAAGAGGCATAAGTTACCATGCATTGCACTAGACGTAGTGATGTCTGTTTCTACTCCGACGGGCCAATCTGCTTTGGCTAAGCGTCTAGTGATGGGTTGCCCTTTAGAGTTCGAAGGGAACGTTCTGTTAGCGAATCTCATGGTCCTGGCGATGGACGACTTTGATTGCATTCTGGGAATAGATGTGCTGACTACCTATCGAGCTTCAGTGGACTGCTATCAGAGATTAGTACGCTTTCATCCGGAAGGGAGTGAGAGTTGGTTTTTCTATGGTGAGGGAGCGCGACCCCCGATGCCTTTGGTATCAGCTTTGAGAGCCTGTCGAGCTCTGGAGTCTGGAGGGGAAGGCTACCTTATCTATGCAGTTGATTTGTTCGCTGAGAGTATTGGGATAGAGAGCATTCCTGTTGTGGATGAATTTCCAGATGTGTTTCCTGATGAGATTCCGGGTTTTCCTCCTGCTAGGGAAGTCGAGTTTGGCATAGAGTTGATGCTGGGTACTTCGCCTATTTCTAGAGCACCGTATCGTCTGGCTCCGTCAGAGATGCGTGAGTTAAAGAATCAGCTACAGGATCTTTTGGACAAGGGGTACATTCGTCCTAGTGTATCTCCTTGGGGAGCTCCTGTTCTCTTCGTAAAGAAGAAGGATGGGTCGATGCGGCTGTGCATTGACTACCGGCAGCTGAATCGAGTGACTGTGAAGAATAAGTATCCGTTGCCTCGTGTTGATGACTTGTTTGACCAGCTGCAGGGCACATCAATTTACTCCAAGATTGACTTGAGATCTGGGTATCATCAGTTGAGAGTCCGTGATCAGGACGTAGCCAAGACTGCATTCCGTACTCGCTATGGGCATTACGAGTTCCTAGTGATGCCATTTGGTTTGACCAATGCTCCGGCTATATTCAAGGAGTATTTGGACAAGTTTGTCGTGGTCTTCATTGACGATATCTTGGTGTATTCGCGTAATACGGAAGAGCATGTTTCTCACTGGCGGTTGGTACTGCAGACTCTTCAAGATGAGCAATTGTACGCCAAGCTGAGCAAGTGTGAGTTCTGGATGGATAGAGTGGTTTTTCTTGGCCATATCATATCCAGGGAGGGGATTTCTGTTGATCCAAGCAAGATTGAAGCGGTACTTAATTGGTCGCATCCGACGACAGTTGCTGAGATCCGTAGTTTTCTGGGTCTAGTAGGGTATTATCGTCGCTTCATTCTGAACTTCTCTCAGTTAGCTCGATCGTTGACGCAGCTTACCCGCAAGGGTGTGGATTTTGAGTGGTCCTCCGAGTGTGAGGAGAATTTCCGTGAGCTTCGACGGCGGTTGACTTCTGCGCCGGTGTTAGCATTACCGTCAGGATCTGGAGGGTATGTAGTTTACACGGATGCTTCTCTTCAGGGGTTAGGTTGTGTCCTGACTCAGAATGTGTAAGAGTGGGTGCCCAGTGAGCCAACTGTGTGGCTATGGGCTTTGATGACTCTTTGTATGAACAATCTTTTGTTTAATATTATTTACACTTTTATGGCAATGACTTTATATTACTTCATATTGTTATATTGTGATATACTATTGTTGTTTTGATAAAGACCTTGAATATACTATAGTGTATGTAAGATGTGGTAGAACATGGAGATGTCTATCATGAAATACATCTTATAGTCACTGTATGTTCTAAAACCGTTCCTAGTCGATTGAGCCGTCCGATAATAAGGATAAGGATCGCTCGAGTATGAGACTAGCATTTGCGATGCGGAGTACCACGTT
Source organism: Henckelia pumila (assembly GCF_033568475.1). Lineage (NCBI taxonomy): Eukaryota > Viridiplantae > Streptophyta > Magnoliopsida > Lamiales > Gesneriaceae > Henckelia > Henckelia pumila. The sequence continues at coordinate 121,592,386 of NC_133122.1, read as the reverse complement.
TCATTGGTAGGGAACATAGAGATGTTCGAAGCATGCAAATGGATATTCATAGGATGAATAATCGAACTACCCTATCCGGACTTTCCAAGTGGTTATCACTTATCGAGTGGATAAAGTCCGCGGTTTTGGTTGTACACCATTAGTCCTTACGACTTGAAACATCATGGAGACTCTATATGCTAGTGCTGTGCTTTGACTCGTTTACCGACTCTATGGGGGTCATCAGGTGTCGAGATTGGGTACAGTTACGACACATATAGGAGTCAATGCATTGTTGTCAAGGATTCACCACATACTTGCGAGTGTGGATATCCTATGCGATCTGAGGAGATATTAGTGTGACAAATCTCTGGCCAGAGTACTTGATGTGATTTAAGAAATGGTTTCTTAGTAGCACATGCGATGTCACTAATTTGATCTTCAAGATGTATTGCATAGTTATCGAATCTTGAGCGACTCTCGATATACCAATGGTTGTTGATTCGATCGGGATTTGGATGAAGGGACCGTACTGTACGCTAACCAAAATCTACTGGTTCTTGTAGGCACTATCAGTGATACCTAGGGAATCATGGGGGCGATGTTGCTAGGCGCTTTACCATGATTCGTTGGGCAAGTCGGAAAGTGTTGTTCCGAGTCACAAGGAGTTGTGAGCCCACGGCTAGCTGTATCCCTGAACCATTGAGGGTCACACAGTGTAATGGAGTTTTAATCCCCGTTGAGATAGTTAAATTTAAAGAGTTAAATTTAATGAACTAAGGAGTTGGACTTCTTAAATAAGAGTAAGGGAGTAGGATTTCCTAAAATGACATAGGGATGGACATTTTTGGAAACCACTGAATTCGGATTCAGGAAAATTTATTTTGACTTTAAAATGTGCAGAAATGGTTTCTGTGCACATTGGTGAAATCAGTTCATCAATCGGAGTCACGATGAATTTTATATTAATTTCTGAATGAGCGGGCTTTGCTTGTCGGGCCCCAGCTTATGACTAATGGGCCCTAAGGTGTTAGTGGCCTGCATTATAAATAAGTTATTTCAGTACAGAAATTAAACACAACAGGTCATAATTTTTGAGACAGGATTTTCGAAACCCTAGCCCCTCTCAAAAACGTTTTCGGCCGCCTCTCCCTCCCTCTGCCCGAGAAAATTCCGGTCTGTGATTTTGAATCGCAGTAAGGAATAACGAATCAAATTCGTGTATTCTCTTCGCAGAAAACTTCTGATAGATTTTCTAGTGCAATCTATCAGAGGGATTAAACCTCTGTTCGTGGACCTGATTGAAGGCGTTCATCGGTTCCAGGGAGAGACAACAAGAGCAGAATTGTTCTGTTGGTGTCCATTAATCTCGTTGCGAGATTTGAGGTAAAATTTAATTAATTGTTATTTGAATTTTACACACACAATAATTTAATCGTTGAACGGTTGATACCCACACTATGGAATTGTTCCATAACAAAATTTTTAAACTTCCGCTGCACCGGGTATCAATCGTGATTGATCAGAGAGCCGCGTTTTCCAACAGTGGTATCAGAGCCAGGTTGCTCAGATCAAACGATTAAATTAATCAATTGTACAAAATTTTTGAGTCTCGGTTTTTGAAACAAAATAAATATTTTTAAATAAAAAAAAATTTTTTCGGGGCAAAACCCGGGCAGTGATTGGATCGCTGCCCGGTGGGGCAGCAATTGTTGCTGCCCCGGGCGGCGCACGGCGCCGCCCAAGGCGGCGACCGTCGCCGCCCAGGGCAGCGCTGTGCGCTGCCCAGCGCAGCGCTGTGCGCTGCCCAGCGCAGCGCTGTGCGCTGCGCAGGGCAGCGCTCGGCGCTGCCCAGGGGCGGCGCTCGGCGCCGCCCAGCGCAGCGCACGGCGCCGCCCAGGGGCGGCGCCAGGCGCTGCCCTAAGGGGGCAGCCGGGCTGCCCCCGGCCCGCGCCCCGGGTGCGGGCCGGCCCGGGAGTGTCCCGGGCGGCCCGCGGGAAAAATTATATTTTTATTTAAAATTAATTTTAATATTTAAAATTTTATTTTGGTCCGGTCAAAAATTGTTTTGATTGGTTCACGAGATTTCGGATCGAATTGTTCGAGTCCGTAAATTTTAAAATTGATTTTGGATAAATTTGAATTTTTGGAAAATTTTAATATTTTATCCGTAAATTGAATTTTGAAATCAATTATTTTGGTACAATTGATGATAAGATATGATCTTATGATATAAGTAAAATATGATTTTATTTGTAAAATTGGATTTTATAGATAAAATATGATTTTATTTGATATAGAGATAAAATATGATTTTATATGTGAAATGAGATTTTATATATAAAATATGATTTTATCTTGTTTAAATTTGAATTGCCACAGCATGTTATCCAATAAATTAATTTTGAATTAAATGTTATTGGATAAGGATGATCGATTGCCATGACCAATTTTGTAGGTGTATGTTAGGAATTTACATTTTGTCTTTATTATTGTTGGTTTTATTAATGGGCCTGGTTTATGGCCCGATATGAATGTCATATGTAATAAAAGTGGGCTTGGTTTATAGCCCGTTCCCACCCCCTAAAAATGTATCCCCTACTTGTCATTGTTATTTATTGTAAATACATTAGATTTAGTGGGAGATCAAGATTTGAAGATGGTGGGCCCAGCAGACAATGAAGACTGAAGAAATGTAAATTGGAAAGCATATGTAATAGGATTGCATTTGCATACTGCATATTACCTAGGATTGGACTAAGACCCGTGATTGGCAACCACGGGTCAATTAGAAATGGAATCGATCATCCTATATAATATGTGATATTATGATTGTATGCATGTTTAGACATAAATTGCGTGAATCCGGCAATGCATGCAATAAATTAAATATGATGAGACAAATAATTTTATAAATAAAATCCCTCATTTTAAATATGATTTAAAATTTATATCAAGATAAATAAAGGAAATTTAAATATTGTTTAAATGTTCCTACCTTCCATCAACGGTCAATGTATGTGATGCTACCCGCGGATATGGTCCGGCTCATATTATTGGGGGGGCCCGTCCGTCGGAAAGCTGTACATTGGATCGACAAATGTTGTAAGTTGGGTGGAACTCCCATGGGATCGGCTCATATTATTGGGGGATCCACATGGCGACCGTCCATCACAACTTAATATTGATGGGTCATCTTGACATGTCACTTTAAACGGCGTCATATTATTGGGCCCTTATTGGACATGAGGTAAACACATGGGGGTTGCTTTGGAAGCAATTGGGCTCTACCTTTTGAGAATTATGGTTGGCTGATATTATTCGGGACCATAAGTTTGTCAATTGGACTCCATGTTCTCACTAAGGAAAAAGTTTCCCGTTTTCACTAGAGGGTGGTGAAATCGTTAAAATAGTGGGAGTGAGATTCATAAAATTAAATTCGCCTATTTTATGTCTTAGTAAATTGTTAAACAATCATTGATATATGTCTGTTTTCCTTTTCAGTATTTCATACAATGAATTCGCGAAATCCTTTATTCTCGATCCTCGAACAAAACAAGCTGACTGGCGCCAACTATACGGAATGGTTCCGGAAGTTGAAGATTGTCTTAACTTCGGAGAAAATGCTCTACGTGTTAGAGAAAGCACCTCCGAAGGAAGCACCAGCTGACATAAGTCCGGAGGAATTGGCCAAACTTGATGCATGGTGTGACCATGACATCAAGACCAAATGCTATATGCAAGCCTCGATGTCTGATGAACTCCAGAGGCGATTTGAGGACACGGTGAATGCTGCTGACATTCACGCGCAACTCAAGGAACTTTTTGGGGCTCAGTCGAGGGCTGAAAGGTTCTCTACTGTTAAGGAGTTGATGACGTGCCGCATGCGTGAAGGGACTTCGGTCCGTGATCATGGGGTACGAGTGATTTGGCTCATACAGAAGTTAGCGACCCCTTGATTTGGTGTTGGAGCATGAACTCAATGTGGACTTGCTGCTTCTATCTCTTCCTTCTTCATTTGATGGATTCGTGATAAATTTTAATATGAACAAGATAGAGGCCACCCTTGAAGAGATGGTCAATATGCTCGTTACATATGAATCCACACTTAAGAAGGATAAGCCAGCTTTCTTGGTGGGCTCCTCATCTTCTGCTAAGAAGGGGCCAAGTATGAAGGGCAAGAAACGTTCTGCCCCACCCAAGAAAGTGGAACTCGAGAAAAAGCAAAAGACAAAGGCTTCAAACAATGGAAAATCCAAGGATGTTTGCCATTACTGCAAGAAGCCGGGTCATTGGAAGCGCAACTGCAAGGAGTATCTTGAGCAGTTAGGAACTGCAAAGGGTATGTTCTATATCGAAATAAACATGTCATTTAATACAACTTCTTGGGTATTGGATACCGGATGTGGATCTCACATTTGCAATGATTTGCAGGTGATGACAAGAAGTCGCAGGCTTAGAATGGGTGAGACCCAGCTGAGGCTCGGGAATGGTTCCAGAGTTGAAGCTACGGCCATTGGAGATGTTTGTTTGATTTTGCAGAATGGTTTTA